>NC_069685.1:53709981-54009981 GCF_023699985.2 Odocoileus virginianus | reverse complement strand
TTTTGTCAACCCTTCTGGGAAAACAACTGGGTGAAATTTGTAGTGTTCGATCATGGATGATACCCCCAATCATGCAGCGACTGCAAAAAATACTGTCTAACCCCCTTAAAGAGAAATAGTGCTGATCTGGATTCCCTCCACATTGCACTGCGGGTCCCTCCCTCTCCCTCCCTCCCCCCATTCTCTCTGGCTTTAGAAAAGTAATGCTGGCAGGGACAAATGGCTCCGTGTTGTTGGACAGGGGGAAAGGACACAATGACTCTTGCAGTCATCTAAGTGAGGAAGGGATTGTGAGCGCATTGAAAAGGGAGATAGCAAAAAGAGCTGGATGAGCTAATGCCTACAGACCCAGACGCAGACCACCGCTAGCAGGCAAATGCTTAGAGCTCCATCAACAGATCCTTACGTGCTCTGAAAAGAACCTCTTTGAGAACGAGGCTACAATCTTCCGGGCTTCCAACCCAGCTTTTTGCCGAACTTTGTACTCCTCCAACCAATTGACGTAGTCGGTGGGGCTGTAGTGTTTCATAAGCGAAGGCCACCTACAAGGAGAAAAACACCCCCTCAGCATAACAGAGACGCAAAGGCAGAATAAACATGAATTAAAAGCAGCTTTGGAAAACAGCGAAAGCGGTTGGGTTTAGGCATCAGGGGCGGCCCTGGTGAGGGACCCAGTTCAAATCTTCACTCGGCGCGCACGCACTCCCACACACCGTGACCTTGGCTTAGCAGTATCAATACTGTGTCTCCACTCCCCACTTATAAAATGGGGACAGTCGTAGCAACAACAATCACAGTTATGGCAATCACAGTTAACATTAATTGTGCGCGTCCTAAGAGCCGGGCCCTGTGTAAGGCTCCCCATGTATCAGCTCATCTAACCACCACAGTAAAAGATAGGTCTTCATCACAACACAATTTAAAGTCGATACATGAGGCTCCAAAAAGGGAAGCTGCTACCCCCAAGGTCACACGATGAGTATGCCAGGGCCAGATTTTATCCCGGGTCCTAAGTGAAATCTGTGCTCTCGGCCAACCGCCAAAGAGATGCTGCGCCCGTTTCCCTCAAACGGCCGTTAGGATCACTGCATCACCGGGTCCGTGTAAACATTTTAGCACGGAGTCGGGCACAAAAGAAGCGCGCAGGATGGATCGGCGGTGATAACCACGATCGTCATCCTTGATGGAGGGCCGGGCGAGTCCTCGGTATCCGCGAGTCCGCCTGGAGTGGACGGAGGGGCCAGCGGCCTGGAGGCCTTTGTCTGTCTGTCCGCGGGAAGGGGTCCTCCCGGGGGTGGGGTCCCCGAGCCGGCAGGGAGGCGGCGGCGGCTCAGAGCTGCCAGGCCGGGGCCCCGGGGTGGGGTGGGGGGCGCGCAGAGAGAAGGGGGAGCGCGGGCTCACCTCACCCGGAACTGCTCCTTCCACACCTTCCCGCTACCCTGGCACAGCTCGCGCAGCCGCCGGCAGGTGCTGGAGACGCGGCCGATGTCGGCGGCCGTCAGCGAGCCGCTACACAGGATGTACTCTAGCACCTCTCCCGGCAGGTTGACGAGGCAGCTGAGGCCCGCCGCCTCGGGCGCGGCCTCCTCCACCAGCGCCGGTACCACCTCCATCGCGCTGTCGACCAATGCCGCCGCCATCTTGTCCGCGTACCTGGGTC
Source organism: Odocoileus virginianus (assembly GCF_023699985.2). Taxonomy (NCBI): domain Eukaryota; kingdom Metazoa; phylum Chordata; class Mammalia; order Artiodactyla; family Cervidae; genus Odocoileus; species Odocoileus virginianus. Next base: position 54,008,321 of record NC_069685.1, on the reverse strand, counting down.
CCTGCGCGCGCGCGCGCGTTCGCTCGCGCCAGGGCGCCCCACTTGGCCCCGCCCACCCGGTTCGAGGGGCGGGCGTCGAGATCCTCCCACGCACCCCCCCCCCCCCGGCTCCCCACGCCCCGCCCAGGCCTGTGGCCACAGCCCCGCTTGGCTCCGCCCACCCGCCTCGAGGGGCGGGAAACGGGGTCCCCCGCCCCTCCTTCGCTCAGGCCCGTGGCCACACCCCCTCAGCCCCAACTGCTCGGGGAGGGCTGCACCCCTGGCCGAGGGAAGGAAACGCGTCTAGGAAAATAAGGCGCTGTGGGCCTGGGAGCTGTCAGGGGACAGTATTAGTAGCTTCCATCCTCCGCAATAACCCTAAGAACTGTCCTTCCCAAGTTACAGATGGGGAAACTGAGCTTCAGGGAGATAAAGGGACTTGTTGGGAGTCCCTTGTCCTAGATTCTAACCCAGATCTGCTTGACTCTGCTTGACTGGATGCTAAACCAGTATGCTGTAATAATAAAACTCATGAGTGGGTGCTGTGCCAAGCATTGTAAGCACGTTTTTCACGGCCGCCTATGTGAGCCCGGCTGTGATAGGTACCATATTTATATTTGATCTACAGATAAGGAAGACCTAGTTCACAAAGGTGGGCGTACTCATTAGAAGTGACAGAGACAAAAAGTGGTGGAACCTGGATTTGAATCCTCCAAACAGGAGCTCCCATTCAGTTCCAGGCAGGCACTCTCTTTTTTTCCACACCTGCACCTATTTCAGTTTTTCAGCTCAGTTTGGTGCCAGGCCCTGTACTGGGTGCCTTGGGGACACAGGTGGATAAGACAGTGTCCTTGCCTCCCAGGAGTTCAGAGTCCTCCCCCCGACCCCCACCCCCAGTTTACCTTGTTTCTTTCCCAGTGGTTTCTGCCTTGGAAAGGGCTACCCATCCATGCATTCCTGCAAAACTGGAAACTGTTGCCATCCTTGTTACTTCTCTCTCCCTCGCCATCTGGGTCCAAATGCCCAGTAGAGCATAACATCTCCAAGCCTCTGCTTTCACATCTATGAAATGGGGATAACAATAGGTCTTCCTATTAAATGAAACAATGCATGTACATCAGTTCCCGCCACTGAGTAAGAAATAAATCCAAAACCTAGGAGATGGAAACAACCTTGTTTCTGGGCTCTTGATTTTGTAGGCCAGGAAATGGTGAAGGGCTTAGCTGGGCAACTTTGAGTTGGAATCAGGTGGTGGCTCCAGATTTGAAGCTTTCAACCACTGAATGTGCTAACCGCTGTTAGATCCCACAGGAGCTGGAAAAAGGATTGAGCTGTGTGCTGCTTCAGTCGTGTCTGACTCTGTGTGACCCCAGACACGGCAGCCCACCAGGCTCCCTTGTCCCTGGGATTCTCCAGGCAAGAACACTGGAGTGGGCTGCCATTTCCTTCTCCAATGTGTGAAAGTGAAAAGTGAAAGTGAAGTTGCTCAATTGTGTCCGACTAGTAGGGACCCCATGGACTGCAGCCCACCAGGCTCCTCCGTCAATGGGATTTTCTAGGCAAGAGTACTGGAGTGGGGTGCCATTGCCTTCTCCGGAGCTATGTGCTAGCATACATGATTTCTATTCGGATGCCCAATACAGGTTAAGATTTCTGTGCCTCAGTTACTTCAAAGAAGCTTTTATGGGAGAAAATAGGGAAGCAATTTCTTGTCTGAATGATCACTTTTAATATCTGTCAAATCTGTCTCTTCTCTCTCTTCAGCCACTGTCTCTGTTCCTATCTCTACTGTGGCTCCTAACAGTCCAGCCCTGGCCCTGAGAAGGTGAACATCAGCCTTGGTAACACTCAGATCTTGGCAAAGTTTCCAGCCTGTGAGGCAGAAGCTGTTTTTTACGAATGACTCTTGCTTTCTGATCAATGACAAATTAAAATTAAATTTTCCTCTGCCAATCCAGAGACTCCTCCCCAAGTCCTAGGAAAGAAGAACATTTTTATTGTTGAACATGCGTTGAACCAGATGGTGATATACATCACAGGTAACCTGCTAATGAGACCACAGAGAGAAATCCCACCTTTTTATAGACAGCCAAACATTGCATCATGTACATGCTCCCGAGATTAGTTCAGTTCAGTTCAGTTCAGTCACTCAGTTGTGTCCGACTCTTTGTGACCCCATGAATCGCAGCACGCCAGGCCTCCCTGTCCATCACCAACTCCTGGAGTTCACCCAAACCCATGTCCATTGAGTTTGTGATGCCATCCAATCACCTCATCCTCTGTCGTCCCCTTCTCTTCCTGACCTCAATCTTTCCCAGCATCAGGGTCTTTTCAAATGAGTCAGCTCTTCCCATCAGGTGGCCAAAGTATTGGAGTTTCAGCTTCAACATCAGTCCTTCCAATGAACACCCAGGACTGATCTCCTTTAGGATGGACTGGTTGGATCTCCTTGCAGTCCAAGGGACTCTCCCGAGATTAGTGGTGGCTTGTAAATTACCATTCACTTAAAAAGTAAGAGGATCTGAGACTTCTCTGTTGACCTAGTGGCTAAGACTCCATCCCAAAGCAGGGGACCTGGGTTCGATCCCTGGTTGGGGAACTAGATCCCACATGCCTCAAATAAGACCAAGCACAGCCTAAATAAATAAATAAGTGTTTTTGTTTTTTTTTTTTAAAGCACTAAAAGGTAAGAGTCTGATCACACTTTCCCTAGCCCAGGTCATGCTAAAGTCACCTGCTAAGTGGAACACATATTATACTACCTGTCTTTGTCTCAAGGAATAATAAAATTTCTCATCTTTGTGATAAGCTGGCAGTTACAGTATAAATACAAGTGCTCAAACTCCCACATGGCAGGGAGACAAGGACACAACTTTCCTTGACATTTACATTTCAAAGAGATGGCTCCCATGCCCTTAAAAGAAATAGTCCTGGGTTGTGATATTGGCCAAGAGGCTTATTTATTTAGCCTTTGAAAAAATTTGCAAAATGTAGTATAGACACACAGTGGAGTAATACTCAGCCATAAAAAGGAATGTAGCACTGGCATGTGCTACAACATGGGGAAACCCTGAGAACATGATGCTAAGTGGAAGAATGCACATGAGGGACTTCCCTGGTGGTCCAGTGGCTAAGACTCTGCGCTCTCAATGCGTAGGGGGCTCAGGTTCAAACCCTGGCCAGGGAACTAGATTCCGCATGCCGCAACTAAAGATCCCATATGTTGCAACTAAGACCTGGTGCAGCCAAGTTAATTAATTTAAAAAAGAAGCCACACTCAAAAGGACAGCTATTGTATGATCACACTTCTATGAAACATATAGAATAGGCAAATTCTTGGAGACAGAATGTAGATTAGAGGTCTACCATGGGCGGAGAGGGAGAAGAGAATGGGGAGTTCTTGCAGAATGGGTACAGAGTTTCTGTCTAGGGTGATGAGAAAGTTCTGGAAAGAGATAGTGGTTGACAGTTACACTGCATGAATGCCCTCCATGCCACTGAATTTATACTTAAAAATAGTTGAATTGTAAATTTCCTGTTGTGTATAGTGTGCCATAGTATTAAAAAAAAAAAAAGAACCCACAGAAAAGATTCACATCCCTATGAAAGAGACAGAGGAGGGACTTCCCTGGTGGTCCAGTGGTAAAGACTCCGTGCTTCCAATGCAGGGAGCACAGGTTAGATCCCTGGTCAAGGAACTAAGATCCCACATATCCTGCGGCATGGCCAAAAAAAAAAAAAAAAAAAGACAGTGGAAAGATTTACACATACAGAATTTATCAAGGAAATGCTCTAAGAAAGAAAAGAGGGAATGGGTCTCTTTTCATTTTGGTGACAGGGAAGATTCTAAGTTTTTAATGTACCTTTCTGCTGAACTGTTGACTGTATTTAACCCAAAGATGATCCCCACTATCTGTGTGTGCATGCTATCACTTCACTTGTGTCCAACTCTATGCGACCCTGTGGACTGTAGCCCGCCAGGCTCCTCTGTCCATGGAATTCTCCAGGCATGAATACTAGAGTAGGCTCCCACGCCCTCCACCAGGGGATCTTTCTGACCCGGGCATCTAACCCATGTCTCATGTCTCCTGCATTGCACGCAGGTTCTTTACCATTAGCTCCACCTGGGAAGCCACCCCGCCCCCACTACCTGAGTTCCTATTTAAAACCCCCTCACACAAGCCCAGTGCTTGACTAACCTGGCTCCCCAGAGTTCCTTCTGGGTGCCCTTCCCCTTCTATAGCAAGAGAATATCTTCCTGGACCATCAGGTGTATTTCTGGTTACCTTTGGCTGGAGGACTTCAAAATTCCTTCCCCATGAGACCACCACAGTCCAGCTAAAGAGACTATATCTCAACCTCCCTCAACATCTTCTATGGTTTTCCTTGTTCTCAAAATAAATAAACGCATCCTTTCTCTTCTGGTCCAGGCCCTAGATTCTCTCTCCTAACTGCTAATCCAGGGCCACTTTCCTGGACTGTCTGAAGCTCCTACTCATCCTTTAGCTTCAACTCAAGAACTTGCCTCCAGGAACACAAGCCTGCTGATCCCAGACTAAGCCTGCTTCACTCTCCTGCCCTTGAAGAACCCCTTTCATTCATTCGGCACTTAGTTCAGGTGGTAAAGAATCTGCCTGCACTGCAGGAAACCCTAGTTCAATTCCTGGGTTGAGAGCATTCCCTGGGGAAGGGATAGGCTACCCACTCCAGTATTCCTGGGCTTCCGTGGTGGCTCAGACGGTAAAGAATCCGCCTGTAATGGTAGAGATCTGGGTTCGATCCCTGGGTGGAGAAGATCCCCTGGAAGAGGGCATGGCAACTCCGGTATTCTTGCCTGGAGAATCCCAATGGATAGAGGAACCTGGTGGGCTTCAGTCTGTGGGGCTGCAAAGAGTCAGATATGACTAAGCAACTGAGCACACATGCTCCTAAACTGCTGTAACACATACACTGGCGTATCAGATTCACCCGCCAGCTAACTCAGGCTCTGTGGGGTGTGGACAAAGAACATTGCCTCCTGTTCAGTAAACAAAGAATGCTGCCACCCTCAAGTCAGCCACCACCTGGATGGTGCACCCTGAGGGGAATTCAGGGTGGAGGAAAACATGGTGTTGGCCCTACACTGTTAGAGATACCTATCAAAGGGATGGTTTCCATGAGCCAGGCCTCTTGCATTTTTCCGTACAGAAAAACGCACTAAAATCATTAACTCAAGATGTCTGTTTTCGGGTGTGTGTGTGTGTGTGTGTGTGTGTGATTAGCAGCAATCTTTTGATGTTGGACTAATTTTTGTTTCCCCGCCCACCTCCCCCCAGCAAAAACTCCTATGTATCCTGGCTTCTCCCTTTTTACTTTGGAACAATTCCTCCCAAGCTTTCTGAGAGGCTGACTTCCTGGGCTAGAGTCCTCAGTAAGGTCCCCAAAGAAAATGTAAGTTGATACTTTGGTTACCTGATGTGAAGAACTGACTCATTTGAAAAGACCCTGATGCTGGGAAAGATTGAAGGCGGGAGGAGAAGGGGACGACAGAGGATGAGATGGTTGGATGGCATCACCGACTCAATGGACATGAGTTTGAGTTAAACTCCAGGAGTTGGTGATGGACAGAGAGGCCTGGCGTGCTGCAATCCATGGGGTCACAAAGAGTTGGACGCAACTGAGCAACTGAACTGAAGCTTTGAGGTTGTGCATTTTTTGCAGTCAGAAGGAGCCTGAAGCGTTATTGTCTGCAGTCCTATTTTACTTTACTTATTTTCTTATTTTTTTCTGGCTGTGCTGCTTGGCATGTGGGATCTTAGTTCCCTGACCAGGGATTGAGCCTGTACCCCTTGCAGTGGAAGGGCGAAGTGTTAACCACTGGACCATTAGGGACGTCCCAGGGGCCCTATTTTATTATTGCTTTTTTTGGCCACATCACACAGCCTGCATGGAACCAGAGATCAAATACAGGCACTTGGCAGTGAAAGCCCAGAGTCCTAACCACTGGACCGTTGGGGAATTCCCTGGAGACCCTCTTTTAGAAAAGGGACACACAGGATAAACTCCTAAGTCAACTGGGGGACCTTTATGTAAAATGAGGAAAGAAGGGGCGTTTGGTGAGGGTTGCAAGGTTTATCATTAATTTGATAATGAACACATTTTTTCCTATAAACAGTAACCTCCGTGTAAGCAGGGGCTCTGTCCCATTTGCTCAACTATTTGGTGGCTCAGATGGTACAGAATCTGCCTACAGATGGGAGATGTGAGAGACGGGGGTTAGATCCCTGGGTTGGGAAGATCGCCTGTAGGAAATGGCAACCCACTCCAGTATTCTTGCCTGGAGAATCCCCATAGACAGAGGAGCCTGGCGGGCTACAGTCCATGGGGTCACAAAGAGTAAGACACGACTTAGTGACTAAACGACAACACTCCATTGGAATGACTGATTAAATCACTGGGCATTGACAGTTGATTCAACCTCCAGCCCCCCTTCCCTCTGAGGAGCTCAGGGGCGTAGGACCAAAAGATCCAACCCTCTCATCACCTGGTTGGTTCCCCTGGCAACCAGCCCCCTTCCTCAGGTGCTTTCCAAAAGTCACCATAGTAACATAAACTCAGGTGTGGTTGAAAGCGGCTTGTTAAGAATAACAAGACGCCTTCATCACTCTTATCACAGGAGATTCCAAGAATTTTAGGAGCTCTGAGCCAGACACAGGACCGAGACCAAATATGTAGCATAGCATGCATGCTCAGTCATGTCTGACTCTTTGTGACCCTGTGTACTGTAGCTCAGGAGGCTCCTCTGTCCATGGACTTCTCCAGGCAAGAACACTCAAGAGGGTTTCCATTTTCACTGGGTAAGCCCAAGAGCAAATATATTCCTTACTATAAACCACAACATCACAGGTATCTTACACAGCAAAAGAGACTTTGCAGATGGAATCAAGTTAGGAATCTTGAGATGAAGAGAGAATCCCGGACAATCCTGTGGGCCCAATGTAATCACAAGGGTCCTTATCAGACAGGTGGGTGACTTTCCTGGTGGTCCAGTGGCCGACTCTGAAATCCCAATGCAGGAGGCCCCAGGTTCAATCCCTGGTCAGGGAACTAGATCCCACATGCTGCAACTAAGAGTTCACATGCCACAACTAAAGATCTCACATGCCACAATGAACACTGAAGATCTTTAGTGCCATAACTAAGAGTCAGCGCAGCCACATATATATATATTTATGTGCATGCGTGCTCAGTCGCTTCAGTCATGTCTGACTCTTTGCGACCCCATGGACTTCAGCCCACCAGGCTCCTCTATGGAATTCTCCAGGCAAGAATACTGGAGTGCGTTGCCATGCCCTCCTCCAGGGGAGCTTCCTGACCCAGGGATCGAACCCACATTTCCTGCGTCTCCAGCAATGCAGGCAGATTCTTTACTGCTGAGCCACCTGGGAAGCCTTTTTAATATATATATATATATAAATATATAAAAGAGGGGCACAGGAGGGTCGGAGTCAGAGAGAGGGGATGTGACGATGGATACAGAGGTGGGAGTGATGTTGGGCCGTAAGCCAAGACATGTGGCCAGCTTTCTAAAAGCTGGAAAACCTAAGGAAATAGATTCTTCCTTAGATCAGTAGCAATAAGAAATTAATACAAATTTAATAGAGATTTTACTTTTCTATTGCTGCTGTAACAAATTACCACAACTTAGGGTCTTAAAACCATACCAACGAGTGATCTTATTGCCCTGGATGTCAGAGTCTCAAGTGGGTCTTAGGAGGCTAAGATCAAGATGCAGCAGAGCTCTGTTCTTTGTGGAGGCTCTGGGTGAAACCCTTCTTGGCTTGTAGAGGCTACTTGAATCCCTTGGCTCATAGCAGCATGATTCCAACCCCTGCAGCAATAAAGTAGCGTGCCAGGGAGATGTTGTGACTGTTTGTTAGGCAGCATTATTGTGGCAACAGATAATGGATACGCAGAAGCAGGTAAAACAGATACACATACACACACACAATTGCAAAGCAGTATCTCCACTATGCCAAGCAATTGGTACAGGCAGGAAGTATAGCTGGACGGTGGAGGAGGGCTTCTCTGAAAAGGCAGTGTTTGAATCCTGCCCTCAACAATGGAGGTGGGATCCGAAGAAATGAGAGGGCAGGGTGGGCTCTCTAGGTGAGGGGCGTGGCAGAAGCAAAGGCAAGCTAGAAGGAAAATAAAAGTTGTGTTTAGAGCCCTTGGGGGCAAATCAGAAGACTGGATGGTTTGGGTGGAGCAGTGGCCTAAACAGAAACGCAGAAGACTGCTTGTGGCCAGAGCAGGCACTGAATGTTGGACAGAGAGGTTGCTCTTCCCCCTCTGGTCCCTGGGGGTCTCAAATGCCTTTGAGCAAAGGCGAGGGGGGCTGAAGGGGCAATCTGGGGGCAGTGTGTGCTTTTCAAGGAAGGCGATGTTATTAGCACCAGCTTGGAGAAGCAAGGAACAGGTGTCTCTCCCACAGATTTTCCCTGAGGCTTTTCTGCTAGTAACTACATTTCCATTAGCGATTCTTTTCAAAGCCTTCAAAACAGAACTAATTCAGTTACTCACTGCTTAAAGTTTAACTAATGCCACAGATACTATACCTTGAGTTGGTAGTGTGTCTTAGAGGCTTTCTTGCCTTTAATAGTTTCTTTTCCCCAATATATCCTTATGGCACATAGGACTCATCACTCTTGAAGATCTCAAAATTCCCTGAAACAGTAAATTAGGGAGGAGAGAGTGGGGCTTCTAACACCAACTTCCAACCTCGACTCTGACTTCCAGCCGAGAAAATGAAGATGCCAAGAAGCGGGGAGACCCATCCACCCTTGTCCTTCCACCCTGCCCCCACCCCGGTCTAGTAATATAAAAGATTTGCGTTTAAAAAAAAAAATCACTTTACTAATTTACTATTTACTCTGGTTTTAATCTTCTGCTATTTGATTAACTTAATCTTATTTTCCTCCAGAGGCTATTGCTAAAGTGATTTCCTTCTACTGATGTGGGTTAAGCTCTGTATTGATTGTAAATACGTTCCCTGTTTTTTGCCTCCTCAGCGGTTTTGCAAAGGGTACAATAAAAAACAGAAGTGCATTTTTTTTACTATTCAACTGACTGTGAAGCTCATATTCTGTATTGATCTGCTGTTACTCAAAATTCCTTTTTTTCCTTCCCCCACTTGTTTCCCACTCCCTTCTCCTTTGATTTGTGGTTGGGAAGGTTTTGTTTCAGTGTAAACTTGGATTTTTCACCTGGTTGCCAGGCTACAGAAGCCACCCCAGTCAGGAGGCACACAAATGTTAAATTGTCCCCAGCCACCTCTCGAGGCTGGGCCTGTCAAAACTCCAGTGTGTGTACGGGTCACACGGAAGAACTGGTTAAAAATGCAGCGGTGACAAACCTGAATCCCCAGCGAGCACTAATGAGCAGGTGTGGGGAGAGGGCAAGGATTTGGCTTTTAAAACCAGTGGCCCCTGTGATGGCAGGTGGTCTGGGAAACCCAGCACCTAAGTGTCAAACGGCAAACAGCAACAAGATGAGGCTGTTTTGAGTTTCAATAAGGAAAAAGGACTGGGACTTGCCTGGTGGTCCAGTGGTTAGGAATCCGCCTGACGCTGCAGGAGACACGGGTTCAATCCCTATTCCAGGAAGATCCCACATGCCATGGAGCAGCTAAGCCTGTGTGCCACGACTACTGAGCCTGTACTCTGGAGCCCTCGAGCTGCAACCACTGAAGCCCACGTGCCCTAGAGCCCCGCGCTCTGCAACAAGAGAAGCCTCCACAATGAGAAGCCCGCACACCACAACTAGAGAGGAGTCCCTGCTCGCTGCAAAGAGAGAAAGCCCACACACAGCAATGAAGACCTAGCACAGCAATAAATAAATACATACATACAGAAAAGCGATGAGAAAGTTGGAAGGGACCAGAGCTAGTTTACTCATGTATAGGACTATTCCGTTCTGTCCTGCTCTATTCCATTCCATGCCGTTATATTCTCTGTGTGTTGTATATATTAACTCATTTAATCCTATTGCAAGGCAATGAAGTCAAAATCATCACAACCTATTTTACAGTGAAGAAATGAAGGCACAGAGAGGTTAGGCAACTTATCTAAAGTTGCACAGCTCAGAAGTAGAGGAGCCGGGATTTGAACTGTGATAGTCTCTTAGCAGCACTGTGTCAACTGGAAAAAAAAAAGGCACAACGTAAAAGATTGCCAGGAGAAATATCAATAACCTCAGATATGCAGATGACACCACCCTTATGGCAGAAAGTGAAGAAGAACTAAAGAGCCTCTTGATGAAAGTGAAAGAGGAGAGTGGCTTAAAGCTCAACATTCAGAAAACTAAGATCATGGCATCTGGTTCCATCACTTCATGGCAAATAGATGGGAAACAGTGGAAACAGTAGCTGAATTTATTTTTTTGGGCTCCAAAAATGACTGTAGACGGTGACTGCAGCCATGAAATTAAAAGACCCTTACTCCTTGGCAGGAAAGTTATCACCAACCTAGACAGCATATTAAAAAGCAGAGACATTACTTTGCCAACAAATGTCTGTCTAGTCAAGGCTATGGTTTTTCTAGTAGTCACGTATGGATGTGAGAGTTGGACTATAAAGAAAGCTGAGCGCAGAAGAATTGATGCTTTTGAACTGTGGTGTTGGAGAAGACTCTTGAGGGTCCCTTGGACTGCAAGGAGATCTAACCAGTCCATCCTAAAGGAGATCAGTCCTGGGTGTTCATTGGATGGACTGATGTTGAAGCTGAAACTCCAATAATTTGGCCACTTGATATGAAGGGCTGACATTTGAAAAAACTCTGATGCTGGGAAAGATTGAGGGCAGGAGGAAAAGGGGACGACAGAGGATGAGATGGTTGGATGGCATCACCGACTCAATGGACATGAATTTCGGTAAACTCTGGGAGCTGGTGAAGGACAGGGAGGCCTGGCGTGCTGCAGTTCATGGGGTCGCAAAGAGTCGGACATGACTGAGCAACTGAACTGAACTGAAAAGTTAAGAATTATGTTTTATGTGGGACCTTGCTGAGAATTCTAGCCTGGGAAAGGCAACATCTCAGATTGGTCTGAGGAATTGTTCCAGAGAAGAAAGATGTAGGGGTATGTAGGCATTTTTGCTGAAGACAAATGGACATGAAGTCGAACATCAAAAGATTACTGCTAGTCACACACATGCACAAAACCCAAGCCCTCTCAAGTTAATGATCTTAGTGCTGTTCTATGCATGGGAAGATGTCAGAGTCTAGGTGCGTTGGAATTATTCCTTGAATATGTACCTTTTAACTATCCAGGGCCAGCACCCTGTTTTTCTCCATCCTGACTCCCCATCTGGGTACACTGAAGGGGAGGGGTGGGTTGTCCAGTTGTTTATACAGGAATGGCAGGAACATTCTTTGTTTACTGAAATGGCAGGCAGCTTTTTTTTTTTTTTTTTTGGTCTGAAACCAGGTGGTGGTTAAAAATGCAGATTCTCAAGCCGGACGGTCTGGGCGCAAACTCCATTTCTATTTTTTTTTTTCCATTTATTTTTATTAGTTGGAGGCTAATTACTTTACATCATTGCAGTGGTTTTTGTCATACATTGAAATGAATTAGCCATGGATTTACATGTATTCCCCATCCTGGTCCCCCCTCCCACCTCCCTCTCCACCCGATCCCTCTGGGTCTTCCCAGTGCGCTAGGCCCGAGCACTTGTCTCCTGCACCCAACCTCGGCTGGTGATCTGTTTCACCCTAGATAATATACATGTTTTGATGCTGTTCTCTTGAAACATCCTACCCTCGCCTTCTCCCAGAGTCCACAAGTCTGTTCTATACATCTGAGTCTCTTTTTCTGTTTTGCATATAGGGTTATCGTTACCATCTTTCTAAATTCCATATATATGTGTTAGTATACTGTAATGGTCTTTATCTTTCTGGCTTACTTCGCTCTGTATAATGGGCTCCAGTTTCATCCATCTCATTAGAACTGATTCAAATTAATTCTTTTTAATGGCTGAGTCCATTTCTAATACTGGCTGTGTTGACTGGTTGAGCTGCTTTCGCCTTGAAAGTGAAAGTGTTAGTTACTCAGTCATGTCCAACTTTTTGTGAATCCATGGACTGCAGCCGCCAGGCTTCTCTCTCCATGGAATTCTCCAGGCAAGAATACTGGAGTGGGTAGCCATTCCCATCTCCAGGGGACCTTCCTGACCCAGGGTTTGAACCTGGGCCTCCAGGTTCAATTGCAGGCAGAGTCTTTACCATTTGAGCCACCAGGAAAGCCCCAAGCTCTTGCCTTAGTTTCCCAAGTTTTAAGCTGTGGAGAGCAATGGTAACATGTCAGAGTATTCTGGTAAAGACTGGCATTTGATAACTGTTAGCCATTATTTTAATTCATTTCTGAAGGGCAGTGTGGATTGAGTGCTGACTTTCTGCTTCCTCGCTGATCAGCATCTCCTGTTTGAACTTGGCCCTGAGGCTCAGGGATGGGGCATAAGAGTCAGGAACAGTGTGAAGGGTATCATTGCTGTTGGATAAATAACTTTGTAATTTAAAAGGTTGAGTATCTAATAGCTTGTGCTTTTTGACTGGGAAATAGGTGTGAAGGTCAAACTGGCCACAGCATCTAAATGGCCATGTTCAAAAGGGCTTGATAAAGGCCACCCTTCACTTGATCTTTTCATATTAGCCCTTCTGTCAGGGTATTTGGGATTGCTTCATCTGTCCTTTAAATGCTTTTTTTTTTTTTTTTGATGTGGACCATTTTTAAAGTCTTTACTGAATTTGTTACAATATTGTTTCTATCTTTTGGTTTTTTGGCCAAGAGGCATGTAGGATCTTAGCTCCCAGACTAGGGATCGAACCCACATCCCCTGCATTGGAAGGCAAAGTCTTAACCACTGGACTGCTGGGGATGTCCCCTTTTATTGCTTTGGAAGCCTCTTCCTTTTGGAATAGAGTCTGAAGTCAGCTGGGAATTAGGTTCAGGGAGAGAGGACTGAGGGAGAAGGCGGTACTCTCCCTTTGGGGTCCTTTCTAGGGATGCAGCCGTGATGGGGCAAAGGTGTCGGGAGGAGGGTGGATAGGACACTGAGAACTGCCCTCCAGATCCATGTCAGGAGTCCACAGCTCTTCCTCTGGACCCTGAGAACACCCTCCTGCCCTTGGGGGATGGCTTCAGCTGCAGAGCGCCAGGGCTTCTTGTCCTACACTGGGGACAGCCCTGCAAGGGCATCTTCAGAATTCCCGGCAGGGTTGGTGGAAGTTTCTGTTGAGACGTGGCAGCTCAGGTTCCCTCCCCACCCTATCCCCACCCATCAGCCTCCTGCCACCTCTGTCTCGGACTGGGCTTCTTGGGGGCACCCAGCCAGCTGCATGTAGTAAACAAAAGACGTGAGAAATCCTAGGCCAGTCAAACAAAAGGCCACAGCCAGTTGAGTTGAGTCCACTTTTTAATATTTTGACCATGATGCAAACAGGCATAAATAGACTTTTGTTGAATTTCATCAAATTAGAAGAGTGATACAGAAGAGCATGCGGCGAGCACAGCCTGGACAACCTTGCAGAGCGCATTCTGGGAAGGTGCTGGAGCGCACGGGACACTTGGCGGCGTTAGCAGCATCGAGAGCTCAGAGGTAGGGGGAGGTCCGAGTTTCCGACGGTGCAGTGTGGTGAGAGGCAACGACACCCACTCGGCCCACCTCCCTGGCTCCCCAGACCCGGAACAGAAACCCACCACCTGCCCAGCGACACAGGGCGACCCCCACCCACAAACCCATCTGGCGCCGCCTGGAAAAACACTGCTGAGCCCGGAGGGGGCCTTACAATCACAACGACAACATGAGAGCAAGGACAGGAGGGTGGAGGCGGGGCGGGGGTGGGCACAGGAGGGCACTGGGCCTCCGTGAGTCTTCATCCGAACTGGACGCCAAGGGCACAGCATCTTACTGAATTGGGGCTGCCATCTTTCTGTCCTGGGAGGGAGTTGGTGAAACTATACTTTTCCATTTCCTCTTGAAATCCTTTGAGTCTCCGTGGGGCAGCAGATAATGGAAGGAAAACCAGTGGGCTGAGAAATGCCTCGCTTATTCCAGGAGGTGGATGGTAAGAAGGCCTGGGGCAGCTGGTAGAGAGTCTGTTGTCCCCAGGCTTCATCTGGCAAGGTCTGAAGACACAGTTGGTTGTCACAACTTTCGGGGGGGGGGGGGGTCAGGTGGGTGGGTGGGTGGAGGCCAGGGATGCTGGTCAACATCCTACAAAGCCCTAGGCAGCCCCCCACCCAAAGAATTATCCAGCCCCAAATGCCAACAGTACTGAGGTTGACGGACTCCAGACTAGAGCCTCTGAGCATCTCCTAGGAGCCAAGTCTGGGCACTTAGATGTCCTGGAGCCAATTTCTAGAAGATTTTGGAAAGCTGTATCTTCAGGCAGATCTGTTCCCGTCTGCCAGGGCCACCTGCTTAAGAACGGTCTCTGCTTGGGACCAGACACGCATGCCCTGCTTGCTCAGATATTCTAGGAAATAGCGAATTCAGAAACATGCCGAGGTGTGTTTACTCCCAATCACCTCTTGTGCACACGGCTCAGACAGTATTAATAGGGAGCAGACCCCCAAACAGTTCCTGCTTTCCTGGCATGAGAGTTTACCCGAGTACTTGCACCCGAGACACATCAGCGTGTTTGTGCCACCAGGCAGAGACTGGCAGGTGGGCCAAGGTCCAGGAGGGTGTGGGAGAAAGAGGAGAGGCCAGGCTGCTGTTAGTCCGCCAAGGCTTCAGGTTTGTGGGGACCATCTGTGTTGAGTCCCTAGGGAGGGGGCAAGGTTGCTTTCACAGCCGCTCAGATTCTTTATCCTCCGTCCCTGCTTTTGGCCTTCTTGAGTCGAATGGCACGCTCAGAGGCAGGAGAGGGCTGGGAGAAGACAGGGAGTGTGGGCAGGTCCCAAGGGAAGCCCAGATTAATATTTCTTTTTCCTTGTCTCTGGCAGGTGGTCTCAGATTAACGTGCCTATTCAGACAGCAGGCTTCGAGGGTAAGGCAGGCACAGTGCCATGCTGGATATTGGTAGCAGGGGCGATGGACATATACAAGGAAACATGGCCAGCCTAAGATCTGAAGTCCTTGCTTTTCCAAATGGCATGAATTAAAAGGGACCAGGGTCATAGCGGTCAGGGGTCCAGACATTGGCTTGCCGATAATCATTCTGGCACCGTGATCTGGGTCAGAGAATCTTGCTTGTGGCAAACCTGACTTAGGGCAAAACCTGACCTCCTTTTGGAAGCCCCAAGCAGGTGGCTGCAAAGAGTGTGTTTGGCAAGAAATTCCTGTGTTCTTGGGCCGATGTCTGGTGGCCTGGGGTCAGTCCTCTTTCTGCCCATCTAGGCGTGGACCTTGGAAGGATCCACCCTTTTGACTTGGGGGCAACCTGGCACTCCTGTCCACTCTGAAAACTCGGTTCTCCTTGGAGCCTGTTTTTTCCTCCTGAGACCTGCTTCTCAGCCTAGAGGCAGACTCTTGACTTTCCCTTTGTTCTCCTTGTCCACAACAGGTCAGAGTCCAGGTCCTGGTAATTCAACCCCTGGAATGTCTTTATCACCATAATCTGCCCCCTTCCCTCATTCAAGTCTTGGGTTTCTGCAATAACTAGCCGATAGTTCAACAGGTCAGCAGTCCATGCTCTATGCTGTAGCCAGAACATTCTTTTCCAAGCAAAACCCCCATCACCTCATCTTCCCCTTAAAAAAAAAACACTCCGAAGGACTCCGTGTTGCCTACCAAATAAAGTCAAAATCCCTTGACAAAATTCCATCTGTTCCCTGACTGTCTCTGCTGCGTACCTCCATCTTCCTCAGCCTCCCAAAGCTGGGCTGTGTCAGAAGCCAGACCTGATCCGTTCTGCATGCTCTCCATCCATGTATCACCCACCCCCCACCTGCCTCCACTGAACTCCTACATCCTGGCAATCTCGTTTGCCCAAACCTGCCAGGGGAATCCTGGCGATCGCTCAAACCCCAGACCTGCACATTGATTCTACGACCTGCGTCTCTGCACCACAGATCCTAACCTTCTGTAAGAGAGGAACTATGTTTTGCTGTGTGTACTTAACTGTGCCTTCCAGATACCGGAGAGGTAAGACGACACAGATTAAGTGAAACAAAATTCGATCACTTATCATGGGCCAAGTATGGTAACTGGGGCATTTTGTGGACATTATCTCATCTAGTCCACTTTATGATAAAGGGAGACATATAGACTCAGAAGGATTAGGTCACCAGGTCAGGGCTGTCCACAGAAATGGTGGCAGAGTTACTGTTTGGACTCAGGACTGCTTTTAAAACTCCACTTTGGTGGGTCTGAAGCATTGCCCCCAAAGCAGAGACACCTGCCTGTCTCACTCTGTAGAAGCCAAGGGGAAGCCTGTATCCTCTTTGGGAGGTTAAAGACTTCTGCTTCTTTTGCAGCACGACCATAGGAATAGGATTCACAATGACAACCAGAGAGCATGACTGTTCCACTTCCCGGTGGCAGGGGATTTCATGTCCCTCCAGGCCAAACTTCACTTTTTGTTAAATGGAGTTGGAGCTATTGCTGGCCAGCTCGAGAGGTAGAGGGAAATAAGAGACCTGCAACTAGGGTGAAGCTCCCCCCGGCCAAATCAAACGCCCAGTCAACCCCATTTTTGCTCACCAATTGGGAACACCAAAATTTGCAGGCTGCTGAGACTGAACTACACAGCACCACAAGAGGGCAGTGTTTAGCTACTGTGGATCAGAGCTGAGCCTGAAAGCGGGGCTCCACTCCTGCCTCTTGATGGCTCATTCATTACAGAGAGGCTTTGGGTATCAGAGATTCTGTCAAATAAGAGACACACATCAGACTAATCTCCTGTTCTCTAGCCAGCAGTTATGAATCAGCTTGTGTTAAGGGTTGAAAGGTACTTGCTTAAAAACCAAACCAAACAATCGTTCTTGGGAAGAAAGATGAATCCTGGTGATATGATTATTTCTTTAGACTACCTGATAAAACAAGACACTATTTCCCTCGGTCTGCCTGCTACTAGATGGGCAGGGCTATATGAGGAAGGTGCCTGGCATGGAATAAGTGCTCTTGAGTATTTACCTGGCGATGGAAAAGCATTCGTGCATAAAACTTGATTTGGAAAGGGGAGCACTGGTTCATTTCTCTGTGATGGGGGTCGGACACAGCAGTTCAGTCCCCCAGAAGCTAGTGACATCTTAGGAGCTATCTCCAAAGGGCTCAAACGGCTGGAAAGAAAGCTGCTGGGAGGAGAGCTCCTAGCCAGGATCGTGTTTGCAGGAAAGAAAGGGTTTAGAATGGGCTTCCCTCCAGGTCAGAGAGGGTCAGCCGAGCATGCTGAGCACTTGGTCTCTGTACCATGGAAGGCTGAGCGGGAGAAAATAGGATTAAAGGCAGGCAGGGTAATCAGAACTGGCATGAAGTCGAACTCAAAGCGCCAGGGATATGACACCAGCGGGGGCTGCGGGAAGGGTGGAAAAAGGGAGACAGAGTTTGCTCTTTGTCTTTAAGGGCACCTCCTGGGGACACCTCTGGCATCCCAGATCTAAGGCCCTTCCAGAGAGGGCCAGGGCTCTCCCCCTTTGGCAGAGAAAGAAAGAAAGAAATGCTCATGTGCTGTATAGAAAGAAAAGGGCTAGCTTTCTGTAGGACAAGGCAAAATGAAATAAGATGGAAGTTCCAAACTGGCTGGCTGCTTGCCTTTCAACCTTGGGGAAGGGGTTCCTGGGCGCAGCAGCTGTCTCTGGGCACTGCTCACCACTGACTTTTAGCACGTAAGTGTAGGAAGGGACCTTTCCATCCCATTTCCTCGGAGAAGGTGAATTCAGCAGGTTGTCTGCCTGGGAGAAATGGTACCCACCCTGATGCCTGCCAATGACTTTGCTGCCTGCTTTTTGATCTGAGTTGAGAATCATTTGTTAAGATGATCTTATCAGGTTAAAAACTGGGGGGAATCTCTTTTAGAAGACCAAAAGCATGAAGGCATGAAGGCAGGTCTCCCCACCCTGGCTGCAGAGGAAGCCGTGAGATGCCTCATGACAGATTCCCTCTCCAGCCTGATCTGCCTTCACTGGCTTCCATTACTGTATCCCCAGGGGTGAAACAGCAAGCCCCACGTGGGAGAATAAAAAAAAAAAACAGTGCTATTCTTCCTTGATATTGTTTCCAGTTTTCACAACTTTAAAGTTTGATCCATTCATACTTTTTAGCTTCATAACACTATGATTAGGGGAAATTAAGCAACAAGTAATGTTTCCAAAGTTACCCAGCAGCAAAGACAGGAAGACCCTTATTTCCAGCTCATTCCCTTGGATGCGATGTTGCTTAGGGTCTTGGGTGAGAGTGCCGAGAGGGCCGATTAGGTGATCCTAGCTGGGGTGGGTGGGGCTGGGAAATGGGTTTGCCCAATCCATCAGATGGGTTAATCTCTCAGTAAGAGCTCTGCTAACTGGTGCCACTACTTAAATGCATCTAATGTCCCCTTTCACTAGAGATTTCCCCCTTGGTCATCAAATCCCACCTCCATGCTCTGACCCTTTATAGCCAGGAGAATTAGGATGCGTCCATGTGTTTCAGGTATGCTAGCACAGACCCTTAATTATGGATGTGTGAGGCTCCAGTACGGGTTAGGGCATATTTCTTGGCACCAAGGGTCTGGAGGCGACATGCTTGCACAGGCAAGAGGACAGAGGGAGACCCAGGCCCATCACGCGCACGCACACACACACACACACACACACACACACACGCACGACCGGAACGTCATCATAAAAAAGGATCGGGTGGGATTCAAATGGCTGAAGGACTAGGTCAAAAAACTCTTCTGTCTGGTCCCTGCAGCCTCTCCAGGGCAAACCCCAGAAAACACCCTAACCCGAGCCCTGGCCATGTTCCAGTGGTTTCATGCACTGGTGATTTGCCCTTGTTGGAAAGAGAGAGAGAGGGGGAGACGGTTTTGTTTAAGAGCCACTGCGGACTATAAAGGCATTGCACTGCAGCACGAAAACTCAAGGGGAAAGCCCGAGGGGGCCGGGAAACCACTGAGAGGCGAGAACCCAGGAGAGGAGGACCAGGGCACGGCGACAGGACGAGAGGCAGAGCGGGGCCACGTGGGGGTGCCCAAGGGGAAGGTTCAGCAGTGTCCGTGCTTACAAAACCTGCAGCCACCCTGGCCGAGTGCAATGGGGCGGCCACCCTGCCATCCGTCTGGGCAAGAGGGTCCAGTTAGGAGCTGAAAACCCTGTAGGAGGAGAAGTGGGGAGGGAGTTAGTGCCAGAGGAGCAAGGCTGCTCTGTTTCCTTAAAGAGACTCAGAGAAAGGCTCCTGAGTTCTGGACTTTGTCTCTTTCACTTCCTCGGCAGCCCCAGTGACTGGGACAGGCCTGGCACCCAGGTGGGACTCATCTTGAGTGAATGAAGAATGAATCAATGAACAGATGAATGAGCCTGGCTCAGCCATACAATAAGACAGGATGAGCTGTGATCTTCAAGGCAATAATGTCAGCCTGCTAGACACCAAAGTATGTTTTCAAGACTGCCATGTTGTCATAAGGGGGAAAACAATGAGGAAGCTTATGAAATGGAGTGTGTGTGCCCTAGGCTACTGAAAACGAGGAAACTGAATTCCCACCTAATTTTAAGGGCACTTGGTGGTGGTTTCGAGGCAGACAATGCAGGGAGTGAGCTTACAATGAAGGGTGACATGTCATGGCATTAATGTAAGGTTTGAAGAGTTATGCTCAATCCCAGTTGTGTGGTACCTCAGACCATTCCCAGCAATTTCTAGAGGACAGTGGGATTGTCAAACTAATGGAGATTGGAATTTGCATCCATGAGAACGCTACAGCATCTGGGGGGTGAGGGAGGTAGTATAAACCCTAGGAGCAGTGAACAGGAACACAAGCTTTGCAGTGGTGAGAGCCATCATTCAACTTGGAGGTGCCCCGGTGGAAGCTGACATCCATAGCCGGGGTTCCCACACTTGAGGGGAACTCAGAATGCCCTGCAGGGGTGGTAGAAACACCAACTGCTCAGTGCCCTGACCCCAGAGATTCAGATTCAGCAGGGCTGGGGCAGCCTGGGAATTCGCATTTGTAACACATTCCCAGGAGATGCTGCTGCTGCTGGTCTGGGGCCCCAGCGTGGGAAAGCCAGGGTCAGTGGAGTCAGACGTCTCTGTTAGGGCTCTGCCCGCCCCTCACCCTGAGGAAGGAGCCAGCTTACTCATCGGTGTCTTTTTTGCTCTCCTCAATGAAGGCAATGGATTCAGATCTAAGGCGGTTGGTCACTTCATATGTGCGCAGGGTGACCCCGAAAATATCCTCATGGTAGCGGTTGTCATCCTAGGGGATAGAAACAATCAGGAATCAGACTTCAAACGCCAGCTGAGGGCATGGAGAAGGGCGGACACACGGACACCCTGGAATGGAATATCCGTGAAGAAGATGGTTCCTTAAGATACCGGGTGTAGGAAGTTCCCTGGTGGTTCAGTGGTTAGGACTCAATGCTTTCCTTGGAGTGGCCTGGGTTCATCCCTGGTCAGAGAACTAAGGTTTGGCAAGCCCTGTGGCATGGCCAAAAAAAAAAAAGAAAAGAAAGAAAAAAGAAATGAGATGTAACTCAGGGCCCCCTGGAGGCTCCTCTGGTCTCCAGGACTGTGTTTCAGCAGGAGCCTCTGCCCTATAGGGCATGGGGGTCTCTCTAAGCCCAGTTGGCAACAAACACTTTTGTTCCCATCCAGAAAGAGTGCTGCTGCTTTGTGGGTGCTAAGGACAGAAAAGCTGAGGGGGTCCAGGGGAAACTTCAGCTCATTTCCCCATTTCCTCCCTCCTCCTTGTTCCCACCAGTTCAGATCTGGGGCACGGCTGGGTTTAGTGTGAAACATCACCATCAGTAGAGACCAGCAGAGACGGAAGGAAGGACAAAATGCCCACTTAGCTCTCAGGGAACACCACGGTTGCCAAAGTGGAGGCTTCTCCGGACATAGTTTATCTGACGATGAGTATCTTAGCTCAGCTTTGCCCAGAAACAAACAAACAAGAAAACTCGAGAAACACCATGAGTGAGGATGAACTTGGGGCATCCCAGGGTTTCTGGAGCCACTGGAGCTCCTTCGGCAGAACTGAGGGATAGGCATTAAGGTGATCCCAGAGGGCAGTGTCACTGAGAATTAAAAAGGGGGTAAGGTGCCCCCCCCCCCCCACTGAGGAAAGGCAGTGTTTGGGGAACACGCATTGAGCAGAGTTAAGTTCTTTCTGGCATCCATGGTCCCAAAGGTTTTGAAGAAACTTGCCCATCTGTAGAGTGGATTCATTTTAAGTTGGGGTGGTTTTCCGACCTTCTTCTGCAGAATCTATGAAAATGTGTTCCGAGGACTTACAGCAAAGAGACAGAGTGGTAGGGGACTCTGAAGCTCTCCAGGGTACTCTGGCATTTCTACTGGAAAGCTGTTATTGTTTTAACCTAGTAGGTTTAGTATCAAAATTAGAGCAAGGGTTTCTTCTACAAAAATGCCTGACTGCTGCTTACTTAGGGAAGCAGGGAGAAGAACGGGGTCACCTTTGGAGCTTTGTGGAGCCTGCAGCTCAGTTTACTCTATTTGGGGCAGTTGGCCACAGAGTTGGGACTTTGCTTCCTGAGCTGCTACTAGCCTTTCTGCAAATTAGGAAAAGACACCCCTCCTTTGGTGGGGAACACAGTTCTATGCCAAGGCATGCTGCTTGGGAAGCCAAGCCTGGTGGTGACTTTCATCCCCTACTTGCCCCCTTTGGACAAACCCTTTTGCGCAGTGGCCAACCTGCACAACTGCCCAGGGCAGTCCTGCAGCTTGGTTCTGGGGACAGGAATGGTTGGGTTAGGATCGTTTCTGTCTAACTACTAATGGTCCACCCGCTTTGTCATTTTCATACATCACAGCTCTCTATTCTATTTAATATATGCACTGCATGCCCAGCTATCTTTCCTTCTCTCTCTACTATGGTTTGGGATCACCTGCATCCTCTACCCCCAGTCATATATGGGAAGATGGGAGCAGGGGTGTCATCACGGGTCCCCCGAGTCACTGAGACAGGTAAGACGAGGAAGAGGAGACAGGATGCCAGAAATGGGCTCCCAGGAGCCAGTCCATCACTCACCCTCAGTCTGCTGATGAACACGCCAGCATCCTCCACCGAGAGCTTGCCCTTCTGGCTCATGA
Source organism: Odocoileus virginianus (assembly GCF_023699985.2). Classification (NCBI taxonomy): domain Eukaryota; kingdom Metazoa; phylum Chordata; class Mammalia; order Artiodactyla; family Cervidae; genus Odocoileus; species Odocoileus virginianus. Next base: position 53,986,117 of record NC_069685.1, on the reverse strand, counting down.
TGTGCTGGATGGCTTTGAGGACATCGGCCGCCATGGTGACATCCCCGCACACGTAGATGTGGCCCCCTTGCTCCTTCAGGGCTCGGTACACGGTTTCCGCCAGCTGCTCTTGTAGGATGTCTTGCACGTACTTCTGCGGGATGTGGGGGGCAGGGAGTGGGAGCACTGGTGAGGAGGAGCCAGGCTGTGTAGCTCCCCCCCCCCTCCCCACCATCCTGGGAACAGAGCCTGGCCCAGGGGCTTGGGGGCAGGTCTATGTTTTGTGCAGCGATGCAGGGGACTGGGAAGAATGAGGCAGGGGAGGAGGGAACGTCAGTCTGAGAGAGTGATGAGCAGTGCCTCTGCTTTGCAGCTCACCTCTGCTGAGGACCCTCGAGGGAGCCAGGCTGCCCACGCCCCAGAGCTGTCCCCTGAAGGCGTAAGAGCGGGGTGTTCCCTGCCAGCTCCTCTCTCCCGTGGCCAGTGGTCACCCCGGGGGTGTTTACACCTGTGCACCCTGAGGTGTGGGGCTGGTACTGTAGGCATCCTATGCCCGGGAGCCGGAGAAGCCCCAGACAGACGGCAGGAGATGGGGGAGGGGCTCACAGGTGACACCTGAGCAAAGCCAGCTGCTGTGGGAATTGCTGCAATAAATCGTGGGTTAAGGAAATATCGGGTGGGCACAAGGGGTGTCCAGTGCAGCCTCTAGGGAATTTGTTTGGGTTGTTCAGGAAACTTCCCCCAGGTGAGCCTGGCATTCAGCTGGTACTTTTAGGCATGACCATACCAGCTGCTGAAACACTGATGAACTCTCATGCCAGGGGTCCAGTAGCTGCTCCAGCACCCAGACCCTCGAGGACCCCCTTCCCCGGCTGTCCTGGGTCCTTTCCTGGGATGCCCCTGGGGTCCAGTTGAAGTTCCCTAAGATCCAGCAGGGATGTGCCCCTGTCTTGTAGAACGTGTCCGTTCTGACTTGGAGTGCCTCTTATGGGCTGTTTAATTTTTTTTGGCGGGGGGAGGCACTGTTTAACTTTTTAAAATTTTTTATTTAATTAATTTATTTTAAAAATTTATTTTTTGGCCCCGAGGCATGTGGGATCTTAGTTCCTTGACCAGGGATTGAACCCATGTCCCCTGCATTGGAAACAAGGAGTCTTAACCACTGGACCACCAGGGAAGTCCCTTTTAATTCATTTTATAAATATTTTTATTGTGATAAAGTGCACATAATGTAAAATGCAGGTGTGTTTTACAATGTGCAGCCCAACGCAGTGGGATTGAGCACATTCATGGTATTGAGCAACCACCCCTTCTATCTAGGTCCACAACCTTTCCACCTGCCTCACAAGGACACCCTGTACCCATTAACTGTCAATCCTCACTCCTCCCTTCCCACCGGCCCTGGAGACCACAAATCAGCCTTCTGTCTCTATGGATCTAGCTGTTCTGGATATTTCATGTAAGTGGCATGATAAAGTATGGGCTGTTAAATATTTTAGGTCGAATGTTTATGCTCCAAGCTTCCTGAAGTTCAGAGCGATGTCACGGAAGAGAATTCAGAAGGGGTGAGGGTGTTTTGGGAGCAGGGTGTGTGTGTGTGGATGGGCACATGTGTGTGATGGGCCGGGCTTACCTTTGGTTTGTCTGGCTCCCGGGAGTAGGCCGTGTACAGTTCTCTGAAGACCCCCTTGCTCTTGGCCTGCAGGGTCTCTTCCCTGTAGATGTGGTCTATCTTGGACTGCCGGCACCCGAAGACCAGGACCATGGGGCAGGGGCTCATTCCTGGGGGCCGGGGAGATCTCCTGTCAGCTCTGATGCCTGATGTAGGGGTGCCAGGGTGCTGGGAACCTTAGCACATGTGACACTGGGGCAGGGGGTATGTGTCTGTCTCTCTCTCACACACACATGCACACAGGTACACACACACGCACACATTAAGGGAAGTAGGTCAAGCGCGTTCAGACTTCAGCAGACCTTTTTTCTCTGGGTCTCAATCATTCCTTTGTCCCTCCCCAGCACTGGTAGCACCAAACCTTCAGACTTGGAAGCTAGACTGCTTGGGTTAAAATCCCAGCTCTGTGTGATGCTGAGGAATTAACTTTCTATGTCTCCGTGTCCCCATATGAAAAATGGAAGTAATAACAGCATCTAACCTCATAGGATTATTTTAAGAAATAAATGTACATTAGACCCCTGCCCAGTACCTAGTGAAGTCCCTTGGTATCCCAGGGGTCACTTCCAGGACCCACCCCGATACCAAAATCCACTGATGCTCAAGTGCTATAGTTGGTCCCCTGAACCCACTGGTTCCACATCCACGGGCTCTCAATGGGCCTCGGACGGTACATATGTATTTATATGAAAAAAAATTTCATATAAGTTGACCCACGCAATTCCCATGTCAGTCAAGGGTCAACTGTACTTTGTAAATGTATGTTTGCTATTCCACTAGAATGACAATTCCACTGGGGCGAGAGAGAGAGAGAAAGTGTGTGTGTATGTGTTTCCAGTTGTTTCTGTCTTGTTCATTGCTACGCCTCTAGCACCTACAATAGTGTCTGGCATCCATGAGATGCTCAGTAAATCTCCATTTAATGCATGTCAGAACTGTGGTTTCTTTTTCCCTCTCTCCTCCCAAAGCTGATCTGTTGTGTTTCTCGCACAGCAAACCCTGCACTTCAATAACCGCCTTTGCAACAATCCCAGAAACACACATCCATTGGATAAGGCTTAATGCACACCCCTTCTAGGACTGCTTACATTTTAAGATGGGGTTCCTATCTTAATAGTCCAAGAAATGTCTTCTGGGGATGGGCTTTCAGGCCTTACAACAAGCTGTGTGGATGACTTGTTTGGACAGGTCCTTGGAGTTGCACCATAAACTTGGCCTGTGGGTCTGATTGCTACAGTATTCCCTGTCCCTCCCCAGGCAGTGATGCAAAGGAGACAGAACAGTATCATGCCTCCTGGCTGCTAGGATACAGGCGGCCCTCCCAGGATCCAGGGGGAGGAAGCCTTGTGCTTGCTGGACCACAACCCACCTTTGTGTTGGATATCAAATTGCCGCTGCTGCCAGAAGCTCCGGAAGGGGGCGATGCCAGTGCCTGGGCCAACCAGGATACAGGGCACTTGGGGATTTTGGGGTAGGTGGAAGCTGGGTGCTCTGGACAAGGAAGGGAAAGTCAGGAGGCTGGCTGAGTTCAAATCTGATCAAGAACTGTTGGATCTCTGTTGTACATGCAACAGAGATCCAACAGTTCTTGATCATATTTGAGCTCAGCAACAGCACTGTGAAACAATTATCCTCCGATAAAAAAATTAAAAAAAAAAAAAAAGAAAAACTCTGTTAGATCTTAGGTAAACCAGATGGCTGATCTGGGTAGAAATACAATGGGACTCAAAGCTCTTCAGCTGGGGTCAGGTGGCCCTTTTCATGGTTGGGAGATCCCATAAATTTGGGGAATTTCCCCAAACAGGAGATCCTCAGGATCTGCCCATCACCCCACTTTCTAATTATCCACATTGCTGAACTAAGCCACAAAGGGAGTGGGACGGATCAAATGCAGGGCTTGCCTACCTCAGCCCTCCTGACATTGGGGGCTGCACAATTCTCTGTATACAGTCCCACCACCAAGCAGGGAGGGCTGTCCTGTGCATTGTAGGATACTGACTGGTACCCAGGACTCTTATCTATTAGATGCCAGGAGAACCCTCCAGCTGTGATAGCCAAAAATATCTCCAGACTTTGCCAAGGGCCCCTGGGGGGCAAAATCACCCTTGGCTGAGAACCACTGAATTAACCATCTATGAGATTTTCCAAATCTGGGAGCTGCAAATGTCAGTGTACAAAAGAATCACGTGGGGATGTTCAAAGTGGGTGTAGATTGCTGGCAATGTAGTAAGTCTAGGCTCAGGACTCAGCATTTTTGATGCACTGCAGGGGATTCTGGTGCTGGTGGTATGTGGACCATACCATGACCATTCTACCCTTCACAGCTGAGAAAAATGACTATCAAGTCCACAGTTTAGGTAGGGAAGTTATCAGCTGACAAAGCAGGTAAGTACAGAAGGCCTAAGCTCAGGCATATCAATGATTTTTTAAATTTTTATGTTTTTAAGGCTATATATCTATATCTATCTATCTATCTATCTATCTATCTATCTATCTATCTATATATATTTTGATTGACTGATTGTGGTAGGAACACTTAACATGAAACTGATCCTTGTAACATGTTTTTAGGTGCACAATACAGTACTGTTAACTGTGGGCAGAAATATCCTTTAAAACTGAGTTTGGAAGGGGAAGGTGGTTGACAGGGAGGGTGGTTAAGTCTTCCTGGTCTCTAAGAAACTGCGAACACATGGGGTGGCCAGCAGGCTTCAGATAGAAATTTCACTGGCCTGCAAATTCCCTGAAGGCTGAAACTGCATTTGCCTGGCTGTCTATGGCAGCCCCAACTAGCACAGGACATGCACTTGATAAATATTTGTTGCACTGACCTGAATTTGACCAGAGGACTTACTTAGTTCCTGCTATGTTGCTCTGCCCCAGTGAGCCTGTTGCCTAACAGCTGGGAGTGATGCTGAATGTTGATCTCAGTCCTGCCTGACTTGGCCACCTCTCCAGAACCCTTTCAGCTGGTCCACCGGCCCCACCCACCCCATCTCAGGACCTCAGGATGCAGATTCGGGATGGCTGCTTCTCTCTTTTCATTTGCTACTCACCCTCTCACGAAACAGGGCACCACTTCGTCAGCCTGGATCCGGTTGAGCCAGGAGGAGCACACGCCGTGGTGAATTGGTCCTTCTCCATCTAACAGGATAACCGAGGTGATCTGGCTCATCTACTGTCCCTCACGCTCCCCCATCCCCGGCCTCCCCATCCTCCAGCACAGGAGGCCCACAGCCTCGATGCCAAGTTTCTGCCTTGGGGTTCCCTGTCTGGATCCCTTGTTCTGATGGTGAAGAGGAAATGGTAAAGCTGGGGTGGGCCCGTGGCTGTGAAACTGTTGGGTGGGGGTGAGTTGGATTCCAATCCTGTCCACTGCAAGGGCCTGCCAGGACCGCGGTCTCAGCGGTCTCTCAGGCACTGCACACTTTTTTTCTTTTGGCTGTGCCTTGTGGCTTGCAGGATCTCAGTTCCCTGACCAGGGAGTGAACCCGGGCCCCAGCAGTGAAAGCCCACAGTCCCAACCATGGGACCGCCAGGGAGTTCCCAGGCACCATGCATTTTCACCTCTTTACCAAGGATGGAAAACACAGGCACAGAGGTCAGGCTATCTGGCTGCCCTCCAACCAGCTGGGTGTCATGGAGCACAGAGCTCCCCCTCTGAGGGAAGAGGGGGTGGTGGTTTGTTCCAGCTGCTACCTTGGGGGTACACAGGGAGGGAAGGGAGTAAAAGGGGGTCTTGGGCTTTGGGAGCAGAGGCTTCCAAATGCACAGCTCACTTCTTCCCTAACTCTGCACGGAGCTGGCTCTGCCTAAGGGGACAGTTTGCTGCACTGGTTCCTCTCCCAGTTTTCCCGACCTTGGAGGGGGGTGGGTCTTCTCCCCGGGGTTTGGGTCTTGAAAGAGGTTTAGGAAGATGTCCAGGGGCCCCTGGAAGTGGGGTGGGAAATGCAAAGCCGGGGGCTCTCCCAGCGCCTCTGCCCACCTCGGGTGCGGTAGGAGACGATGGCCACGGTGAGGTGCACCTCGTCGGGGTACATGTCCGGGGAGGAGCTGATGGAATAGTAGCGAGGCTGCAGCAGGGACAGCTGGGTCAGGAGCAGGGTGGAGGGCATCTGGATGGACGGGAACTCCTCCAGCACCTCCACGATGTTGGGGTTCTTGCCCCATTTCCACTCCTCATACTCCTGCAGACCCTGCACCATGGATAGGGACAGAAGGGAACCTGCAGCCAGACCCTGGAGCGAACTTTCAAGGCATGCTCACTCGCGGAGGTTCAGGGAAGAAGGGAAATTAAAAAATAGTCATAGTTAACTCTTACATAGGAATTATTCTGTGCCAAGTTTTCACTTATTTCATCTTATGAAATAAACCTGGTTGTCACCCCTATTTTATTGATGGGGAAACTGAGGGATATAGCGATCACACAGCTATGAGGCGGTGGCAAACTTTAGCCCACAAACCACCTGTTCATATGGCCTGTGAACTAAGAGTTGTCTGTATATGTTTTAATGGCTGGAGGTAGCGAATCAAGAGAACAATACTATTATCTGATGCAAAGAACTGACTCACTGGAAAAGACTCTGATGCTGGCAGGGCAGGAGGAGAAGGGGGGGCAGAGGACGAGATGGTTGAGTGGCATCACTGACTCAATGGATATGAGTTTGAGCAAGCTCTGGGAGATGGTGAAGGACAGGGAAGCCTGGTGTGCTGCAGCCCGTGGGGTCGCAGAGTCCAACGCAACTAAGTAGCTGAACAACAACAAGGGTTCCAAAGGAAGGAGGAAAAAGCGTTAGCAATTTCTGCTGAGAGAACGTGGAGATTCAACAGGATCGCTCTTTTGTCCTTTCAGACCTTTGTTAGAAGGAGGGGAGATGGCCAGGTCCAGCCAAAATGGATTAGCTAATATGGAGACCTGCAAACTAGATGGTGGCAGCCCTCGCTCAAGGCTGCCATCTGCTGAAACACTGTTGCAATAACCACACAGAGAAGAAGTGAAGTTGCTTAGTCATGTCTGACTCAGCAACCCCATGAACTGTAGCCTGCCAGTCTCCTCTGTCCATGGGATTTTCCAGGCAACAATCCTGGAGTGGGTTGCCACTTCCTTCTCCAGGGGATCTTCCCAACCCAGGGATCGAACCCAGGTCTCCTGCATTGCAGACAGATTCCTTACCAGCGAGGCCACAGGGAACCATAAAATTCTCCAAGGAGCAGGTGGTGAGGTTGAATGAGGCCAGGGACCTACCTTGCTGAGGACCAGCAGACGCTGCTTCTCTTTCTCACTGGTGGCCAGGGAGGCAAACTGCTGCAGCTGCAGTGGCGTCGGAGGCGTGGTGATGTCCAGGTAGTACTTGAAGGCCTGGAAGATGGTGCAGGGCGGCAGGCGATGCTCATCGGTCCAGTTACTGATAACCCCTGCAGAGGCACAACAGAGGTGAGAGATGGGTGGGGGGGGGACAGTGTGGACCCTGAGGGTTTGGGTCCAAGTCAGGGAGGCCAGACCTGCTTCTGGAGCAGAGGATGGGGCCCGAAGAACTGACTGCCCCGGAGCCAACTGACCCCTTGGCTGGCCACCTCCATCCCACATCTACAGCCAGGTTTCCTGGGGACCCTGTGATCGCCTCCTGTATGCAAGGAGCATGTCCAAAAGCAGCTGAGCAAACTAGTGCCAGAATTTAAGAGTAAATATTAAAATAGCACGAGACCGTCCTTTGATATTCTGAGCAATGAGCCATCAACTGAGCGCGAACTATGAATCCATTTTCCCCGCCTCTCTTCTCACGGTGTCAGCCTTTTGCCGCTCTAAGTGGGATTCTAGCATTTAAAATGCCAAACATGCCAAACACTTACCTAGCCCTTCCTATGCACCACGTCGTTTCCTCAGCACTTTCTATCAGTAACTTTTAATCCTTGCCACAATCCTAGGTGGTGGGTGCTATCATTATCTCCACTTTGCAGTTGAGAAAAGGGAAGCACAGAGAAGTTAAGGGATTTGCCCAAGGTCACCAGGTGGCGCTAGTGAAGAACCCCCCCCTGCCAATGCAGGAGATGTGGGTTCCATCTCTGGTTTGGGAAGATCCCCTAGAGAAGGGAATGGCAACCTGTTCCACAGTACCCTTGCCTGGAGGATCCCATGGACAGAGGAGGCTGGTGGGTTACAGCCCCTAGGGTCACAGAGAGTCAGACGCGACCGTGCGCAACAACACAGCTCACATTCATAAAGTCAGGCAGTACGGCTCCAGACCATGTTTGAACTACTGCCTCTGTGCACTTCAGTCCAATAGAGTCCCTGCACACAAGCCTTTGCTCCATCAGGAGCTCAACTTAAGATAGAAAGTACTGGCCCAACGTGGAGGAAGAACTGGCTGGGTCGGATTTCATAAGAGCAGGTGTGTCTCTCCAAAGCGGTACCTTCCTTTTCAGCATGGTTTTGACTACGCATTGTTTTCACATTCTGCCCTGACTTTATGTCCTGGCTCCCTTGTAGAGGAGATGTGTCACTGTATCATGGGCTACCACATGTGGTCACTGCAGTTCCTTAAGTCCTGAGCTCACTCACGACTACTGAGATGAAGCACGTAGACCCATTTGCCTTGCAAAGTTCTTTAATAGGAATGTCAAGGGTGGTCCCCCAGACAGGCTGGGACTTGATCTAATGATATCAGAAATCAGGTTCAATCCCAATGGGCCACTGAACTTCATATAGTGCTTTTGGATTCTAAGGGAAGGTAGAAGTGGACTTCAGCTGCTATTTCTCTCAGTGGGTGGTGAGGCTGGGGTGATGAAGGAAGTCAGACAAGTAGCCTTTGCTAAGATTGGTGTCTAGCCGATGAAGGAAGGTAAGACTCTTTCCCTCAAGGGTGAACCATCGGTGTCCTGGCTTAAATGGACACTTGCTCAGCTAGTTGGGTCAAGGTTATTCAGCCATGAGGAAGGGGAGCCTTCAGTCTCATAAGCTGGGGGTGACAGAGACCCACTCTCCTGCCTGGACTGGCAACTGGGAAGAATGGGTTTCCTCTTCCCTGGATACCCGCTGGGGAAGGGAAGGCCCAGACAGACCCTGGGACTCCTGGGAGAAGGAAACGGCCCTTGAGAGTGGCTGGGTGGGGTACTAGCTTGGCCATAGTTACCCAAAGCCGTGTTCCGCTCCTCCAGCAGCTCCACCTTCACCAGCTGGTTGACAGGGGGGGCATCCTCCAGTCGCTCGATCAGGGCATTCACCAGATCCTCGTGGTTGCCGGGGAAGACGCCCAGGTGGTCCCCGGGCTGGTACTGCAGCTCCTGATTCCCGTTGGTGTGGAGACGCACGAAGATGGTCGATCGACTGGAGGGAAGGGTCGGGGAACACAGGCTGAGGGCCACCAGCTTGTGCCCCTTCTCTTTGCTCCTCTGTCTTTGCGGCTACACCTCCCCTCCTTCCACTCTCCTTGGGGCTCAGGCCAATCAGACTTCCACCCCTAGCAGTTCCACAGGGCAGGTTTCAGCAAGGTCACCCACGAGCTCCTCTTTGCAAACCCAACAGCCAGTTCCCAGCGCTCACTGTGCTCATCAGAGCAGTACTGGACGTGGCTTCTCACTTCCTCCTCCTCAATCCCCTTCTCTCCAGCTCCCCAGGCGCTCCTCGTCTCTTCTCTGGCTGCTCTTCCTCAGTCCCCTTTGTTGGTTCCATCTCATCTCCCCTAACTCTGGACATTGGAGCACCCTGAGATTCAGTCCCAGGGTGAATCTTTGCTTTTTTGCTTTTGGACTTCCTTTTGCTTTTCTGACTTCCTGTCCCTGTTTTCCTTTTCTCCACAGCGCTTACCAAACTCCATAGAATGGAGAGTTTACTCCATCCTATGGCATGTGGTCTGTCTCTCTGCCTGCCCCTTCTCCATCCCCACCCTGAGGACAATAGAGGGGACTAGGAATCTGCCTAAACTCTAGAGGGCAAGGAACTTGTCTATTTTCTCCACTGCTCTATTCTAGCACCTAGGACACTGCATGTCCTAGCACCTAGGACAGTAGATACTCAAGAAATATTTATCGATTGAAGGAACCAGCTGCTGGAACAGGCTCTATTTTTGATACCCGATTTCTACCAGGAACCACTAAACCCCACTGGAGCCGTGGCAGTGATGTCCCCATTCTGTGAAACTCCACCTCTCCTGGGAATCCAAAGCTTCACCTCCTTTTGCAAACTGGGGTCCTCACCTTGTCCTGGAAAAGGGAAAAGGGCTTGACCTTAAGCTCAGGTTCTTATTATCCCCAATCCACTGATACTATAAAGTTTATAGAACAAAGGAGAAAACCCAGAGGGAAACTTGTTTAGGCCTGCCGAGTCATGCCCTTTCCTTCGATAGTTGGATTTCAAGTGCAGGAGGTCTATGAATGAATCCTCAGAATAGGATTATTCTGGTTCTTTTAAAGTTTTAGTACCAATACACTGCATTTTTATGCCTGAAAACTTTGGGATTGATGACTACACTTGGGTAAATCAAATCTTTTTGTATTCTTGGAGTTACATTCGCATTTTCTGATCCGCTTTTTCTTCCTTGCCAACTGGTTTTCAGTTGATAGAGACACTTGATATTCAACATGAAGTTTCTACATTCTTCGTGGTATGTAAATCAGCACTTGAATAGATCAATGGGACTCGCTATTTGAAGGAGTTTTTGGCACAACCAAAAGTTCTTTTGTGCTGCAAATAGCCACCATTATTAAAAATAGTTGTGCTGGCATCTCTGCTTTTTTGGGTGTATTTTCTTGAAGCACGACACCCCTGTCCTTAGTAGGGTGGGGAACTCGGTGACTGAGATTGTGAATGATGGTGGTGGGGGTCTGGGCTCCCACTCTCCTTCCCTGGGCAGATTTTGCCCTCCCTGGGACACTGATCTTATCTATTAAATGGGCTTGCGTGAATGACTCTGCTCTGAGCTCATGCCAACCTATCGGTTCCTGGAGAGCTGGAGAGACATGTCACCCTCCTGCCAGTTCCAGGAAGGGACTGAGCAGAGGCTGACAGCCAGCAGGGGGCGCTGTGGGGTTGAGAATTTGGGAGCCTCCAGTGCCAACCACGGGAAGTCTTTGAAAGGCCCACAAATCAATTCCCACTTTCTCCCAGATCATCACGAGTTGTTGTTGTTGTTTTTTTTTTTTTTTTCAGAAGTATATTTGCCTCTGTTCCTATGGCCAGTACAAAATAGAAACGTGGAGGACCCAAACTTGCTGAGCTGGCTTGTGCTCACAGCCGTTTCCACTAAGTCCTCTTGAACGCGGCTGAGGGTGGTCAGGCAGAGAAGGGGCAGGGATGAGGATGGACCTGGCCTGTGGACCACGAGGTGGGGGTCAGGCTCTGCTGGGAGTTGGACCACGGACACTGCGCACGCCTCTGACTGGAGAACCCCCGCAGTGAATGGCTGCATGGCCTGAGGACCGCTCTGTGGGCTGGTCCTTGAAGCTTTGCCGGGAGCTGATCCCCCAGTGGGTAGCACTAGCCTGGAGACCTACTGTCTTATATCTCTGTTCTGCTGGGGATTTCTAAGTATGGGACTTTCTAATCTTTTTCTTTTTTTTTTTTTTAAAAAGCTTGGGATATACATGGGTTGTCAGAAAGTATTAGGGGAAGGACTTCCCTGGAAGTCTAGTGATTAAGAGTCCACACATCTACTGCAGGGGGCATGAGTTCAATCCCTGGTCGGGGAAAGAGGATCCAGCATGCCACATGGTGCGGGCAAAAAAAAAAAAAAAGTCCTTTCCCAAGCTTAAAAAAAAGTAAGTATTTGGAGAGGGGAAAAAAGGTAGCATTGGAAAGGCAACAGCCATTCAAATGCCCGTCCCCTGAGTATGGTCTGCTTGTGACGTATTTACATCCACCTACAGCAACATTGCACGCATAAACAGTCACTCATGCACACACACAGTTAGCAATGGTTCAATGACAGGTTTACAGGGGAAAGAACAGTCTGCTAACATCCAGCATTTAAAGGGGTGGGGGGCGGTGGGAAACAGCTCATGTTCATTCATTCATCAATGAAAAGAGTAAACATGGTCTCTTGTGAGCAGTTTGAGGTGATAAGGCTCATAGCTTCAACAAATTTGTTAACACTTTCTAGGCACTGATGAGAGAGTGATGGATAAAGAAAACACAGGGCCCCATTCTCACTGAGAAGCAACTGAAAAAGATCATGGATGGGGCTGGTGATGTGGATGGGTGGGTGCTGACAGGTTGGGGGCAGTGGGCTCAGTAACCAGCAGATAAGGATGGTCGGGGAGGCCTCGCTGGTGATTTGATGTTGGAGCAGAGATCTGAACGATGAGGAGGAGGGGACATGCAAAAATTTGGGGGAAGAGTTTCCTGAAAGGGGTAGCAGTACATGCAAAGGCCCTGAGGTGGAAAAAGCATGACACATCCGAAGATGGGAAAGAAGGCTGGAGGGTTTGGAAGGGGGTCAACACAGGGCTGAGTGGCACAGGAGGAGGTCAGAGAGCTAGGAAGAGGCCAGATCAGGAGGGTCTCATTGTAATCTGTCCAGGCAAGGAGGTTGGAGGTTTCCTGAGATCAGTGGGAAGCCATTGGAGGGTATGAAGCTTCAGGAGGATGGGTTTCCATTTATGTTCTTAAAAGATTAGTCTGGCTGCTATTTGGAAGATGAATCTTTGAGAAAAAAGGCAAGAAACAAGAAAGACAAGTTGGCTTTGGGAGGCCCTCAGACCACAGATGATTGTGGCCTGTCTTATGGTGGCGGCTGTAGATCTGAAATGTATTTGAAAGACAAGCCCACTGTATCAGCTGAGAGTTGGATGGATATTAGGAGGGAGACAGAGGAGGCAGAGAGGAAGCCTGAGTTTGGGGCTTACACTGAATGTTGATGTCCTGTGTTGAGATGGGGAAGGCTGGAAAGAAGTGATTTTATCCAAGAGGAGCTGGAAACTGAGCGTATTCCCATGCAGAACTCTCCATTACAATGTCCCATCTTTCTCTGATGGCGCCACAGCACTCGGGCCCTTTCAGCATCCTTGCTCCTAGATGGCCCTGTCTGTTCTCTATCTTATCTAAAGCCGACCCAGTGTCTCCCCTCCTCCTCCTGACTTCTAGGACTCATGTGGCCCATATCCCACCCATCAGTGCTCCAGTATACTCTTTTCTGTATTGTTTGCTACTTGCCGCACACAGAAAAGTTTATTTCCTGGCCAGGCAGTAACTGCAGTCAGTCGCTTTTCTCTTTAGAGTTGCAAGGATTACCCTCAAAAGGTGGTTTATTTCCTCTTAAGCACTTTGTTTGCTTAAGGGTCTTTTGTTATGGGTGGGAGCGGGGTGGGGAGGGTGTTTCATAATATCTTTATGTGGTCTCCTGGCTCAAACATCTTGACTTTGGCTGTGGGCAGGGGAAGATGGGAGAAAGGGTCATACGTTTTTACTCAATCCTTACATACACACACACACACACACCCCTTATAAAGCTGGACAGGGTAGTAAGGCCTGAAAATAGGTAGTGCTGTGGAGTCTGGTTTTAAAGGGTTAAACACTGAGACCCATTTGATTCTTTTAAAGCTAATCCATAACTGATTTTAATACTATCTTCTGGTTACTAACCTTTCTGAAATGCCCTCTTGCAAGTCACTCAGCACAGAGTCAGCTGCCCTTTCCAGAGGTGGATGGTTTGGTGGTGGGGGGTGGGGGGTGTTTATTCTGGGACTTGGTCCAGCTTAGATCAAAACATTTGCAAATTACCTGGCTTTTTATGTGCTATGGTTTGGGAGTAATTTTTATCATCTGGTCTTTCATGGTTGGTAGCTGAGAGAAATGTTCAGTAGATTCTTAGTCCCTTCTTTTCCAATGCCACTGAGATTGTACTTTTCCATGGGACAGAAATAGGGAGTAAGATGTGTATTTCAAATATAGAGTCCCTTTCTATTGGGTTGGCCAGAAAGTTCATTCACTTTTGGGCCAACCCAATATATCAGAGATTATCATGCTCTGAATATTACATGTAACTAATTATTCAATTACATTAATTTCCCAATCCATTTCTTCAGTGTTTTAGGGTCTGGGGGAGAACATGAGCGCTCTGGGGCTCCATTCTGTTGACCATATTGACCACTTTATCATAAGTTTTACATCCAAGCATAGAGAACAGACTTTTCGTTGCCAAGGGGGTAACGGGTTTGGGGAAGGATAGAGTGGGAGGTTGGCATTCACAGAAGTAGCTTTTTTATGTAGAATGGATAAACAAGTTCCTGCTGTATGGCACAGGGGATTATATTCAATATCCTGTGATAAACCATAATAAGAGAGAATATTTAAAAAGAATGTATATGTACATGTATAACTGAATCACTTTACTGTACAACAGAAATTAATGCAACATTGTAAATCAACTATAGTTGAACTGAAGAAAAGGTTTTATATCCACATAGAAAGCACACATATTGAAATGTGTAGATGTATGAAACTGGGATGGATAAAGGATAGTAACAGAAACATAGGATACCCTAGCTGCTTTGTGTGTGTTGTTTTTAATATAGCAGTCTTGTGATGCTGTTGATGCCACAGGTATAGCCATCTGGCGTTTTGACTGTGGAGTCAGAGAACTGAGTCTGTGTGACCTTAAAAAGGTCACTTGCATTTTCTAATTGTCATTTTTCCTATTTAAAACATGGGTGATAACAGTACCTATTTCCTGGGCTGTTCCGAACTCTGGGAGAGCCTGCACAGAGAGACCTCAAAACTGTGCTCGGAACACAAAAATTACTAGATAAGTACTAGTTCTCATTTTAGGTAATGAGACAGGTGTTCTGAAGGCCTAAGGGACTTGTCCAAGGTCACAGGGCTGGAGGATGGCAGCACCGGGGTAAGAACCCAGGGTGGTCTGGCTCGAGAGGCCATCCTTTGCACCACGCTATGCAAAGAACGAAGATCTCAAAAGAACTTCATGGGCTAGAACTGCTAAGTGAAGAAGAGTCCATCCGATGGGGATTCAGGCAAAGACTTTTGTAACTGCTAAAAAATGTACTTACATATGGAGTGATGCAGAGATCTGGCCTGATCATTTTGAAAAGATTCAGGTCCGAGAGCAGAAAGGACATAAGCTTAATGGGAGAGCGGCAAGGCTGTTAGGACAACCCTGGGCCACTTTAGCACCTCCTGTCCGGACTGAGGATGGTAATAATAGCCTCGGCGCACTTGGCAGTGATCACAGGACCTCCACTGCGCTGGGACCAGGTCCGAGGATGACATTTCCAGTAGGACAGAGTGTCCTTCTACTACAGCAAAAGGTCTGGGAAACCGGGTCCCAGGAGAAACAGTTGGAAGGAACAAGGATCAGGGAGAGTGGCTTGCTGTCCTTGGCTATTGGCAGCTCTCTCATTTGGAAGAAGTGACTTTGTTTTAGGTGTCACCGGAGAGTGTAACATAGGACCAAAATGGAAGTGCTAGGAACACAAGCTTTGGTTATAAGCAATAGGAAGAGAATTTCTAACAACTGGGACCTCAGAACACAGAAGGGGCTGTTTTGTAGGTTAATAAACCTCCCGTCCTCCCAAAGGACTTAAAGTAGAGACTGAGCAGGCATTTCTCAGGGCACCAGAGAAGAATTATCCGCAAAGATGAGCTGTCTGGACTAAGTGATTTCTGACTAAGGTACACATTAGAGTGAATATTAGGAGTTTGACGAAGGTGTGGTCTCTATTAAAAAAAATTCCTCATAAAACCTTTCTCTTTCCCCTTTTCACAGAGATCGTCACCATTCATTTTTTTTTTTTTTCTTTTCTTTTTGGCTGTACCAAGTGGCTTGTGGGATTTTAGTTCCCCGACCAGGGATCAAACCTGCACCCCCTGCTGTGGAAACCTGGAGCCTTAACCACTGGATCACCAGGGATGTCCCAACCAGTTACTTTTTTCATCCCTGCACGTTGGAGCTTGGCAAATGGAAAGCAGGAAGCCAAGATGCTGCAAGGCAGCAAAGAGGGTCTGGAGGACCCTTCCAATGGTAATAGGAAGTCAGTCCCTAGAGCCAACGAGGGTTCATTCCTTGCTGTGGGTGGCATCTAGGGCAGAGGCGGGGAACCCGAGGGAACCAGGATGTTCCTACCTGGATTTTGGACTCTGAAGGTTTTGGCGGCTGAGGAGTCGAGCGGCTGAGACCCGCTTTTTGTGGACATTGGATAGACCTGGGGGGAGAAGAACAAAGGTGCTCCTGAGATGGGGTAGAACAGTTGTCAACACAGAGTCTCCAGCTTCTCCTGACCCTCTGGAGTGAAGCAAAGAGATAAAAGAAAAGAGGTCAGACAGGCACTGGGGTGGGTGGTTGTGGATACAGCAGAACAGAAAGCAAACCTGGCTGAACTTAGCAGAGAAGAGGAGGTTTAGGGTAACATGCTGCAGGGCTAGAGAGAAAGCCCAGAGCAGCAACAGCGTGTTTATTTGGGTGGCCTGCACGTGTTTATTTGGGTGGAGGTGGGCATGGCAACCCACTCCAGTACTCTTGCCAGAAGAACCCATGGACAGAGGAGGCTGGTGGGCTACGGTCCATGGGGTTGCAAAGAGCTGGACACGACTGAAGCGACTGAGCACACACGTATGCACTGCGAGGGAGACCGAAGCAACGAAGCCCACCTTCTCTAAGGGCCTTTCGGAGGTGAGAACTGCCGTCTCCCCTCCCCACCCCAGGGTCTTGGATGTCTCTCCCGGCGGGTGGTAGGAGGTACCTTGTGTGAGTTCCGGAGCTTCCGCCACGTAGGTGAGACGGAACTTGTTCCTCTTCCAGCTGCGGTCATTGCTGATGAGGGAGTTGTTCGCCTTCTCAATGTTGACGTCATCACCCACGCAGAACACATCACAGGCTGCCTGCGGCACACATTATACCCGTTAGGAGTCACTCCCAGTTTCCTCTCCCCGCCTCCCCCGCCCCTGGGAATCACTAGCCTACTTCTTGTCTCTCTGAATTTGCCTGTTCTGGATGCTTCATCTACATGGACTCAGACGGTAAGTGTCCTTTTGTGTCTGGGTAGCACATGTATTCATCAGTACTTCATTCCTTGTTGTGCTTGAACATTCCATTGCAGGGACACACTACATTTTGTTCATCCATTCATCATGAATGCTAAACAGTTTACACTTAAATCTAAATGACCACGTGTGGCCAGTGGCTACCGTACAGGTCGTTGCAGACCTAGCATCAGAGGAACAAGATTGTCAAAGCAGACAGATTGGTGAGATCTGAGATCCAGCCCGAGGCATGGCCCCCTGGATTGGTTAACCAACTGTATGGTTTTTATTTACTTGTCTATGGACTGTGAGTGAAGGATGACTCTAAAATTCCAAGGCTCTATAATTTTTTATAGACCAACTCTTTGCCCTTAATACAGGAGGCTGGATTCCAGGTGGAAAATGTGTCTCAGGACCACCCAAAGTCATCTGACTTGTTTAAAGCTGTCTCCTGGTTGGATACATAAGGGAAGTACCAAAGATTTTCTCAAGTTTTTTCTATTTCTGATGGTTTAGGTGATCTGTCCTTGGGGGTCCCTGGGGACATGACTCCTCCCCATGGGTCTCTAAGGTTGGGGCAGATGGTTACCTTGAAGACCTTCTTAGCCCAGGTCCTGAAAGCCTCTTCCTGCCCACAGAGCTCATCCCCCTCCCTCATCTTCAGGATCCTCTCTCCTCCAAGCTCTTCCAGGAGGGTGTCCACGGCGTGTCCAAAGGCGCAGAAGTGAGGGTATGCCCGTGAGCCAAGGCCGAACACAGAGAACCTGCCAAGAAGACAACAGAAGGTCTAGAATAGGGGGCTGGGGAGAATGCAGCAGGGGTTCTGGTGTCATGGACTGTTACGTCCCCATAAATTCACATGTGAAGCCCTGTCCCCCAGTGTGACTATTTGGAGATGGGGCCTTCAAGGAGGTAACTGAGGTCAAAAGGGTGGGGCCCTGATCCTTCTAAGAAGAGGGAGAGGCTCCTGAGAGCTCTCTTTTCCACCCCCAGTGACAGGCTCACAGAGGAAGGTCCACGTGAGGACACAGCAAGAAGAGGATGTCTACAAGCCAGGAAGGCAGGCCTCACCAGAAGCCTTGGTCTTGGACTTGCAGCTTCCAGAAGTGTTAGAAACAAATTCCTGTTGTCGAGGCCCCAGCCTGTGGTACGTTGTGATGGCTGCCCAAGCAGATAAAGACAACTGGTACCTCAGAAGGGCAGTGTTTAGCTTCTGGTGGTTAGACCACCCCACACCCATGTGGAGAAGGCCATCTTTAAGCCTGGGAGCCCCTAAACCCTGCTCTCCCTTCCTTCTGGTCTCTGCTAGGTACCACTGTTCTCAGGAGAAAACTCCCAGTTGGTCCTTAGGAGGATGGGTGACCCAGGACCATTGGCTATTTCTTGAGTGTCCCTTTCTAAGCTGGACTAATTGGGGCAATAAATCTACTGGATTAGCGAAAAAGTTTGTTTGAGTTTTTCTGTAAGACATCACGAAAAACCCTGAATGAACTTTTTGGCCAACTCAATACATCAGTGGAAGACTTGACTCTACTCAGGATACAACTAAATTAGTTTCAAGTATAAAGGGAATGAAAACTCTAGCATAACAGTTCTTGGGGACATGTGCTAACAAGGAGATCAGAAGAACCTGTCATTAATACATTCCAGTGTTGGTGTGTAAACAGGTTCTTCTAAAAGGGATTGAAAGATTTATAGATATGCTGGCTCCACCCTTTGCAGTGTCTGTGAAATTGATTTGTTTCACAAAGCCTCTTTGCTTGGAATGGACATATACACTCTGCTATATTTAAAATGAATACAACAAGGACCTACTGTATAGCATGTGAAATGCTGCTCAATGCTATGTGGCAGCCTGGATGAGAGGAGAGTTTGGGGGAGCTTGGGGGAGAATGGACATATGTATATATATGGCTCAGTCCCTTCACTGCTCACCTGAAACTACCACAACACTTGTTAACTGGCTATACCCCAGTACAAAATAAAAAAGTTTAATTTAAAAAAAATGTCTGTTTGCATAGATGCCACAAGAAAATGTTGGTGTTTGAATTGATGGGGGTCAAGTTAATGAGAATTTTCTGAAGTCTGGGAAGTGGAGGGCTGTATCCCAGATGACCCCCCAGTCCTGCGGAGACTTGACATCACACTTCCAGGACTTGGTCCTGGCTGTGGGTCTTGACCTCACTGGCCCTAGATGGACAAGTGA
Organism: Odocoileus virginianus; assembly: GCF_023699985.2. Taxonomy (NCBI): domain Eukaryota; kingdom Metazoa; phylum Chordata; class Mammalia; order Artiodactyla; family Cervidae; genus Odocoileus; species Odocoileus virginianus. Next base: position 53,967,292 of record NC_069685.1, on the reverse strand, counting down.
ACAAGTGGGATACGAACAACACCCCAACTTGCGTTTTTTTTTTTCCAGGTTGGAATGTGACTATCCTGTGGGCGACTGTCATTTCAGACAAGTCAAGGAGTGGAGCTGTTTAACTGGCTCCTTACAGAGTCTGACTCTGTCCCGGAATCTCTTTCTTGTTAAAGAATGATGGAGCCAGCCATCGCATGAAAGACTGCAATGGGGGATGAGGGGAAAACAGCAGAGCAAGTTGGGAAGGGACCCTCTTGCTATTGGAGAATGAGCTTGAGATGGGGTCCAGGTGTCTCAAGAGATCATGTGAAAGTTAACATAGAGTAATATCTCCTCCTCTGAAATCCACATTGATCCTTCTTCATCTTATCCTCCTGCCCTTCTTTCCTGGGTGTTCCAGAGTCTTCCCAAGGGAGGGATGTAGGATTAGGTAGCATGTTTCCCCATCACTCCTTCACCCACAATCCTCCTTTACTTGGATTCCTCACCTTTTCCCTGCAGGTGGTGAGAACTGGTGGCCAGCATGGGACTGCTTGGATGGGGGCCAGGAAGCTGCACTCCTGCCCGCAGCCAAGGCCTGGGCCTAATGCAGGTTTGAAAACTCAGTGCTAGTCATGCCTTGTGGTTAGGGAGTTGTTCCCCAAACCTCTATTTATTTACTTATTTTAATATTTATTTATTTATCTAGATGCACTGGGTCTTAGTTGTGGCATGTAGGATCTTTAGTTGTGACATGTGGGATCTAGTTCCCTGACCAGAGATTGAACCCAGGCCCCCTGGATTGGGAGTGCAGAGTCTTAGCCACTGGACCACCAGGGAAGTTGCTCCAATATTGAGTATGTTTGAGATATCTGCCATACTTGACTACCTCTCACACTGTTATTTACTTAATAGTTGCTATTTAATTTGCTTTTAATTTGTACTCTATTTGCACAAATTATTTGTACAATTATTTGTACTAGCTATTCAAACCCACTGGTGTTCACTAAGATACGGCCCAGGGAATTAATTCATTAACATGCTTCCCAATGCATCTCAAGGCCTGTGTCACAGTCATCTCCTATATACACATTTCATCACAATCTAAACCTTATGATTGCAAAATTCCTATTTTAAGCTTCCAAACCAGAAAACTTGGCAAAATTATCATAATAGGGGCTAGATAGTAAATATTTTCAGGCTTGTAGGCTACGAAGCAAAATTGATGCTATTATGCAGATATCTGTATAACAAGGAAGAAAATAAATTTCTATATGATTTTGGACAAAATTAAAAATATAATAGCAATAGTTATGGGGTACATTTTTCTAGTTATATATAGCTACTAATGAGAAGAATGGAATTGTTTTTTGAGGGGGGTATAGCATTTTGCTTAATTGGGGCTTGAAGGGAATATTTTCTATCATTAAATAAATTGTAGATATTCATCTGTAAAAACCATTCTGGGTTGTACAGAAGTATACAGTGGCTGGGCTGGATTCAGCCCATGGGCTGCAGTTTGCCAACCCCTGCTCTTGGGCATGATAGATTTAATAAGGGAAAAATGGGTCTGATTGTCAAACCATGGATGTTTCAATGTCAAGCTAAAGAACATGAACTGATGTCAAAACCCATCAGTTCGAGGGTGAACCAAGGGGGAACTCTAATGCAAACTATGGGCCGTGGGTGACAATGATGTGTCAATACAGGTTCATCAACTGTATAAATGTACCACCACGGCAGGGGATGTTGATGATGGAGGAGGTTGTGTGTGTGTGTGTGTGTGTGTACACGCGCACTGAGGGTTGGGCAGGTAGTACACGGAAAATCTCTGTGCCTTCCCTTCAATTTTGCTGTGAACCTATAGCTACTTTAAAAAAATAAAGTTTATTAAAAAGTGTACTGATGGGGAATTCCCTGGTGGCCCAGCGGTTAGGTCTTTGTTGTTCAGTTGCTCAGTCATGTCTGACTCTACGACCCCATGGACTGCAGCACGCCAGGGTTCCCTGTCCTTCACCATCTCCTGGACCTTGCTCAAACTCATGTCCATTGAGTCGGTGACACCAACCAATCAAGTTACGTGGTAAGGCCAAAAAAGAAAAAAGTGTGCTGATAGAAACAATACTTGAATATCTGGGAAGCCTGTGATCTCCATCATCTTCTGAGCACTGCCCTGAGCCGGTGAGCAGGAGGTTGCACTGGTGAAGGTCTAAGAGGTTCCTGGCCGGGCCTGAACACTGCTCATACAGTAGCCTCATCTTGACCAATATCTATGAAACCGAGGGTTTGACATCCAGTTTTCTTCCTTTGCAAATACCCATGAAACTGAATCCATAACCACTGAAGTAAAAAATACCTGTCCACATACTATCTAAAATGTTCTTATGGGATATGACTATGCTGTGGGAAACAAGGGGTTGTGACAATATTTTTTTGACTCTGACTGTACATTGGAGGCAATTAGGGAGATTGAAAAAAAACAAAAACAAGCAAAGATTGGGTCCAAGTTTAGACCCAACTACATCAAAGTCTCTGGAGGTGGGGCTCAGGTATCTGTACATTGTGAACATCTCCAAGTGATTCTGATGAGCATCTGAGGTTGGGAACCATCAGGCCACAGTGGGGTGTCCCCAGAAGCTTCTAATAAATAAGATGTAGTAGCATTCATGAAGGGAACTCGCTGAGTTACGTCTGGGGGATTAGCATCCTTTAGCACAAATGATATGAAATTCATGCAAAGGGGTGAAACTTGGGTGATGGCGGTTCTGAAGGAGTGTGATTTGGGAAGAGGTCATAGGAGGGATCCAGGTAATGTGCTTTAATGAAGCAGGGGGACGTCCCCAAACAGCAAGAGTGCAGCTGGTTACTCAAGGGATGGACGGACACGGAAGGGAGACCCCTCCCCAAACAGAGAGCCCACTCTGTTACTCTGTCCAGCTCCCCAAGAGCCTTCATCACCCCTGATGCCCTGGGCCCCTCTCTCACCTCACGTTGGCCAGGGGTCCAGTGCTCTCAAAGTTGTCTCTGAGGTCTGGCCCATCGCCCGATGACTTGCGGGAGTCAGAGTACGAGGAAACGCTGTTGAAACGCACTTTGTAGCTCCTGCCAAGACGAAAGAGAATCTGTGAACTCTGGTTCAGAGCCCCCGTCCTGGGGTCAGCACCCCCATGGCTGTCTGTGTTACCAGTCCTGGTTCTAGGACCTTCCTTTGAGTGTTGAGTGAGATCATAACACTTCCGTGGCCTTGACCAGAACATATCAACTCACCCTCGCCCAACACAAGGACACCTTGACATCACTTGATGCTACGTGTATTGAAAAGGTTTTAGCAGAAACAGAATCATGGACACAGAGAACGGACTGGTGGTTGCTAAGGAGGAGGGGGCGGTGGAGGGCTGGCGTGGGAGGTTGGGGTTGGCAGGTGTGAGCTTTTATACAGAGAAAGGATAAACAACAAGGTCCTACTGTATAGCACAGGGAACTATATTCAGTAGCCTATGATAAACCATAATGGAAAAGAAAATTTAAAAAAGAATGATTATATGTAACTGAATCACTTTGCTGTACAACAGAAATTAATACAACATTGTAAATCCACTATACTTCTATTAAAAAATGTTAAAACTGAAAAAAAAAAAAAAGGTTTCAGACCACATTAATTGTCCATTCCTTAACCCATTAGACGATGTTTCCTTACTTCCCACATGTTAACCAGGAAAAGAATCATTCTGGGATCTTGTTAAGATGCAGATCCTGACTCAGTAGGTCTTGATGCTACATTTCTAAGAAGTTCCCAGGAGATGCCATTGGTCCCCAAATCTTATACCGACTAGTGAAGAATCACACTCCTGCAGTCTGCTATAGTAACCATGAAAGAATTACATTTCTGCTGTCTGCTACAGTAGCCATGGGTTGTGTGTGACTATTTAAATCCATTCAGATTGGACACAATGAAACATTCTGCTCCCCACGTGCACTAAACTCACATCAAGGGCTTGACGGCCATGTGTGGCTAGTGGCTAATGTACATGATGACACAGACATAGAACATTTATGTGCGCGTAGAAAAGCTTATTGGGCAGTGCAGGACTGTCTCACTCAACAGTCTCTATCTTTTTTTTTTTTTCCTAAACAGAAAAATTGAAGTATACTGGATATACAGTATTATAAGTTACAGGTGTACAGTATAGTGATTCACAATTTTTAAAGGTTATACTCCATTTATGGGCTTCCCTGGTGGCTCAGTGGTAAAGAATTCACCTGCCAATCCAAGATACATGGGTTCAATCCCTAGGTTGGGAAGATTCTCTGGAGAAGGAAATGGCAACCCACTCCAGTATTCTAGCTTGGGAAAGCCCATGGACACAAGAGCCTGTTGGACTAGTCTACAGGGTCGAAAAAGAGTTGGACACCACTTGGTGACTAAACAACAACAACTCCACTTATAATAAAATATTGACTACATTCCCTGTGTTATGCAATATAACATTGCAGCTTATTTTACACATAACAGCTTGTACCCCTTAATCCCCTACCCCTATTTTACCCCTTCCCCTTCCCTCTCTCCACTGGTAACCACTACAACATTCTCTTTCAATAAAGTTATCGTCTTTAGACATTTCAAGGGTCTTTCACATTTCACATTTCAAATAAACATGAAAAATGTTCAGACACAGCCTGAAAAGAGATTGGATTTCTTATGTTGTTTCAAAGAAGGAGAAAAATGTCACTGGGACTCAAACCTTGGCACTGGAGGCTCAGGAGCCTCGAAATTAAAAAAAAAAAAAAAAAAAGGTCTCCCAGTTTTCCTCTAAAAGTGGTAAGTTCTGTTCTCAGACAAGGCAAAAACCAAACCAAACCAAACCAAAAAAACTCCAAGACAAACAAAACAAAACAAACCCCCAAACAACAACAAAAGACTTCCATAAAACGCTCAAATCAAAACCCCAAACACAAAAACTCAACACACAAATCTGAGTGCAAAAGACAAAAAAAGAAATTGCGCATTCTGGCAGCAGGGTTTCTAAGCTGGATGTTCTTCAAAGTTTTTGCTCCAGCATCAGGAAAGTTCTAAATATATGTAAGTGTATTTTCTGCCCTAAAATAGTCTCACATTGAGTCACATCTCCAAATAAGTCCTGTAACATATCAGGGGGTGGCTGTGTTGTTAGTGTGGGAGGGAAGGTTGATGGTTGTGGGGTAAAAATATCAGCACATGTATTTGTATGAGGTTTGAGGCTTTTCCAAATGTGTTCCTCTTTGTTATCATCCTTCGATCCCTGCACCAGCTCCCAGAGATGGTCAGGGCAGAGATAGTTTCTCCCTATTTGGAAGGTGAGAAAGATGGAGAAGCCCAGAGAGGTCAAGTAACAAGCTCAAGGTTACTCAGTGTGTTAGTGGCACAGCCTGCGTTAGAACTCGGGTCTCCTTGAGACCGGGGAGTGGCCTTCGATGCTGCAGCATCGGGCATGCGCACGTACATACTCATCGCCATGCGCGCGAGAGGAACGCCGGGCAAGCACGATCACACAGGTGCATCCTACACATGCATGTGAGCACACACACACAGGCACACATGTGCACATATGGATGCTCTACCTGCGCTGGCTGTCACGAACTGCAGCCAGACCGTGGACTTCTTTGTCACCACGGGAGAGGGGAGGAGGCCCTTTACGGGGAAAGAAACGCAAGGGTTCCGGGTACCTAGAGCGGAGAATGGATGGTGCCCTATCTCTCCCTGGAGGAGGGGTGAGGGGGACGTGCTGAAGGCCACCAGGATGCGGTGGGGAGGAGAGAGGCAGAGAGGGTGAGGAATAAGATGCTGGTCTTAAGAACAGAAGGAGGGCTGACGACCAGGGACTCAGCTGTCCCCTGGGTATGGGATGTAGGCAAGTTTGGCAACGTGTACTTGGCTGAAAGAGAACCAAGAGGGATGTTCTGCAGAACGCAGCCTCTGAATGCCAGTCAGGGAATTCCCTGGCAGTCCAGTGGGTAAGACTTCACCTCCAAGCGCAGGGGTGCAGGTTCCAATCTTGGTCAGGGAGCTAAGATCTCACATGCCTTTTGGCCAAAAAACCAAAACATAAAACAGAAGCAGTACTGTAGCAAATTCTATAGAGACTTTAAAAGTGGCCCACATTTAAAAAAAAAACAAACAAAATAAACAACAAATAAAATGCCAGCCAGCGATGACATCCAATGCTCAGCTTAAGACCTACTCCATGGTGGAAGCAACACCATGTGTGATGCTCTCGAAGAAAGGCAGCTTATTACTCCCAGGTTGTTTGTTCTCTGCTTTGAGGAGATTTAAGGGCTTTTCAAGGGTAATTTTGGTTATGAGTGTTTGTCACCTTATGAAATATCTTTAGAATCCAACCTCATGTTAGGTGCAGTTTTACCAGTAACATCTTTTGACCTCAGGCATTTTCTTTGCCTTAGGAGGTATCTTGTTTGAAGTCAGCCTCCACATGAGTGGATGCAACTCTGCCATGAACATCAGATGGAGAAGTTCTAGGGGAAGAAGCTCTGATTCTGAATGTAAGCTTCCAAAGGGTGGAGTAATAAGAACTATATTTACGTGTCACTTAACTTCTCATGGGGCTTCCCTATGGCTCAAGCAGTAAAGCATCTGCCTGCAATGCAGGAGACGTGGGTTCCATCCCTGGGTCAGGAAGATCCCCTGGAGAAGGAAATGGCAATCCACTCCAGTATTCTTGCCTGGTAAATCCCTTAGAGGAAACTGGCAGGCTACAGTCCATCGGGTTGCAGAGTCGGACATAACTGAGCACACATGCACAGCTTCTCATAGGATGCTGATATCTATTTTTACCTTGATTCTTACAAATTAGAAAGTTCACACAGGTAGAATAAACCCAATTTGATGGAAAAAGAAACTGAGACACAGGGCTGTAAGGTGATTAAAGACCAGAATGTCCACCTCAGTAGACCACAGACACCCACTGGCTAAAATAAGTCACAGAGGGACTTCAGGACACAAAAGTATCCAGAACTCAGAGGTGAACCCCAGATGCCAAGAGACAACTTTCGGTTTCCCTCCCCGAGTGCCACGGGACACCGGTGGGTCGTTTACTTACTTCCTTTCCTCGTGCACAGAGTTAGGGTTCCTCATTTCCATCAAAGCGCAGCCAAATTTCTGGAGGTCGAAAGAGACAAGCGGGATGTGAGGCAGATATGATTAAATTGGGAATGGGTTTGGGCAGAGGGTCTGGGGGTCCCAACTGGCAAAAGAGGAGCCTGATGCCTGGGGGCCAGGGTGTCAGGGGCTTGGGCCAGTGGTGTGCATGGAAGAGGACTGTTTATAAAGGGCTATAATTGTGGATGCTCCCCCCCTCCACTCCCCGCCCCACCTCAGCACGCAAATTCCCTTTGTGGTGGTTTTCTACAAAATATTGTCCCTGCTTCTCTCATCTGGAGCAGGGGACACCAAGCTCTTGACTGGAGCATCCATTCCAAAGAAGTAGTGAGCAACATTTTCAGGAGGGCTCGGCTGGTCAGTGGACACCAACAGACTGAGGATTTGGAGTTGTCAAGTCTTGGCACAACCTGGACCCAAATCGAGGTCACTGGCTTTGAGACTCTGGGAGGATTTGCTACTGAAGAGCAGGCGTCACTGCTGGCCCTCTTCTCTGCAGATGGAAACAGGTGCCAGAACAGGTAATAGGAGCTCATCTCACCTCCCCATTCTCAGGGGGGTCTCCATTGCCGAAGGTGCTGGTAACCACCAGGACCAGAGTTTCATGTTCCAGGTGGACAATGTCATATTCTTCCATGGACATCACCTAGGTGGGATATCGAGAGGGGAGAAGAGGGAGAAGGTGATGAGGAGAGAGAAGGGGTAGGAGAGAAAAAGTGATGGGGGAAGAGAAGAGAAGAGAGGAAGAACAGGAGTTATCTTGAGCCATCTCCTTAGGACAGAGATCCAAAGGTTCTGGGTGCCACTGTTCCCATGGGCCCACGTGGGCAGAACTAAAAGCTTCTTGGTAGTATGGGCTGCCTGTGCCCTGAAGGACCAGAGAGTCTGGGGCAATGCGTTGGCTACCAGTAGAGGCAGACCTTGACTGGGACTCCTGGGCCTCTTATAGCCAAAGTATGCTGAGTCTTCTTGACCACATGTAGGCTGGGAATGACCCAGCTGGATCTGACCAACTGTGTGCTCAGGTTCCTTTCTAATCCTCCCTCCAGCAGTGTGGAGGACCTGAGCCAAACACGTCAGTGCGCTAAGTCACTTCAGCCCTAAAACTGTTTACAACCCTATGGACTGTAGCCCATCAGGCTCCTCTAACCACGGGATTCTCCAGGCAAGGATAGTGGAGTAGGTTCCCATACCCTCCTCCAGGGGATCTTCCGACCCAAGGATCAAACCTGTGTCTCTTTAGTCCTGCACTGGTGCACCACCTGGGAAACCCACCTTGAAGATTGCTTTGCCCTATCTCTTAGAATTCCTTGGGTACCATTTCTCAAAGTAGGTCCTAGGAAAACACTGTCTCCTTAGATGTGCTTTAAAAATAAGTGAGCCATAAGCAAACATCTTTGGGAAACATTTATATTCTCTCCTCTCCTCTTTTGGAGACGGTAACACACATGTGCAGAGTAAAGGCTCTCAGAATTCCCGCAGCAAGGAAACCCACTGAATTGTATTAAATGCGGGGCTTCCCAGACTGACTTCCAGATTTGTTTTTCAGAAACTTTCTAACATTTTGGTCTAGAACGGGGGGTTATGATTCCTGAACTCCTGAAGAGTTCACAGGGAGAGAGGCATCATTGTCCCTTGAAATACATGCAGGTGGGCTGACAGGCATCTTCAGATGTGCTGTTACCCACTCTCAAAGGGTTCTTCTCTGCTGACTTCCTCTGTTCCCTCCCCAACTTCACCAGGAGGGCCCAGAGAGCAATGGAACTGCCTGCTACCTACCTTGGCATCAAAGGCATGTTTGAAGATCTCACATAAGGTTTTGGCATAAGCCTGCGACTTGCCCGTCTCTGTGGCATAAAGGATGGTAGCCTTAACCCTCTTGGCCATAGCCTGCCCCATCAGTTTGGCTGAGAACTTGACGGCTCTGTGGGGGAAGAGGGTGGAGAGAAAGACGGGAAATATAGAAGGGAGGGAGGATGTCAGGCTGGGACTTGGGGGCAAGAACCATGATCCATGAGATACAACAGGAGGGAACATACTCTCCTCATCTCTGATGGCGTCAGAGATACTCAAAGTGTGAGTTGAGGCATCATATTGATCCCTTTCTTAAGTCCCTCCAGAGCAACTAGTCATGAGCTAACATGGTTGGTGAGCTTTGTTAGTTTGTTACTTGATGGATTGATCCCAGCCATGAGAACCTTGGTTTGCCAAGCATTGCCTCAAAAGATGACCATTCATTCATCCATTCACTCATTTGGTCACTCATCATGTGTTTTGTTGAGGCCTAGCTATGTGCCAGGCATTGTTATAGGAATGGAAAAACAGAGAAATGGCTGTCATGGGGCTTCCATTCTTACGTGTGTGTGTGAGAGACAGACAGAGAGAGAAAATGAATCACTAATAAATGAACAGGCATTGAGCTTGAGGGGATTTTAGAGGTTTATAACTCCACAAAAGAAGGACCAGGTCTGGTTTAGTCAGCCTTGCACATCCAGAGTTTTGCAAAGAGTGATTCTTAATAGGCACTAAATATCTATCAAGAGCAGGAATGGATTTTAAAACTGCTGCTACCACCAAAGCCCCTGGGAGCTTAAATGTCAAGTCGGGACTCTTTCTGGTTAAATGGAGGATCCAGAAATAGTGTTTCTTCTTTCTCATCTATGAGGGTGTGGGCTTGGCAGGTGGGCCAGAGGCTCAGGAATGCCTGTGTTCACCTTCCAAGCAAGCATCCCTGTTCTAAGTAGGAATCTCTTTGAGTAGATAAATTGCTAATTACCCTCACCTGGGGATTATTGGTGGTAAATTCATCATTTTTTAGACTCAGGGAAGCCACCCACGCTGCCTGAGAGTTAAGGGGGAGAAACAGAAAAGAATAAAAGGCACCTGGAGGGTTCCCTTTGAATGATCAGAGCAGAAAAAAGCATCTGTAATTAACTCCCATTGTTTCTACCTCAAACTTAATAGTGCAATTAATGCTTTAGATTTTCCCCTCCCTTCTTCCCTCAGAGACAGGTTGAACTGAACTGAAGCCAAAGGCTGCTATGCCTGAGAACTGGTGATGCTCTCGTTAGGGAAGGGATGGCTGCTGATGTGGTCCAGCTTGCCTGGAAGAGAACTGTTAGGTAGAAGGAGAGAGAGGAGGGAGGGAAGGAGAGATCCCATGGACCATATGGGTGCAGCCAGGACCTAGGTTTCAGTCCCTGCAAGATCTACCAGTCACCTGTAGAAAGCAGAGAGTTCTAGAACCAAGGGGCTGAGGAAAGTGAGTAGCTCAGTGCACACTAGCTCCTCTGCCAAAATAAGGGGCCTGTGAGGAGTGGATCAGGGAGTTCTCTGTCTTTAGAAGGCAGGCATCCGCATTAAACCATCTCAGTCGGCCCCACCCCACTTGTCCCCTGGCTGACCACAGTTCTTCAGGACAATAGCTCTCAAGTAGCCTTGGTCCCTAACGCTCTCCCCCCCTCCTTTTCTCAGTGAAATCTTTCTTCATTTCATTCATTAACTCAACTGGCATCTCCTGAAGGAAGCCTCCTTTGACGTCTCAGACTCGGTGACGTCTATGCTGGGCTTCCACGAATCCTTCCTCCAGGGTAGCTGTGAGCTTCATGCCGGCAGGATCATATTATCAGGCTTGTCAGTGCCTGGCACTGAGTATCCATTTTTGTTGGCCAGATGAGTGAATTGAAGGAGCGAGATGAGATTCAGCCCTGATGACTGTCCACTCTAGGCAGTGGTGTGCTGGAGCCAGCTCATCCCAGCTCCTCCTGACTCTGGCTTCAGTGACTTCCTGTTGGGAGCTTGAAACTGGCTATAGTGGGAATATTTACACCATGGAAATTGGCAAATGTTACAAGTCTATTAATGTTATATTACTGGGGCCACCATTATTATTAGGAGAGCTGGTTTATCAACACAACACTGCCTCCAGGACAACAATTTGGGAACCTGGGGGTGGGAAGAGAGGTTAGGAAGCAGAAGGGTCATGGCAATGTTCACATCCCAGACTCTGGGGCAAAGGAGGGACAGGGGTATTGGAGAAAATGGAGAAGTCACGTTACCCAAGAGGTGACAGGCACAGCATCCTCCCAGCCTTCTTTTCTGGGGCTCTCTGAATTTAGGGACACATACATCGCCCCTCCCTACCTGCTTTAGGAGACTTACTCTGCCAGCTTCTTGAAGCCGATGGCTCGCCGCTTCGTGGGGGTTCCATTGGTACCTTTCCAGACATGGGTGTTCCAAGGGTCAGGCTGGGGAGAGAGAACCATGGTCAGCACAGTGAGGGAGCCTGGTTCCCCTTGGGAGATGCCCAGGAACCCTGGGGGCTTATGGCTGCCTGGCCATGCCCAACCCTTAGCCCTCGAAGGGAGTGAGTCTGCTGGCGGCAACCCCCGGGGACCTGGCAGGGTGGCTGGCCCAGCCTCCCTGCACTGTCCTGCCAGACCTTCCCACTCAGACCCTCTCCGACTCATGACCCCTGACTACTTGTTTCAGTTTCATTTGTCTTTCAGCTCGAGTTGTACTGTCCAATCTCATGGCTGCACTTGAGAGTCTGAAGTGCAAGTTTGAACTGAGATGTGCTCTAAGCCAGCAGACCCCAACCTTTTGGGCACCAGGCACCATTTTTGTAGAAGACAGTTTTCCCACAGACCCGGGTGGGCGGGGGATGGTTTCGGGATGATTCAAGCGCATTCCATTTATTGCACACTTTGTTTCCATTATTATTGCATCAGCTCCACCTCAGCTCATCAGGCATTAGATCCTGGGGTTTGGGGACCCCTGCTCTAGTTGTAGCATGCACACTGGCTATTGGAGATTTGGGACCAAAGAGGTGAAGAGGGGTGGGACCTGGTATTCGAAGGAGGGTGTGAGCCGGTAGTTGAGCATCTCCTGATGGAAGACAGGGGTGATGCTGCCCGACATGGGGGGCACGATCCACACCCAGTCAGCGGGGCAGCCCCCCCGGCAGCGGTATTCGTTTTCCATGTGCTTAATGAAGGACTCGGTGGCGGAGTGGTGGTCAACGATGGTCACCTTGTCACTCTGTGGGAGGAGAGGACACCAGGAGTCAGGAGGAAAGACACGCTGGGCTATTTCGGGGCTCCCTCACCCCCAGAGAAGCGTTTCCTAAAGGGTGGTCCTGGGGATGATTCTAGGCAGTGTAAAGCGATTCTCTGCATTGTCTTTTTTTCCGATCCTGATCATATCCAGGAAAAAGACTCTGTGCTGTGCTTAGTCACTTAGTTATGTCTGACTCTTTTCGACCCCATGGACTGCAGCCTGTCAGGCTCCTCTGTCCAATGGGGATTCTCCAGGCAAGAAGACGAGAGTGGGTTGCCATGCCCTCCTCCAGGGGATCTTCCCAACCCAGGGACCGACCCCAGGTCTCTCTCATTGCAGGCGGATTCTTCACTGTCTTAGCCACCAGGGAAGCCCAGAGAGACTCTGTTTGATGCTAATTCGTCTTTAACATTTCTCTTGCCAATATTCCTCTTTCCTTCCTCCCCCTTTTTTTTAAACGAGAGAGGAAACTCAGGCAACTAGAATCTGACAACTTGGTGCTGTTTCCCTTGTATTTGTTTATATATTTATTGAAGTTTACCATTCTCTTGTTTATGGCAAATGATACTGGTTCTCCACTTATGACGGTGATACAGAATCCTTTTTTTAAATTGGAGTATAATTACTTTACAATGTCGTGTCAGTTCCTGCTGTACAGTGAATCAGCATCTGTGCACATCGAGCCCCTCCCTCCTGAGCCTCCCCCTCCCCACTCCTCCCCTCTAGGTCCTCACAAAGCACCGAGCTGAGCTCCCCGTGCTGACAGCAGGTTCCCACTAGCTACCCGTTTTACACTTAGTATATTATATGTCCTCTCACATCTCTGCTGTCTGCGGCTCGCCAACCTTCATACCAGTCCACCAGACCACCAGAGCATCCGCCTTCATTTTCAGCAACTCCCCAAACTTCACTCCTCCGTGGTCAAGAGTGAAGGGAGGGGGCTTCTTGCCCCTTCAACCCCATCTCAGCTGGTTTCTGCCCTGGGATATACATTTCCCAGTTTGCCCAGTCTCCCTGTTCCTGACATGGGGACATGTGGTTCATATTCAGGTCTTTATATGACTTGATATGCTCATTCTACTGCCTGTGGGTGCCTCCCATGTATGTCTGTGAGGGTCCAGCTCTGCAGACTGTCACTCCTAGAAGACAGAGCTGGTCTCTACTACAGGAAGTGACCTCTCTTCTATGGGTCTCCTGCTTTGTCCAAGAGAATCCCAGCTTATGCCCATGTGCTGTCACAGTTATTAGTGGTGCCCCCACTTTGCTCTTTAAAGTGTCATGGTTTAGCAGATAATCTTTTATTGGCTGTGCTGTATGGCATGCAGGATCTTAGTTCCCTGACCAGGGATCGAACTTGGGCCCCCTGAAGTGGAAGCTCGGAGTCCTAACCACCGGACCAGCAGGGAATTCCCTAGCTGATAATTTTTAAAACCATCATACTATATATATAATGGGCTTCCCTGGTGGCTCAGTGGCAAAGAATCCGCCTGCCAATGCAGGAGATGCAGGTTTGATCCCTGGGTTAGGAAGATCCCCTGGAGAAGAAAATGACAATCCACTCCAGGATTCTTGCCTGGAGAATTCCATGGGCAAAGGAGCCTGGTGGGCTACAGTCCATGAGGTTTCAAAGAGTCAGACATGACTTAGCAACTAAACAACAACTCAACTATATATATTTTAGCATTTACCATGGAGCCACATGCACTGGGGGGCCTATATGTCTCTGATCATGATGATGAATATTTGTCTCTGCTATGTGAAAGTCTGAGTGTCTAAGAGGTCAAGACACAGAGGATGTTTACCATTTCAATTCTAAAAAAAATCAAGCAACAAGTCATAAACCCTCTATCTTTTTGTCTCTCTCTCAAATGGTCCCTCTCCCCCAAGATCCATGATGGAGAGTCAAGCATACATGATGGGAAGGACACCTTGCTTATGAGCAGAGCCCTGCAAACAAGGTTCCTGGGAGCTGGGCTCTTCACCTTCTGCCCTACGACTCTGAATGTTTTTAGTTCCCCTTTGTGACCTGGCAGCCGGGAGGCGTGCCCTGGCGCTACCTGGAAGCTGTACAGAACTGCAATATTGATCTCCACCAGGGCCTGGTCCTTCCACAGAGAGGATGTCTTCCTCATGTCCAAGTTCATCTTCTTGGCCACATCCTGAAAGGGGAAGGAAACACAGACTCACAGGCCGGGTTCCCTCTGGGTTTCAGGCTAAAGAGGGACTGGGCTAGCATCACCAATAAAATTCTTCATTAATTAATGAACTCATATGCAGACTAACTCACTCAAATTTTTTTTTTTTATTGAGGACATACTGGTAGCAGGAAACTAGAGGGACTTGACTGGCCCTTTGGTTACTGAGCTTACCTTCTAGAGGGGGGGAGAGGCAGAAAATAATACTGTGATGAGTGTTAATTCCTAGGAAGAAAATAAGGCAAGGAACTAGGAGAAAGAGGGATATAGGGCAGGATGCTCTGAACCAGGATAGTCACTGAAGGACCACTGCAACGGTGGCGCACACATGAGATCCAAATGATGAGAAGCAGCAAGACGTTTGAAAATCTTAGGAGCAAATGTTCTAGGCAGAAAGAACAGTATGTGCAAAGGCCCTGGGGTGGGATCAGGCTGGTGTTGAGATACAGAAAGAACGTCAATGTATTTGAATGATAGGGAGTCAGGGGGACGCAGGACTCTGATGAAAAAGAGAGACGCAGGACTGGATTATGCAGGGTGTGTGAAGAGGTCAGGATTTTATTTCAAATATGATGAGGAGGATCTTTGAAGGGCTTTAAGGAGCTATTCAGGTCTGGGAGTGATAGCAGTTGCTTTCTATCTTTTTTTTTTTAATCCTTTTTCTTTCTTATCATCACTACTTTCTATTGAGGAAAACTCTCTACCCATTCCATTTCATCTCTGGAGTGGCCGCTACTTGTAATCTAGATCATGAGTATTTAGAGTTTATGGAGACACCTGTCGACTCCATTTGACAGATGAGGAAACCGAGGTTAAGACTGCTGCACAGACTTGCTTGCAGTCCACAGAGCCAGTTGGCCTCAGAGCTGGAGCCCAGGGAGTTAGTTGAGTAACACCCAAGACCTGGGAGTGGCTCCCCAGCCAGCTGACTCCTTTGGCAAAACTGCTTGGCAAAAACAACCCCTGACATTTAAGTTACGGCTCCAGCTCCAGTAGGAGCCAATGTCAGAAGCAGGGAAGACCCAATAGCAAATCCATTAATTAGAGCCTGGCTTCTCACTTCCTCTGTCAATTCTAGTCATTTGTGGGAACCTAGGTCTCATTATGGGGCTAGAATGTGACAATTTCCCAAGTTTGAGTAAATTGCTTCGCAGGCCCAGCTGTCAACATTTGTACATAATGGCAGTCAGTGTCGGAAGGCTGGGGCGGGAGCGGGTCTCATTTAAGTTACCCAGTGACTACTCTCTGCAATTGAAATGTGAACCTGAATCATGAAAGCAGACATTAATTTACTCTTTGGAGACTGGGGCGTTAGGTTCTGTTTGGGGGTCTTTTAGCGGTGACACAAACGCAAAGAGTAGGAAATTGGCTGCTTTACATAAATACATACAAAACTTGAGTTATTTTATATAAGAGAGTGTGTACAGTCAGTCATGCTGCTATTGTTATTTCTACCACATTATTTTGGTTAAAACAATCGAAATTAGTTGTAGCGTCATCTAATGACTTCTTTTAAGTCATATGTATTAAGTCAAATACATATGACTTAAAAAAATCCCCAAACATGACTTGAGCCACATCTCTGGAAATTGCCTAGAAATGTTTTTTCCTTCGGAGTTTGTATAGATCAAATGTCAGAGGTATTGGTTTGGTAACATTTATATATTGCAGTATAATTACTGCTGTAGGGTGAGTAACACCTCTATCCAGTCACATAATTACCATTTCTTTTTTTTGTGGTGACATTAAGATATAGTTTCTCTGCAACTTTGAAATTCATAACACAGTATCATTATTGACTATAACAACTACGCTGTGCATTAGATCTCCAGGACTTATCTACAAGTTACAAGTCTGTACACATCAACAAATATCTTTCCCAGTTCTCCTGTCAGCTGCCCCTGCCAACCAGCCTCCCCGCCACCCCCTCACAGCCCCTGGTAACCACCACTCACCTCTCTGTTTTATGGAATTTGGCTTTTTTAGATTCCATATAGAAGTGAGATCACCCAGTATCTGTCTTTTTATGTCTGATTTATGTCATTAGCATAATGCCCTCAAGGTCCACCCAGGTGAATGTCCCTGGATTTTTAACACTATAAACCTAACGCTTGACTCTGAATTCGAATTTTGCTCTGTGCTCTGTTTACTGTGTGACACGGCTCAGGGCTTAACTTCTCTGTTCCTCAGTGTTTTCTTTTGAAATAAGGCCAACCACAGCAGACTGTTGTTAGAGACAGCATTTGCTGACAAAACCGCAGCGATGTGACACATTCAGCAAAGCGGAGCTCCAGGGAGCAGTCCGCCCCAGCAATGTTCAATAGATGAAGATGACTCAGCCTGGGGTGGGGGTAGCAGGGGAATGGGGGGTGGGGAGTCAGACCCTCCACTGAGAAATGTACATGGTGGGAAAAATCACTGCCAACGCTCCCTCCTTGTTTCTTCAGAAAAGAGACCAAAAATGCCCCAAGTTCATGCCCCTTCCCAAAGCTTCTAGCCAGGTTTGACCTTGACAGGCAGGGCAGTAGAATGGTTATGAACTTGGGTCATAATACCAGCCTGGGTTCACACCCCAGCTCTGCCACTCCCTAGCTGTGTGACTCTGAACTTGTCATGTTAATCCACCAAAAGGCCTCAGTTTCCTCACCTGTGAAGGGGGGATTTTCACGCCCGGAGGATGTGATGAAGATCAAATGAGTATACAATAATCTGCAAAGCGCTTGGAGTGGCACTCAGCATATTGCACACATACTCTTAATGCCACGGAAGCCTTCAGAAAGGCCAGAGGCTTCCTTATAGCTGCAGGTTCTGTGTTAATTTCTTCCAGTTTCTGAGCCTCAGAGCTCAGCTGTGGGGAAGGACCACTGAGCCCATTGCCCCCCACCACATGCATCCCCTGTCAGGATGGCCTGGGAAAGGCTTCACCTCCAGGATGTTGTATCGGGAGCTGTCGCAATAGTCGCGGACGCCAATCTCTGTGCCCATGTACCAGCCGCTGAAGGGACAGGCACTGAACTCCAGGCCGCCGATCTCCAGGAGCATGTTGGACACAGCGGGGAGGCCGTACCACTTCAGTCCAAGGTCCTTGAACCACTCGAGCCTGTGGAGAGTAACACAGCCCAGCTTGCTGTGGGATGTGGGACGGGAGCCTCAGGGGAAGACACGTGGGCAGGATCTCCTTAGCCTGGGGATGCCGAAATGCCAGTGACTGACTGGGGCTTACTACTTTGGAAGCTGATTTCTGGGCTCACGTCTGACCTGTGGATTCACACTGCCATCCACATCAGAGGCTGGAGAATATGCACTTTCACATATTTCCCAGGTGATTTGCATGGACATCCAGGCCTGGGAACCACTGCCATGGGCTGCTCTCTATCCCCTAAACTCACCTGGAAGGTGAATTCAGGAGAAAGCGAGCATCGCTGAGTTCCTTTTTCTTTTCTATTTTTAATTAATTTTTGTTTTGTATTAGGGTAGAGCCAATTCACAACGTTGTGGTAATTTCAGGTGAACAGTGAAGAGACTCAGCCATACATTTACATGGATCCACTCTCCCCAAAACTCCCCTCCCATCCAGGCTGCCTCATAACATTGAGCAGAGCTCCCTGTGCTACTCAGTAGGTCCTTGTTGGTTATCCATTTTAAATATAGAGCCGCTGGGTTCCTTCTGACCTCAGGGCCTTTGCATGGCAGTTTCTTCCTCCTCTTTTCTTCCTGTGCCTGTCCAGCTCTTACCCATGCTTTCGTCCTCAGCTAAAATGCTGCTAACTCTGGGAAGCCTTCTCTGATGCCCAATCTGGGATGGGTCAGACACTTTCATGCCTCTAGGTACCATAACATTTATTTTGCAACACTTGATTGGAATTAAGTGGTTTGTTTGGGTAACTGATTTCCTTTTTGAGATTGAAAGCACCACAGAGGTGGGGACCAAGCCAGTGACAAAGGCCTGAACAATGCACGACCCAGAGTGGGAATAATAAACAGTTTTGAATGATAAGTGAATGAATGAATGGAGGCCAAGTTTCACCGTTGAAGCTGGTTGAGCTCCCAGATATCGGGCAGTGTCAGGAGCCTTAGGACACTTGCTCCATCTCCAGGGCCTGGACCAGGGTGGGCAAGTAAGGCCCTGGCCTTGGGTGCAAAATTGAGGGGCACCAACCCAGTAATCAAGATCAAATATTCTAAATTAATTCAATGTCTTTAAAAAAAAATTAACACAAAACCTCCACGATGAACAAAACATCAAAACTTTACATAAAGACAGGATCCCGCTCTGCACTTGTATATTTTACCTCACCTGCTTACCTTAATCTCAGTCCTGAACTTTTCCTTGTTTAAGAATTTTGATACATTATGCATCAGGATTTAAAAAGCTAATCTTGATTTTTTAAAATTACATTAAAATACTATTTATTTGATGACTGATTTTTTTGGTGCTTTCTCCATCAATTTCGCTCCTGAGGCCAGGTCTTATTGTGGAGTTCTTTTACTCTCAAAAACTGTAAATTCTATTTGCGTTGCTGGCCTCAGCCCTCACAGCACCATCCCAACTCCAAACTACTTTTGAACTTGAGCCGCATCAGGTCACATAGTTTTCAATGCTTCCCTCTATTTAAAATTTGCACCCATAACAATACAGGAAGTGCTTCTGCTCTTTCGCCCCTTGTGTGTGTGTGTATGTTGATCGCTTTAGTCATGTCTGACCCTTTGTGACCCCATGGACTACAGACCACAAGGCTACTCTGTCCATGAGATTCTCCAGGCAAGAACACTGGAGTGGGTTGCCATTGCCTTCTCCAACTTCAGCCCTTAGGGTTGGAAAATGGATAGGTCCAGGGTGATGGCTTAAAAGGGGTGGGGTAAAGAGGGAAATTTTTAAAGAATTGAAGTATAGTCGATATATAATATTATATAAGTTACAGGTGTACAATATAGTGATTCACAATTTTTGAAGGTTACATTCCATTTATAGTTGTTGTAAAATACTGGCTATACTGGGGCTTCCCTGGTGGCTCAGAAAGTAAAGAATCTGCCTACAATGTGGGAGACCTGGGTTCGATCCCTGGCTTGGAAAGATCCATTGGAGGAGGGCATGGTAACCCACTCCAGTATTCTTGCCTGGAGAATCCCATGGACAGAGGAGCCTGGCAGGTTACAGTCCATGGGATCTCAAAGAGTCGGACATGACTGAGTGACTAAGCACACAGCACTGGCTATGTTCCCTACGTTGTACAATATATTCTTGTAGCTTATTTATTTTATCTATAATGGTTTTTACCTCTTTATCCCCTAGACCTCTACTGCCCCTCACCTATTTCGTCTCCCCACTGGGACCATTATTATTATTATTCTCTATGTCTGTATTCTCTATATTCTGTATATCTGTATTCTCTATCTCCTTGTTTTTTGTTATATTCACTAGCTTGTTGTATTTTTTAGGTTCTACACCTAAGTGATATCATATAGTATTTGTCTTTCTCTATCTGACTTATAAGGAGGGGGATTTTGATTCAGAAAATATGATGGTCCCTCCGGGTGAAGGAGGAATTACTGATCTCGAGGGAACCCGTCTTGCCTTGGCCCCATGGTGAAGATAGGAACCAAAACCCCCTTTCAGCCTGTGTCTGGGCTGGAGAGACAGGAGCGGGCTCCGGGGTTGGGCAGAGAGGGGCACTGGGTAAACTCCCTCCCCCTCCCCACGCCAGGCCTCTTACTTGGGGTGCCTGATGGGGACTTCCAGCACCAACTCTGGAGGGATCTGGAAGAGCTCCGGGTCGTTGCCGTTGGCCTGGAGCAGGAGCGGCAGGACATCAAAGCGGCTTCGTGGGGGTTTCCAGCCCTGCTGTATGCAGATCTGCAAGCCAAGCCACCAGGTCAAACCACTGAGCCCCAGGCCCTCCAGAGGCAACAGCGGTGAGGGGAGGGGCAGAGGTCCCAGGGCCTGCCCCCCAGCGGCCCCTTCCTCTGGAGGCTCCAGGCCAGGCCACCTCCTTCATGAAGTTCTCCCTGACATCATCCGGTAACTAGTACAACTTCCCGTTCTTCCATGGGATGGAAAACAAACCTGTCCTCTGGCCCCTCACTTGGTGATGTTTTCTGGGCCTTCCCTGCCCTCTGGGAACTCCCAGAGCAAGGGTTGAACTGACACTTGCATTGGAAGTATTTGCACTCGGTGCCCTGAGTGCAAAGAGACGAAGAAAATCTACCAAATTGGATGAGGGCAGATCTCTCAGAATGACCACAGAAAAATGCACCTGTTAAAGCAGCTATCCATCGAAATATTAAGCCAGCCATGCAAGTAATTTAAAATTTTCTAGCAGACACATTTTAAAACGTATTAAAAAGACACCCCAAAACCCTAAAGCAAAACCAGGCAAAGATAAATTTAAATAATATATTCATTTGAAAGTTTTAATTTCAATAATATTTAATTAGTTATTAATTATAGCATGATATTGATTATATAAATAGTAGTAGTAATTTATTAACATATACTAAAACATTAATATAAAATATGAATAATATAACCACATGTTAAAATAGTATCAATATATTATTAATATTTATATAAAATATTAATGATATATAAATATTATATGATATTGATAGCATATATAACTATAAACTATAATATTAGTATTTTAATAGGGGCACAGTGGTGAAGAACCCACCTGCCAATGCAGGAGACAAAGAGTCAGACACAACTGAATGACTGAGCAGGTGCAGAGGCGTGCAAGCGCACACGCACACACACACGTTCAGTCACTAAGTTGTATCTGACTATTCTGTGACCTCATGGACTGTAGCCCACCATGCTCCTCTGTCCATGGGATTTCCCCGCTAAGAATACTGAAGTGCGTTGCCATTTCGTTTTCTGGGGGATCTTCCCAACCCAGGAATCGAACCCGTGGCTCCTGCGTTGGCAGACAGATTCTTTACCTCTGAGCCACCAGGGAAACCTTTTTAACAGTATATTTGGCACTAAAATTAAATATGAAAATATTAATTCAATAAAATATAAAAATATATAATTAAAACACCATTAACTGATTAATAATAAATAATATATTTAAAGATATTTAACATAAAATTAACTATGTTAACACAATAAATGTATTAATTTATTAATAAATAGAAATAAATTAGTCCCATATTACCCACAACATTATTTTTCATGTTTTTCATATTTTTCAGGTAATCAAGATACAAATAACTAATGAGATCGTTCCACTCTTTTTTTGTTCTCCATCTTGCAGACTGTGTGCCTTACACTTAGGACACATTTCCATCTGGACTCACAGCATTTCATGTGGTCAGTGGCTAGGTGCGGCCAGTGGCTGCCATGCTGGGGCTTTGGAAAGTTACAGTTATGTGCTTATGTTTGGGGTGATTCCCTCTGCTGGGCTGGTGGACAGAGGAAGCACAGAAGTGTGGGTTTAGGAGAGCATGTGGTATCAGTGAGGTTCCTGGAGACAGAAGGAGAGGAAGAGGCTGTGGCATGTCTGTTCTGGCCGCCACAAGGACAGGGTGAGCCAAGTATACAGTTAGAGCTCAGCCAGGTGGAGCAGAGAGTCTGGCTGAGGCTAAATGGCACAGGTGTGACTCCTGGTCACCCTGCTTACAACCCCCTTCCCAGGATAATAACATTTTAACATGAAAAGCTCCCTGCAAATGAAGTTGGCAGCCAAGAGGATGGGGGGCAGCTCCCTCATGGGGAAGGTACTGGGGTGAGGCATGAGGGTGGTCTGAGAAAAGAACAAGGATGAAGCAGAACGGTGGCTGAGTGGGTGACAAGTAAAAGAGGGTACCAGGCCTGTATGCCTGAGGTGTTCCAGGTGTGGGGTCAGCCTATGATACCGCCTGTGGGCACAGGTGCTGGAAGCTTCCAGGCCGTACCTATGCTACCTGTGTACACCACCACCTGGAAGGAACCTGGATGGGGAGAAGGTGGTGTTCGTGTTCCCAGTGGCTTGTATGAACTGACTTGAGCTGCCAGCAATAGTGGGGTGTTGGAGAGTCAAGTTCACCCGGAGAGGGGTTGGGTGGGTGGGCAGCAATGCTGTACAGAGACAAGAATAAAAGGATGAAGGGGATGAGGCTGACATATACCTCACTCAGAAAAGAGGGCGCCAGGGACTCCCTCATGGCTAGGACTCTGCACTCCCAATGAGGGAGGCTTGAGTTCAATCCCTGGTCAGGGAACTAGATCCTACATGCCGCAACTAAGAGTTTGCATGCCACAACTTAAGAGTCCACATCGACTAAAAGACCCCACATGCAGCAACGAAGACCTGGTGCAGCCAAATAAAGAAGTATTTTTAAAAAAAGAAAAGATGATGCTAGATATGACTTCCACATATTAGTTCCCCTCCTCCCAGGGGAAGGCAGGAGATTTGGCTTGTACTTCTGGCTTTCCCTTTGCTATTGCAGGAGGCTTGGATAATGCATTTGGCCAGTCTGAGTGGGACTCAGTCTACTCATCTGTGAAATGAGACAACAGTTCCCATCATGAGGGTTGGGTGACATAATGAAATGAAAACGACCAGCCGTAACAGAACCAGCTGGACTGGAGGCAGGCAGACACAGCAGGAGGTCTGGAGGTGAGTAATCTGCACCTACTGCCTACTCTCTCTCTGATGATATTGAAGCAGAAAAGTCTGTGGATAAAGAAAGTTTGGGGGATGAGAGTCTGTGTGGGGGAGGGGTGGGGGGCACATACCTCTGTGAGCTCCACATTGGCCGGATCTCCCAGGATGGAGCCGTCAGGTTGCTTGTAGCCAGCATAGCGAATGAGTTGAGAGTTCCAAACGCGGAAATCGTGCTTGCCGTCGGTCCTCTGGGGAAATATGGTGATCGCAGATCTGTGGTGGAGAGAGGGGGACATGTGGCATCGGGGCTGGGCTTGCACTTCGGAGAAAGACTAAAAGAAGAGCTGCTCAGGTTCATGGTACACAAGGCTCAGGGTGGATCCCCATCTGCTCTGAGGCCCCCAGGGCCCATGGAGCAGCTGTTGGAAGGGGTAGGACTTTGTTCTGTCCCTCCACTGACCACTAGGTGAGGAAGGGGGGAGGAAGGGATGCCCCAGGCCAGCTCACAGAAGGAAACAGAATGTTTCTCCAACTGGAGTCTTTTGAACAATCTTGACTTGGGCCATTTTTCCAGAAAGTTCTTTTGCAGCAGGTAATCCTCAGGGGGAGAAAAAAATCATCAGGCTCTGTTTCCTGTTAAGAACTTACCACTGATTCCCAGTTTCAGTCTTTCTTTTACCACCATCATTATTGCCCCAGTTGCTCACCCCCTCTACAGATTTATGATTAATAGGAGATCAACTTTCATTTGCACTGATATTTATTGACTTAAAAAAAGTGAAGACTGCCCCTGGCGTCACTCATCCAAACAGGCAACTGTGAGACCCTGTATTATTATTAAACTGTAGAAAGATGTTGTTGCCTGCAGAAGGCACCTCACTGGAGCCCTGCCCTCTTTTTGTAAAAAGGGAGACCAGCAGTTTGGAGAGATGTTAATGATGCCTCATTCTCTTTGGCACCATCAGAAAGACTGAAAAATAAGGAAAGGAGAGTAACTTTTTCACAAAGTGATTCAATGTAGGGATTTCCCTGGTGGTCCAGTGGTTAGGATTCCATGCACCCAAACCAGGGGGCCTGGATTCAATCCCTGGTCAGGGAACTAGATTCCACATGCCACAACTAAGAGCCAGTGCGGCCAAAAAAAAAAAAAAAAAAAGAGTGGTTCAGTGTTATCTCCTGTCACGAGCTCTTGTTACTTGGACTCATCAGTTCCATCCATGGACCAAACCCAAGGCTATGGAAGCCACATTCTGGCTTATGTCAACATGGGGGTGACATCGTAAGTCCAACTCCATGCTCACAGATCTGCTCCCATTCATATCTTGCCCTGGAGCCCTACTCCTGATGCCTGCCTTGGCTGGAGTCCATTTCTGCCGTCATGTACCTGATTTCAAGGCCCAACTCAAATCTGCCTTCTTCACACAGCATCACCTGTCTTATCTGGTTCCTGGCCTCCTTTGTGAGCACATTTAGGTCTCGCTGTCTGCCCAAGATCATATCTCATTTAATTCTGCAGGGAGTGGTGTGTCACACCTTGGGGTGAATCTGGAATCCAGGCTGAAGGTGAAGTCACAGAGAGCCAAAGACGCTCTTAAGAATCTCTTGGCAAGGGTGCCATATTGGAGATGAACACAGACTGAGTCAAATTGTCAGCATTTCCCTCCAGTGTTAAAACACATGGCTGTTTGGCTGAGCAGCAGATAACACTTTGTGTTTGTTTACATATATTTTAAAAGTATGTTTAGAAACTTCAGAATCACATGCAGTGGGATGGGATGCTTACTCTGTGCAAGAATGAGCCCAGAGGAAGACACGGGACAGCTTTACACCTCCCATCTCCCAAGTCTCCTGAGCTTGTCACAAAACGCCAAGTCAAATGCCTGTCCTGTTTAAATTTCATCTCTCTCCTTCCCTTCCTCCCGCTTGCCTACCTTCATCTCTTATTTTATATTATTTCTATATATGGCATACATCCTCTTATGGCCTCTCATTGTGTCCAGATGTGTAGTTTAAAACTTGTTTAAAAAAATCAGCTGAATATTTCATCAATAGAAGAGCTCATTTAGACCTCAAAAAAAAATTGAAAAAAGTAAAGGTGCACTGCTTGGCCTCTGGTGACCCCTGTCCCAAATCACTCCATCACAGCATCATTTGAAAACTTTCAAAATAACTCACAAGCTCCTTGAGGCCAAGACCTTGGCTAGGCCATACTTTAAAGCTTAGGATATGCAGTTGAGAGGGGTTCTTTGTTGTTCTCTGAGGGGCAAGGTCTTTTTGGAAAAATATCTGAATACTAATTTCCCCAGCAGGCCTTAAATGACAGGCTCTTTTCCCACTGGTGGGCTCAGGTGGCAAACACAATTTCCTTCTCAAGGAAGAGACATGCCCAAGAAAAGTCATGCTTAATGCCAATAAGCCACTTCACGGATGAGCTCAGCATAGCCCACGGGCTTGTGGGAATATCTTTGCAGTGGTTCTGTGCAGCCCCAAGGTGAGGCTGGTCCTCAGCTGCTGGGAACAGATGCAGGGGCAGGACCGAGGGAGTACAATTAACAAGTGTCACCAACTGTCTGCGGGGCCTCAGCTGTTCCTTCTCAGCTGCTCTTCTCCCAGCTGAGACTTGCCAGTGTGGAAGCCACCAGCTCACATCAGCGCCTGTCTGCTTTGGCCTGCACCCTGCAGCTTTGTTCTTGGTGGGAGGTAAGAGAAGTCCCAGATGTGGCTCAGCTTGGTGAAACCAGAAATGGTGATCCCCACGGCAAAGGGAAAAGATGTTTCGTTTGAAACCCAGGGGACCTCGGGGTGGCTCTAGGCAAAAGAGCAGGTGCTGGTGAAAGCGGGTCACCACCAGCAAGGGGGTTTTCCTCTTCCTGGGAATCTGAAACATCTCATCCTGCTTCCTCTAGAGGCTGATGTTAAACTGTGGGATGAACGTGACTGTGGTCGCTATACTTCTGCAAACCACAGGGGAGTCTGTGTCTCTCGGGAGAGAAGGCACGTGGAGGTCAGAATGAGGAGGTCAGGCCACCTCTCCCCATGTGGCACTGGCCCCGAGGAAAGGCGGGGAGCATTTCCATTGCAGGGGAGCCAACTCCAGACTCAAGGGTCAACACCGTGGGGACGTCAGATTCCCTCTCCCCAAGCTGGTTGGCTCACCTGAGGTTCCCTTTGTTGGTGGCATACTTGATGTGGTTACAGATGTAGTTGAACATCCCGTGAGCAGTGGTACAGTCTCGGGCATCAAACACCTGTAAGGGGTACATTGTGGGAACGACTGCCTCTTCTTTCCCCATTCAGCCCTGCCCAGGGCAGCCCTCTCATTGGAGAAGCACCCAGAGCCCACCCCAGCTGCTGCCCCACTGGGGTAGTGAGCATTTTATTACTGAGCCTCCACCCTGTGTTTTATAGTATCTTTTTATAATCTAATAACCATGGGCTAATCAAACCAGGAAAAAATCCCCTAAAAGTAGGCATGGGGTGTAAGTGAACATGGGAAAGGAATGCTGAGCAGAGGAGTGACTTGTAATAGACTGCCTGTATCTCCTGTGAGGTTGCTAGGGATTAGGGACTTTGTCACTTTGCCAACAAAGGTCCGCATAGTCAAAGCTATGGCTTTTCCAGTAGTCATGTATGGGTATGAGAGTTGAACCATAAGAAGGCTGAGGACTGAAGAATCAGTGCTTTGAAATTGTGGTGTTGGAGAAGACTCTTGAGAGCCCCTTGGACAGCAAGGAGATCAAACCAGTCAATCCTAAAAGAAATCAACCTTGAATATTCATTGGAAAGACTGATGCTGAAGCTGAAGCTTCAGTACTTTGGCTGCCTGATAAGAACAGATGACTCACTTGAAAAGACCCTGATGATGGGAAAGATTGAGGGCAAGAGGAGAAGAGGACAACAGAGGATGAGATGGTTGGATGGCATCATCGACTCAGTGGACGTGAGTTTGAGCAAACTCTGGGAGGTAATGAAAGACGGGGAAGCCTGATGTGCTGCAGTCCATAGAGTCACAAAGAGTCAGTGACTGAACAACACAACAGGGACTTAAAAATAAAACAAACAAAAATCAGACAAACTCCCCCTGAGACTGATAACTAATCTATCTCCAACTTATAAATATTGCCCAAGGGAAAAAAATCATACCAGGAGATGCAGAATCTAATGCTTTCAGGGAGTAAGCAAATAACGTAAATAAGGAATGAGAGTAGGTGTAAGACAAAAGGGACGGATGGGGTCTGTGGTAACCTGGAGAGTATAAGCCCTACCTAGAGACGTCAAATTCAGGTTTTAAAAAAGATTGCTTTGGCTGAATAAAACATGACTACCAGCCAGATTTGGTCATGATCTGAGAATCTGGGACCCCATGATGACCATTTGATAGCTCGCCATGGTCACCACGGGCCTGCGGTAGAAGCTGACCCCTTTCAAAGCTCATTTCCCCCGCAGCAGCCCCCACCAGGGGGCTCTTCACAATATCTGGGCCTGACGGCCCACCTGCAGCTTGGACCACTGGATCCTGCCGACGCAGCGGGAGGCGTTCCGCCAGGCGTGCTTGGCCCCGTAGATGAGCTCTGTGTCCTTGAGCTGGTAGGTGCTGGCGGTTTCAATCTCTTTGTTCACCTCTTCCAGCCTCTCCATGTGGGCTTTGGAGCCGAACCTGAGGGAAGAGGGGAGGGACATGGGAGCATTACTTTCTCTGCTCAGTTAGAGGTTGGTGGAAGGAGTGAGCTATTACAGGAGGCCAGAAGCCACGGAGGGTCTGAATTGATATCCGGACATGATAGTTTGTGCATAAAGCAAAGGTTGGAAAATTCAAATGCCTCCACAGGTCCGAACATGGGACTGAACTGGCTGGGTGGGGACTGTGGCAAGCAGGCCAGCCCAAGACTAGTCCACAGAGGGCAGTCTCAGCTCTGTTCCAGACTGCTGCTGTCTGACCGGGGCCAGGTACTGCCAGGTCTTATTTCAAGAGAAACTCTTGAAATAAAGGGAACTCTTCCCATTTCTAAACAAAATTTTAAATTGGTTTTTGATTAAATTCACTTTGAGAAAGTTAAAAAAATTCTTATGAAAAGTTGCAGGCTGACAAAAGGTATAGAAAATAATATAATGAACATTGATATCCCAAGCCTGAGAAATCATTAATAAACAAGAAAATATTTTATAATTCCTTGGGGACTACTCCTTACCATAGCTCACTTTCTTTCCAGAAGTGGCTGCTATTTTGAATGTGGCATTTAGCATTCTTTTGCTTTTGTCTAGATTTTTGACACTTGTGCATTGGGTTGACCAAAAAGTTTGTTCAGGTTTTCTGATGTTACGGGAAAATGAATGAACTTTCTGGTCAGCCCAATATATATCCCCCTAAATCATGTATAGTATTATTTTTTATGAATGGTGCTGTCCTAAATCTACCTTCTATAACAGATACACTGTATCTATTGAGTAGGATGTATCTATCTTTTCTTCCCTTTGCCAAAGCTATTTGTGAGCTTCATTTCCATGAACACACACAGCTTTCACTTGCTCATTTTCACAGCTGTATAATATTCCATCACAAAAACTGCCACAGTTCACTTACACATTCTCCTAACAATGGAGTTGAGGTCATTTCCAGCTGGTTGCTTAATTTCATTTTTTCCTAAAATAACTATGCTTCAGTGAACATTCTTATGCTGACCTTCTTGTGAACAAGTGTGAGAGTTTCTTGAGGGAATATACCCAGGTGTGAAATTGCTTGAAGAGTTTAAATTTAAGAGACACTCTTCAGGCTAAACAAAAACATTTCTAGGGGCCAGATCTGGCCCTTGTACATGATCAGGCTCAATTTTCCACCTTTGTGCACAGTGGGCAGAGGTGCTATGCTCAGTCTTGGTTCAATTGTCTGCAGAGTTGGACCTGAAGTCTTTGTACCCAGTACTGGGGCTCCCCAGTGTAGACATGAACTTGCCTTTTAATTGATGAGTAGTACTGATCAATGAACTCTTTGGCAAGAGGAAAGAGCTGTTCTTTTGTGCGGACGTCTTCAGGCTTTCGTATATGCTGAGAGGGGAGCATGACAGATCCCATACAGATGTGCTCAGTGCATCCCGTTCCCTGGAAGGAAAAGAGGTGTGGGCCGTTACTTAGTTTCACCCAAGTGTGGCATGTGTAGGGCTGTGGACTTGGCTCTGACGTTTGTGGTAGAATTTCCCTGGCCTTTAATTCCCAAAGTGAATTTCTCACATACCAGCTTCCAGTCACTGTTGTACCTGGTGATTAGCCCAGGTGAGGAAAAGATAACCAGCATTTTAGTGTGTGTGTGTTAGTCACTGAGTCGTGTCCAACTCTTTGCGACCCCATGGACTGTAGTCCGTCAGGCTGCCCTGTCCGTGGGATTCTCCACAGGCAAGAGCATTGGAGTGGGTTGCCATTTCTTCTCCAGGGTATCTTCCTGACCCAGGTATCGAACCCAGGACTCCTGCATTTCAGACAGACTCTTTCCCATCTGAGTCACATCTGAGTTAGGGGAAGCCCTAAGCAGCATTTTAAGGTTCTGTAATTATTTGCTCTACTCAATGAGGCGGGGTGAGGAGAGGGGCTTTATGACTGCCATTCTCTGGGAATCAGAACCACTGATGTTGACTCTCCCAATATTTAAAAAAAAAATTTTTTTTTTTGGCTGCACCATGCACCATGTAAGATCTTAGTTGCCAACCAGGGAGCAAACCCATGTCCCTTACATTGGAAGCATAGAGTCATAACCACTGGGCCATCAGGGGAGACCCCTCCTAACTATTTTTTTATCCCATTTTGATCAAGAAGGGCTAATAGAGTGATTACAATAGCTCTTTTGAACAGATCTATGGGATGTTGATTGCAGAAAATAGCCCCAATTCTTTCCCTCCGTCTATTCATGCCTTTTACTGTGTAACTTTACAGCAATTCTCATCAAGAGGTGAAGCCTCCTCCCTCTCCTTTTGTATCTGAGCTGGTCTGGGCCAACAGAAAATGGCAGAGGTGACGTTGTGCCCATTCTGATTCTAGGCCTCAAGACATCTTACATGTTTCTGCTCATTCTCTCAGGACCCTCTGTCCAGTGCATGGAGGAGACCAAGCTACCTTACTGGAGGCTGAGAGGCCCCATGGAACAGAGCTAACTTATCCCAGCCAAGGCCCTCCTAGCCTAGCCTGCCCAGAGCTGACCCCTCAGATAATCGCAGAAGCATGAGATCAGCAGAAGCATGAGAACCACCCTGCCAATCTGTAGGTCTTGGAAAATAATAGTAGTAGTTGCTTTAGGTCACTAATTTTGGGGGTGGTTTCTTACACTGTGATAGCTAACTAATACAGCATTCCTCCAAGTGTTAGTTGCTTAGTCATGCCCGACTCTTTGCGACCCCATGGACTACAGCCCACCAGGCTCCTCTGTCCATGGGATTTTCCAGGCAAGAATACTGGAGTGGGTTGCCATTTCCTTCTCCAGGAGATCTTCCCAACCCAGGGATAGAACCTGGGTTTCCTGCACTGGAAGCAGATTCTTTACCGACTGAGCTATGAGGGAAGCCCACTTTCTACAATATAAAGAAACTGATTGATTGATTGACTTTAAAATACATAAAAATTTAGAGGACAGATTGATAACTAAGAAGAGTTTGTTCAAAACTCCATCAGTGGTTGGATTGTGAGATGTAAAAAGAATGTACTTAGGAGCAGCAATCCCCTTTTGGGTACAGGGAACAGAAATAACTAGTATTTGCACAGGTAAGTATCCACCAGTGGTTCTCAAACAGGGATGGATTTCCCACCCAGGGGGCATCTAGTAATATCTGGAGATAGATTTGGTTGTCACAACCGGCATCTGGTGGGCACAGGTCAGGGGTGATGCTCAACATTCCACGATGCACAGGATGGTCCCCACAACAAGAATTATCCTGTCCCATGCGTGGATATTGCTGGGGTTGAGAAAAGCCTGGTCTCCCGCTGTTCTGGGATACTCACCAACGTGCTCTTGAGGTGGAGGGTGTCAGAGAGAACCACGTCGGTCTCCCAGTTCTTGACTTTGAGGAAGCGAGGGCACTTGGAGGGGCTGCCATTCTTCGTGGGAGACTGTTTTCCCGAGGCAGGGGGCTGGAGGAGAGAATGAAGATGGCATATTAGGCACTGGAAGATTGTCTCCACTGGGGTGGGAAGAGGTGGTGTTCTTCCTGGAATCTGCCCCTAGTCACCACCTGTCTGTGACTCTCTGGGGTGGACACATGCAAGGTGACTGGGACCTGGTCCCTCTCCTTATACAGAAGGAGGTGCCATGGAAGAAGGTCTCAGGGTCTGTCCTGGGGAGAGGGGTCAGGAGCTAAAAAGCTGGTCTCTCTGGCCTCTAGTGCAGGGTCTGGCACATAGCTGGGACTCAGTGAATGCTTGCTGAATGAATAAGTGACTGAAAGAACACTGACAGTCTCTGCAAATGGTAACAGCCCTCAGGGCTGAGGAATCAAACCTGAGGTTGGGTCAAGTTACTTGGATTTCTGGGCCGTCCTGCCATAGGTGAGTCCAAACTCACCATTTGGGGCAAATACTGGGAAAACAAGAAGTTTAAGTGAGAAAGGTTTGAAGCATAGCATGCTCAGCCATGTCTGACTCTTGTGACCCCATGGCCTGTCCTGCCAGGCTCCTCTGTCCATGGGATTCTCCAGGCAAGCATACTGGAGTGGGTAGCCATTCCCTTCTCCAGGGGATCTTCCTGACAGGGATTGAACTCTGGTTGCCTGCATTGGCAGGTGAATTCTTTACCACTGCACCACCTGGAAAGCCCTGGAAGCATAGAATACCTTCCTCCAATTTCAGGTTTCTGTTTTTCAAAAAGGCCAAGCATGTCCCTGCCTCAGGGCCTTTGCACATACTATCCTCGCCATCGTGCACATCGTCAGTCCCCCATTTGTCTTCACCTCTGTAAGCAAACTGCCCAGTAGGTGAGAGGGGAGAGGCCTGGCTGACACATGTTGCCCATCCATTTTAAGCCTCACTGATAAGGATCACTTTCTGTTCTTAGGTATTTCTGAGTGGGCGTTTACCAGCCTGGAGAGAGGTGTGCCTGTGCATTAGACAGGCATCAGCAGTTCTAAGGGAGAGGCATCAGGTATACCCTGATGCAACAGCTGAGCAATGGAGGGGACGGGATGAAACAATGTTGAGTGACACTCATGCCAAAGAGTAGCGCAGTGGGCAGTGACCTAGAGCCAGGGGTATTCACACATTCAAATTGTATTTCTTGAGCATCTACTATGTGCTAGGCACTGCTAAGTGCTGCGGACACCAAGGTGAACAAGGCAGTCAGGATCCCCGTTCTTCTGAAGCACTGTTTTTGGAGAAGTGGAGATAAATAATAAGTAAACTAATACACGGATAATATAATTTAAGGAGGTAATAAGAATATAATATAGAGAGAAGTAATGGTGACAAAGTGAAGTGGGGGAAAGGCACATGCAAAGGCCCTGAGCCAGGGATGAGCTTGTAAGTGTAAAGGACCAGCAAGGAGGCCAGTGCGGCCGGGGTGTTTGAGTGTGAATGAATACAAAGGAGATGAAGTCAGAAAGGGGGCAGGATCCACATCCCATCTGCATGGAGGTGCTCAGGCTGGCGAGAGAGCTATGAATTAGGACTGAATTGGGTTACGTCTGGGACGGAAATCAGAGAGAACCCTGAAGGAGAACTACTGAAAACTAACATCCACTGAACACTTGCTATGTGCCAAGCAGCAACCTTATCATCCCCATTTCACAGATGAGGAAACTGAGGCACAGAGAAGTTAACTAAGTTGAACAAGATGGCAGAACTAAAAAACTGGAGCCAGGAGTCAAATCCTGGCAGTCTGGCTTTCAAACCATGCCCTCCACTGTTTGACCACTCTGCCTCTTGGCCATCATGTACAATTCACTCACTCACTCATTCATTCATTCATTCACCCAGCACAGGTTTACTGAGTATCTCCTATGTTCCAGGCAAGTCAGTAAGGGCAAGGGCTATAGTAACAAACACAACAGACATGATCTGTGCCATCATGGAGTTTATGTAGCCCAATGGGGATGATGATTAAATGAACTATTATAATTGAGTGAAATGAGTATCATAACATGGGATGTTGGCAGTGTGCAGGGGACTGTGAAGCACACAGAAGGGGCATCTGACCAGGGTCATTTGACTTCTAAGTCAAGACCTGTTAGTCAGGTAAAGAAGAGGGAGCAGAGTCTTGCTGGTAGAGAAGTGAGAGGCATAGCCACCTTTCTGCAAGTGGAGCTGTATGCTAAAGCATCCATGCCACCATGTTGGATTTTGGGGAATGGGAGGCAAGTGACAGCATGCCACCATTAAAGACTGCCAGCACAGAGCAGGGAGTGAGAACAAAGAACAAAAGGAAGGTCCTATGACTCATGATCTTCCAGGCCTGGTTGTCCCCAGTGGCTCTCATCTCAGCACTGGGTACCAGCATCCACCCACCACCTGTGCACGCCACAGGAAGGAACTGTCCTGAACATCATCTTCTTTATCCCCCACACCCAGACCACCCCTGACTCCCATCCATTTGGCCTTCTAAATGGCTCCAGAATCCTCATTCTCTCCATCTACTGTGTAGCCCTCTATCCAAGCTTCCACCATCTTTCATTTGGGTGATTGCAACAGCCGTCTAAATGTTAGCCACTCCTCATCATTGTTGGTGTCATTATTCTACTACTAATACAACTTGCAGTCCTATTACAACTGTGCTTGTGTGCTAAGTCACTTCAGTCATGTCCAATTCTTTGCAGCCCCCGTGGACTATAGCCCACAAGACTCCTCTGTCCATGGGGACTCTCCAGGCCAGAATACTGGAGTGGGTTGCCACGCCTTCCTCCAGGGCATCTTCCCAACCCAGGGATTGAACCCACATCTCTTAGGTCTCCTGCATTGGCAGGTGGGTTCTTTACTGCTAGTGCCACCTGGGAAGCCTTGTTACAACTACTGCTTTAAGTGTTACTACTGCACTATCACCCTGGGAGCAGGAGAAGGATTTGAATGAATTCTGCCCTCCATTCCCTATCTGCCCTTCTATCCCACTAAACTCTTAAGTTCTTTTACTTATGTCCCCACATGAAGCCATGTACAGACGACTCTACTTCCTTTGAAGGCCTGTCTAGACATCCTGAACTTCTTTATTTAGGATTCTATTTCTACTCCTGTCTCTTCTAGCAGATGTCCAGGTGATGGAGGTCGCCTCTAGGTGGGCCTTTGTGGTGACAAATTCCTCTGATCATGCCGGCAATCTGCATCCCTAGGAAAATAAAATCCTAACTTGTCCATATGGGAGGCACTGTAGCCATCCTTTCTAAATACTGGGCATCACTTAGCCAGTAAAGAAACTCTCTCTTGACACCCCAGAGTTTGAGGAGCAGCTGCAGTCCCAGAGTAGGGATAACAGATGTGGTATTGGCATTTGGGGTCAGGCCCAGGACCTGGAGGTGACAGAGGGGCAGAGGGCAGGGGTGGGGGGACCCTGACAAGGTGGGAGGGAGCCGGAAGTCTTCACAGGCAGGGCAGATGGAGCGAGATACAGGCAATCAAAGAGGCCATCTGTTGAGGGTCCAGATGTGCGAGGGGTGGTCATTACGAGACAACTAATTGGGGGCCCAGGCATGAGCCATGCCACTCTCCGCCCCAGGCTGTGCGAAGGGCACACTTGAAACCAGGCATTAGAAGGCCTCTGGCAGGGCTGTTGTACTTGGGTTTTGATGTTTTAATTAGCCAGCAGTAATATTAGATGACTCAGGAGGGGACAAATGGGGAGATTAATATAGCAGTCGGGGGCCTGGCGTGGGGGATGCAAATGACTTTTCTGAGTGGGGACTGAAGTGCTTGGTCTAAAAACTCAGGATAGTGGCACTCGTGGGTTGTTAAGCTGGCAACATGGCACAAGCGGGCTTGGGAACAGAGTGTTTTCTTCCCTAGATTTGTGTTCAGGGTAGACAATAGAAACTTTTCAGGTGGTGGGAGACACTGACTCGACTTCCGTGAGTTCAACAGGAGGACTCCTCGGTGCCTGCTTCTAAATTTGCAAAGTAGGCTCTGAGCTCCTGGGAGTTTCAAAGGCTTTGTCAACACCTCTTCACTCTGGGAGTCTGTAGAGAGGTCCTGGGGAAATGGAAGGAAATGATCTTGCAGCCCAAGAGGAGGCAGCAGGTGAGGTGTTGGCAGCCTCGGGCTCTGAGCCAGGAATTCAGCTTGTAGGACCCCTGGCAACTTGACTTCCACACCCCCTCCACACCCCTTCCTTCTCTCTTTCAGCAAACACACACTGGGTGCCTGCCGCGTGCTATGGACTTGTGCTCGAGGCTCTAGCGCGATCCCCACTCTCTTGGCAGCAGCATCTTACGGCGGCATGCTCTGAAGCAGGGGTTTGCAGACGGGGGCCCATGGGCCACATCTGGTCTACCCTCTCTTTTGGTATAGCCCATGGGCTAAGAACGGTTTTCCCACTTTAAACTTGTTGAATAAAACAGTCAAAAGAAGGATAATGCTCCACGACATGTGAAAGTTATAGGATGCTTGAATTTCAGTGTCTGTAAATAAAGTTTTATTGGCACCCAGCTACCGTTGTTTATTTCCATATTGTCTATGGCTGCTCTTGAGATACAGTGGCAGAGTGGGGGTAGTTGAGATGGAGATTCAGATGGAATGGCTCACAAAGTCATATATATTTCCTATTGGCTCCTTTCCAGGAAAACTTTGCAGACTTCTGATCAAAAGGATTGAATTCCAGTGGCTGAAAGCTAACCTATCTTACTTAAGTCTCCAGTAACTTAAACATTAGTTATCTGTTCTATATATGTGAAAGTGAAAGTGTTAGTTACTCAGTGGTGTCTGACTCTTTGCACCCCCATGGACAGAGGAGCCTGGCAGGCTACAGTCCATGGGATTTTCCAGGCAAAAATACTGGAGTGGGCTGCCATTCCCTTCTCCAAGAAATCTTTCCGACTCAGGAGTCAAACCTGCATCTCTTATGTCTCCTGTATTGGCAGGCGGGTTCTTTACCAATAGTGTATATATGTCAATCCCAATCTCCCAATTTCTCCCATCCCTTTTTCCCTTTGGTATCCAGACATTTGTTCTTTACATCTGTGTCTCTATTTCTGCTTTGCAAATGAGATCATCTCTATAATTTTCTAGATTCCACATATATGTGTTAATATATGATATTTGTTTTTTCCTTTCTGACTTACTTCACTTTGTATGACAGTCTCTAGCTAGGTCCATTCACATTTCTACAAATGACCCAATTTCATTCCTTTTTATGGCTGAGTAATATTCCAGTGTGTGTGTGTGTGTGTGTGTGTGTCTGTGTGTGTATACACAGAGACATCTTTATAGATGTTTGTATATAGATACCACTTTTTGCTGACACATCATTCACTTTGCTCTATCTCCAGTGCCAAGCCAGAGAAGGCAATGGCAACCCACTCTAGTACTTTTGCCTGGAAAATCCCATGGATGGAGGAACCTGATAGGCTTCAGTCCATGGGGTCGCTGAGTCGGATATAACTGAGCGACTTCACTTTCACTTTTCACTTTCATGTATTGGAGAAGGAAATGACACCCCACTCCAGTGTTCTTGCCTGGAGAATCCTAGGGACGGAGGAGCCTGGTGGGCTGCTGTCTATGGGGTCGCATAGAGTCGGACACGACTGAAGCGACTTAGCAGCAGCAGCAGCCGTGCCAAGCACACACGACCTGTTCAACAAACATTTGAGGTCTGCTATGGACTGAACTGTATCCTCTCAAATTCATATGTTGAAGCTCCAACTCCCATTGTGACATGTTTGGAGATAGGGCTTTTAGAAGGTAATAATGGTCAAATGAGGTCACAAGGGTGGGCCCCTAGTCTGATAGAATTAGTGGTCTTATATGAATAGGAAGAGACATCCATTTCTCTGAGTGCACAGGCTGTTTAAGGACACAGTGAAGGTGGCTGTCTGCAAGCCAGGAAGAGAGCCCTCACCGAATGTGACCACATTGGTACCCTGACTTTGGATCTCTATGCTCCATAACTGTGAGAAATAATTTTCCATTGTTTAAGCTGCTGGGTCTGTGGTATATTATTGTGGCAGCCTGAGCTATTAAATATAAGACCTAAATGCATTTATAAATTGTGTAGTCCCTTAAATGCTAAACTGAAAGCTTTGGCCTTGAATGAGTAGACAGTGAGAACCCCTGAAGCTGCCTGGTGAAGAGGGTGGCCTTATCAAAGCCATTTTAGGAAATACCTGAGTGCAAGGACTGTAGGAGGGAGAGGGTGAAGGCTGAGAGCCCCAGGAGGGAGCTGCTGCACCAGTGCAGTTGAGAGGCCAGGAGAGTGGAAAGCACAGCAGCAGTAGCAGATGACAGGAAGGGAGGAGATGGGAGTTGGGGTGTCAGGAGCAGGACAAGAGCTCTGTGGCTTGAGAGGATGGGAGAGAAAAGAACAAGTCAACACTGATGCAGAGGTTTTCCATCTGGGTAAGTGGGAGGATGTGAGCCTTTTAGCAGAAGTTGGGAAGTAAGGAGCTAAGGTGAGAGGAATGTGGAGGGAAGATTTAAGGCTGGAAGATATACACTAGACGTCAGAATCTTGGTGGTCTAAAAAGAGAGGGCAGGCACCCTGTCCTCCTCCAATCACGGACAGGAGGCTCACACTGAAATCAGGATAAGAGCTTGACAGGAGGGAAGAAGGGAGGTACCTGTGCACCACAGAACACCTTAGGATGTCCCTCCAATTCATATCTTGATGTCCTAACTCCCCAGAATCTCCAAATGTGACCTTATCTGGAGTCTTTAAAGAAGCAATTAAGTTAAAATGAGGTTGTTAAAGTGGCCCTAATCCAATATGACTTGTGTCCTTACAAAAAGGGGGAAATTAGGAGACAGACGTGTACACCAGGAGAACGCCACATGAACATGAAGACCATCATCTACGAGCCAAGGAGAGGAGCCTGGAGCAGAACCTTTGCTCACAGCCCTCAGAAGGAATGAACTCTGTAGCCACTTCGATCTCAGACTTTTGGGTTTCCAGACTCAGACAATAAATTCTGATTGTTGAAGCCACACAGTTTATGGTGCTTCCTCTAGAAAACAGCTCAAAGAGATGAATCCAGGAGCTGAGGCCCAAACCTGTTCAAAGCGAGCCAGTTCTTATTTCTTTCACTGTTGGTATCAGCGCCAGCTCCTCCCTCTGAGGCCTGCAGCAACTTGCCCTGCTTGGCTTGCTGTAAAATGAGGGCAGCACGTTGGGGCTGAGCCGGGCAGCGGGCCATCCACACCAGGGGCCAGATGCCACACACCATGCCACAGCCCCTTCGCTGCAGCTCCAGGCAGTGCTGCTCCAATCTGTGGGTACCACCTTTTAGAGCAGCGAGCGTAACTATTAGGAGCTGTGGCAGCTCAGGTTCTAGAACCACGGGCCTGCAAACCAGCAGGTATGCACCCATCCATGCAATTAAAAAATTGCTACTTATAAAACTTAACCAACAGTGTTAAGTACACTGGAGTATAATTTCCTTGTACTGTATTCAAAGCATGATTTCTAAAGTGATTCATTCTTTATAATAACTCCACAGAAGCTTGAAATCGCTTATTCTTCACCCCTCCTCTCTTTCTCCCCTATTCAACGGTCCATGTTCTCTATGGAGGATGGTTACAGAAGGGAGTGCTTGGGAGTCAGACTCATCATGGTCTGGGTTCACAGACAAGAGCCTCTGGAGATGAGGATTTTTGTTTGTTTGTTTTGGCCATCCTGTGGCATGCAGGATCTTAGTTCCTCAACCAGGGAGTGAACTCATGCCCCTAACAGTAGAAGCACTGGGTCTTAACCACTGGATCCAAGGGGTCTATAAGTTAGATTGTTGATGCTTTCTCCAAATGAGGTGATGCTTACAGTCATGATGACCTCACGAGAGAATTAGATTATTAGACAACTTTAAACCTGATCCCATTACCAGATCAGAATGTATATGGGCACTACGAATTAATTTTGAGAAATCCTGTGAGTATCTCGGGGCCCATCCCTCTTATATTGCATTGTACTATGTGTGTTTATTAAAAGCATTAAACTGCTAAATGTAAATATTTAAAATGCATGGCAGAAATAGAGACAGAGATGTAGAGAACAAAATTATGGATACCACGGGGGGCGGGGGGCGTGGGATAAATTAGGGGATTGGGATTGATGTATATACACTACTATGTAAAGCACATATAATTAATGAGACCCTACTGTATAAACCCTGCTCAATGCTCTGCGGTGACATAAATGGGCAGGAAATTAAACAAAGAGGGGATGCATGTATACATAGAGCTTTGTTATACAGCAGAAACTAACACAGCATTGTAAGGCAACTCTACCCCCCCAAATTTTTTTTTTTAATTAAAAAAAAAGCACAACAAGCTTTGTGATTAATGTTTCGGACTTTTTTACCTTTTAAAACATCCCAGGACCCTCAGAAAATAGAAGTGGGTTGTGGCTCTGTGGGGCTTTGAGAATCTCCGTGTGAAGGGAGTTTTGACAACTGATATCCATTTGTAAAGAGAGGAAGAAAAAAATGACTTTGATCAAGGGGAGGAATCTGAACATGGTTCAAAGCCATGAATGAGCATCCAGAGTGCTATCACTGATTCCCGAGCCAGAATGCCATTGTCCTTCTCGGACAACACTCAGACAGCCTGCGTTGAACATGCGCGCTCAGTCACTCAGTCGCGTCCAACTCTGTGATCCCATGGACTGTAGCCCACCAGGCTCCTCGTCCATGGCATTTCCCAGGCAAGACACTGGAGTGGGCTGCCATTCCTTCTGCTCAGGACCTTTCAGATCCAGGGATGGAACCTGGGTCTCCTGCATCTCCTGCATTGGCAGGCGGATTCTTTACCACTGCGCCATCTGGGAAGCCCCTGCATTGAATATGCCCACTGTTAAAATAAACAGCAAAATATGTGGAAATTCCAGCAGGGCTGAACCCAAACACCCATCAATTCAGGCCCTACTTCCTGGTTCCACCCTGCCTCTGACGGAAACGGGTGGAGGGACATGGAAGGCTGGTCCCCTGACTAAATGACCTGCAAAGACCCTGGAGGTCACTGGGTAGGTGATGGTCCAGGTGAAGGGATGTGAAACATCAGCAAGACTGGGATTCTGTGCCACTGGGGACTGAGGGACGCTGTTCAATATAAATTCCTGGAAAGCATCCCTTGTGCCTGTTCGAGGGTGCTCCAGGAACCCTCAAACAGGTGGAGGAAGGGGTGGAACATGCTTTGTGGAAAATCTGACCTGAATGTCTCACCTCAGCCATGAGCCAGATCAAGGCCAAGGATACCTGGCCAGATACAGTTGGGGGCAGAAAAGGGCTTAATCGCAGTTTCTAGTAGGGATTGGGACACTTTCTCACAGAGAGAAATGAAGTTCAAAATAGAAGAGGTTTCTCAAGTACTTAGAGACCGGCTTAGGGCAGGGAGCAGTGAGCAGGCACCCCCAAGGAGGCAACGTAAATGCAGCCGACGGAATCTGCTGGAGCCAGGCAGGGGGCACTCTGCGTGGAATGTCTGCGCACGATTCTACAGAACCCTAAATATCATGGTGTGCCAACTACCGTGTATGTGGCTGTGTCTGGAGCTTGTCTAGGGAGAGGGAGTTTCTGGACACTGAGACAAATATGTCTCAGTTCTGAACTAATGTCTAGGTTCTGAACTCGAGGGCTGTGATTTCAATTTCATTTTTGAGTGACATTTATTAAATGCCTATTGTGTGCCTCCTCTAGGCTAGGCCACTGCGTACCCACCGGTTCGTGGACTCCTCATGGTAACCCATTTTTCAGATGAGGAAATGGAGGTTCTGAGATGTAAAGTGACTGTCCCTAAATTAACAACTGACAGGCCACAGAGCTGGGCATGGGCTCCAGACCTTCGAAGTTCCCATTTTTTTTCCCCATCCAGGTCTTTACTGCTTCCCTCCTCTGCATATTCCTAGAGTCTGGCCCCAGAAGATAAAGACCAAATGCTACATTGATCTGAATGATTGACAAGGATGATGATGTCGCCATAAAGGGAAAGAGGTGTGCCTTTGCCACCAAGATTCAACGGGTGGTCACCTTCCCTTTCTGGGCCATAAGGGTGTCACCTGCAAAATGGGGACAGCGCTTCTTGCCCTATCAGCCTCACAGGAGCAATATAACCATTAGCAACACTCCTTTACCTAAATACACAGTATAATGCCTAGATCAGCAATATGATAATCAGCTAAACAATGACAATAACAATAATGAACTTTTTGGGGAAGCACTTATTTTGCGCAAGGCTTTGTAGAGTTGAGAGTGGGCTGTAGGGCTCTATGGCCTGGGTTCAAGTCCCATCTTGCCCACTTATAGTCAAGTGACCTGCCTCAAGCTATTTAACTCTCTGGGCCTCAGTTTATTCATCTGTAAAATGGGAGCAGTAACAGTACTCCATTGGGTTGGGTTGGAGATTAAATGAGATGTGGATCTAAACTGCTTGGCACAATGTCTGCCATCACTTAACACACATTATTTCTTATCATGAACAGCAGATGCAGTTGTTTCATATGGTATCTTCTTCCTCACAACTCCACAAGCCTATTATCCACTATGAGCTTCAGTGTGGATGCTAATCAGCTGTTTGACCAAGGTCACCAGGAGGAGGAGACCAAACCTGGGTTGACGCCTGAGCTGAGATCGTGACCCCAGTGCTGTGGGTGAGCCCAGGGATTAGAATGGCCGCACCCCCACAAGGTGGTATTGTTGTCAGCGTTATTGTTATTTTTATCCTGACATCATTAGCGTGCAGTGAGTCAGGGCTGACTTAGAAAGCTTCCCTGAAGCATGCTGGGTTGTCGCTGAGAAGCAGAGGGTTGGACTGGTTTGCCTTCATCCAGACACAGCCTGGAGGGGTCTGGCTGCCTGCTTTCGGTCTTCAGCAAAGCCAGCAGTACTGGCCACTCAGGATGCTTGCTCCTGAAGAGAGGGGCCCTGGACACCTCTGACCCTCTGAAGACTGGGAACCCATAAGCACTCCCCTTTATGCCTTATAGTTTGGAGCTCTGCAGAGAGGCTAGTGGGGGAGGCTGATACTTTCCTGCAAGGAGGGGAAAGCTTCTCAACAGATTTTGACATTTTGAAAGGCAACAAGCCCTATGTCCCCAGGGGTGAGGAAATGCCAGGTTGCTGATGAGGTGGTGGGGATGGGGTGGGCAGGGAGATTTCAAAATGAAAATCATCTCTCTGACTATCTGGCTGCCTTTGTCAGCAAGAGGCTGGAGAGAGGGGCAATGGGCTAAGTAAGAAAGAAGAACCCAAAGGGAAATGCCACTTCCCCCAGACCCAAGACTCACTAAGGGTTGGATGGATACTTAATTTGTATCTGAAAATAGACATTCTACCTCCAAGCATGACACAGTTCCACTCCTACCCCTTAGGAAAGCAAATCAGGCTGGCAAGAGAAATAGGTGCTTAATAAGAAAGGAAGCAGAGAAGGGCTTGAGTCAAATCCTAAGGTTTTGTGGGAAGAATGAACAAATAGCACCTTCTTACTAATCTAGGGGAACATTTCCACTTAGGAGGGTTATTATGTATGGGGCTTTTAGAATGGTGTCAAGACTCAAAGTATCTCAGGTGGAATTAGCACCAAAGACAATCTTAGCAATCAAATAATAATCCTTAGTAAGAAAAAGAAACATAGTTTGTCAGCCCTCCCAGTTTCTTTTAAGACTATAATGCTTTCCCCAACTTTCTTCTAGGCAAACTCCTACATGATCTTCAAAACCCAGGTCAAAATGTCACCTCTTCTGGTAAATCTTTTCTTATACCTGCTGAGGTATTTATGGCCTCACAGTGTCTTGTGCCCCTCTCTATTTTAGGATTAACTGCACTGTCCATGTGTGTATCTCCCCACATTCATCCGTGAAGGTCTTGAGGGCAGGGAGGGCAAAGTTTGCTCGCCTATGCTTCTACCCCAGAGTTGTGTATGTGGCAGTATTGAGTGACTATCTATTTGTGCGATGGGTGAATGGATTCATTCTATCCACCAGTGCAGGCCAGATACAACTTGTCAGGGGATGTTAAAGATAAGCATCACCAAGTCATTCACACACTATGTTCTAGTGACCAGGGATTTGAGTCTCACTGGCTCTACCCACTGCTGACCCAAGCTATCAGCAAGAGAGATGACCACTAGGTATAGACACACATCCCAGATTTCTGAGGCTAACTTAAGAAAAGGTGCTTTTATGGCTGAATTTCTGTTGAATCTGGACAAATGAGAGTATCAGGGAGAGTGGGGCAGACCATAATATTCCTTCAGGGACCTAACAGTTGTCTGAGTCAGGAAGTCCTTTCTCATGTCTAGCCTGCATCTCTTCCACTTTCCCTGGGCTCTGTTGCCTTTTGCCAAGTCTTTGCAGGGAAAATGCAGACCAGCTGCTCTTCCACCAGCTCCTGTTGGCAGGTAGTAGCTGGGCCTCTCTTTGTGTTCTTAACAATGCTACCCCTTCCCTGGATGTCTAAGAAAGCAGCAACTGTGGGTTACAACTGGACAGAAGGGAGCCAATTCCAGGCGCTGCAGGTAAAGTGGCTTTGAGCAGATAGAGAAGAGGTGGAACATAGGAGCTGGTCTTTCAGGCCAGAAAGAAACTCATTGGGTTTTCTACTAATTTGCTTTGCCTGGGAAATGTTTCTGAGCCCTGTGGCTGTGGAGGTGTCTAGCAGGAGGTAGCCGAGCTGTTTGCTTAGCTCTGGAACTTCAATATAACTGAGCACTTGGGTCTCTGCTTCCTTTTCGCTCTATTTCTGAGAGGCATTTGGAAAATTGAGTCTCAGACAGCAGAGCCTGGATAATCTCACAGGCCAGTGATTTTGAAGCTTATTTTGGGTCACAGACTAACAGCAACGTTACTCCTTGATAACGGTCAAGGAGTAAGTCCAAGCACTGCTGGTCTGTATGTCAGGAGCTCCCAAGTCTAAAACTGTTTGGCCGTCTTAACCTCAGGAAGACCATCTTTTCCCCCTTTCTCCAGCACACTTTCTCCTCCACAGAA
This sequence comes from Odocoileus virginianus, assembly GCF_023699985.2. Lineage (NCBI taxonomy): Eukaryota > Metazoa > Chordata > Mammalia > Artiodactyla > Cervidae > Odocoileus > Odocoileus virginianus. Next base: position 53,923,252 of record NC_069685.1, on the reverse strand, counting down.
ATGGAGTTTCCATTTTAGAGGCAGCCTTAAGGCAAGTTCTCAGCGCCTCCCCCTAATTGCTATGGACTGAATGTTTATGTCCCCCCCTTCCACCAAATTCATCAGTTGAAACCTAACCTTTATGTGATGGTATGTGGAGGTGGGGCCTTTGGGAGATGATGAAGTGATGAGGCTGGCGCACTCATGAATGGGATTAGTGCCCTTATAAAAGAGATGCAGAGAGATCCTTTGCTCTTCTGCCATGTGAGAGCACAGTCATAAGAAAGCGGTCTACGAACCAGGAAGCAGGTCTGCACCGAATGTCAAATCTACCAGTGCCAGCCTCCAGAACAGTGACAAACACATTTCTGTTGTTTATGAGCCACCCAGTCTATGGTATTCTGCGATAGCAGCCCAGACAGACTAAGACACTGGTCATTTCATCATGATGCCCCACCAAGGTCCCTGGGCCTACTGACCCCCTGTCCTGTCCTCTGGATTGAGCCCAACTACTCAGGCTTGAAGTTCAAGGTTATATCTTTCAACTGGTCACTGTCTGACCAAGGTGAAAGGAAATGGTCATCAGACTGCAATGGCTCAGATTTCAGCAGGACTTTTAGGGTCTTTCTGGTGGGGTCAAGGCCTCCTCTGCTTCTTCCCTACAGCACAGATCTTAGGAGTTACTGCAGGCCAGCGATGATAAACTCTGATACCTAGAGCAGGTAGGTAAGGCAAATCAGTAAAGCCAGCTGGGTAATCTTGAGACAAAACACTCGGTTGCATATCAAACACAAAAGAATATTCTTTATTCTTACAAAACATGAAATCTTTCTCATCTTCCCTGAAATGTGTGAATCTCTTGGTCCATATCCTAACTATTATGAGAAAACCAACAGTGCTAATGTTATGATAAATGACAATGAACAGTTGGTGGTAATGAGAGGGGCGTACTGGAGAGTGGTGGGGATTGGGGCAAACTGGAGAGCCCATGCCCTGTGTAGTGGGGGCAGCGGTTACTCAGTCTGGGAAGACTATTTCCCCACAAGAATATAGGCTCAATGTGGTCAGATTGTTCATATTTGTGATAGAAGTTGCAAATATGATAGTTACATAAAAAATTGAAACACTGGCAATAAATTCAAAATATAAATATAAGTTATCTATAGGACAATATAGTGCAAACCCAACAAATCATGTCTACAGCCTGGATTTGGCCTGAGTCTGCCTCTCTCTGCCCTCCTTTGTCTTGAGAGGGTTTGCATTATGGCAACACCCTTTACTTTCAATTGAGAAAACATGAAGAAAACTCAAGCTCTATTTGTTCACTTAATCATTGATGGATAACAATAGTCCTCACACTCACAACATGACCTGGATTTTTGAGGACAGCATAATAGAAAACTAAAATTGTGCCTTGTCCACCAAACATTCCTAGGTGTCACTGTAGGAGACAGAGTGCTTGGCCACTGGCATCATGGGTCTGACCTACTATTGGATCCCTGATGTCCTTCTCTTCCTGGCCAGCCATTGGCAGCTAAGGAAAGCAAGTTCCACTGACGCTCTGGAATGTCCCATCCTCCCCCATGAGGCTACGTACAGAGGCTATGGGTCACTGCTTACATGGGTTGGTGGTGAAAAGTGCTGTCCAAAGACTAAGCATTGAAAGAATGAGCTTGGCAACCCGGCCTGTGCCATCCAAGGCTTGAGGTTGGTGGAGGGAAGGAAGAAGATGGCCATTCCAGTAGTACTTTGCTGCAGTGCAGGGCAGGGGTGGGAAATTCACACGCTTCACCAGGGTTGCTCTGTTACCTGCCTGGGCAGGTGAGAAACAGGCTCTGCTAGTCTCTAGCCAGCTCTAGACACTCTCAGGAAACCATATTAACTCTGTTGTTAAAACCCTCCTCAGCAAATTGGCAAAGACTGAAAAGTCTGGTAACCCTCCAAGCTGGGAAGGCTGGGGGGAAATAGTCATTCTCCTACTTATCAGATAGGTATGGTGCAACCTCTGTGGTGAGCTATCTGGCCGTTTCTGTCCAAGTCACAACTGTATATGACCTTTGACTCAACAACTGCTTCTAGGAATTTATTCTTTTGAAAAGCCCACCATCTGCCAATGAGGTATTTGCACAAGGTCATTCATTATAGTGATGTCGTGGCAAAATATTGGTGATGGGCCATGTGTTCATTTTGGTGGCCTGGTTCAATAAATATGGCAGAGCCATAAAAGGGAATATTATGCAGCCATGAAAAAAGAACCAGGACTCTCTTCACCTACTAATCAGGACTAGTCTCCAAGACACATTGATAAATGAAAGAACAAGATACAAAACAATGCAGGCATGTGGTGGAGATATTGTGGGTTCATTTCTGGACCAACAGTAATCCAGCAAATATCACAATAAAGTGAGTCACATGAGCTTTTTGGCTTCCCAATGCATATAAAGGTTACATGCATTTTTATACTGTACTATGTGTGTGTGCATCTTAAGTCGCTTCAGTAGTATCTGACTCTCTGTGACCCTATGGACTGTAACCCACCAGGCTCCTCTGTCCATGAGATTTTCCAGCCAAGAATACTGGACTAGGTTGCCATACCCTCCTCCAGGGGATCTTCCCAACCCAAGGATCAAACCTGCATATCTTACATCTCCTGCATTGGCAGGCAGGTTCTTTACCACTAGCGCCACGTGGGAAGCCCATTCTGTACTTCTTATGCTGTAGTCTATATGCTGTGCAAAAACCTTATGTCTAAAAATGCACATACTTTAGCTTAAAAATAATGCAATTGGAAAAATGGCACCAACAGACTTGCTCAATGCAGGGTGGCCACAAACCTTCAATTCATACACACACACAAATAATGCATGTAATAAAATGAAGTGCAATAGCATGAGGTTTGCCTGTATGTGTGATGTGTTCTCATCTGTATAAAAACATATGAAAATAATGTGTATGTATTTGTTTGTCTATGCATAAAACATTGCTAAAAGGACTACAACAATGATGAATAATGAATACTGCTTGCCTCTGGGGAGTGAAGCTATGTGGCTGGGGTGTGGGAAGAGAGAAGAAGCTTTTACCATCTATCTTTTTTACCTTCTAAATTCAGAATCATGTGAATATCTTTCCTGGTAGAAACAATGAAAATTTGAAAACTGGCAAGCTAGCAAAGAAAACCCACCAAATCAAAGCCCAAAGCCACAGTCCAGGGTAAGTGCTGCTAGCCTCAGCCCCCACGCCATTTCTCCAGCCACAACGGCTGATTTTTTCCCCAAGGTGGCTTGGCACTTGTCTTCCCAAGAACATTCAGGGAACCGTGGAGTGTGGGTACCAGGCTGACACCGCCACTTACCTGCTCCTTCTCTGAGTACGGGTTGTTGAGGACGACGGGCATGTTGCCCTTCCCCCACAGATCATTGAAGACTCGGTCGTTCTCCACGCCGAGGGGCAGAGGTTTATGTGATTTCCTGTCCAGGTCTCTGAAAGGCAAGGCGGGAGAGGTTGAGGAAGACGCGACATCTGGAGTGACCGGCTGGTCGCCCTGGTCTGAAAGCCCAGAGTCCATGACGAACCCTCAGGATTCACCCACATGACCCTCCACGTAGCCAAGGAGCTTTGGGTCCACAGCCTGCCGCTTCGCAGGATCAAGCGTGAAGGTGAGCTCAACTGACTTGGCACCCACGGCTGGCACATACCCGTTGTGCAGAGACAGTTTCAGCATGACTGTGACATAGACTTTGTTTCTCCCTCCCCTGCCCCTGATTTCCTGATCTAGGAAGCCAGGAGGCCCCTCTCCTAGCAGAATCCCATGCAGAACCCCTGGACACCTTAGCATCCATGAAACCTAATGGTAGAAGATACAGGAAGCAGGAGGGACAGGTCAGAAAACCAGTCCTGTGGGCCAGCGTGGTGAGTCACACCAACGGCAACTAGAGCACAGATCACAAGGCTAATGGTACCAGCCCAGGATACACAGGAATGATTCTGAAAATAAGGGGAACACAGCGACAAAAAAACTGTTAATACTGTCAGTGTTGATTAAGAGCTTACTGGTGTGTCAAGCACTTATATGTTTTAGTGAATTTAGTCCTTGGGACAACCCAATGAGGTCAGTATGAATGTTTGTCACTGTTGTACAGATGGCATAAGTGAGACAGAAGCTAAGTCACTCAAGGTATTGCAGTCTCTCACTGTTGTTCAGTTGCTAAGTTGTGTCTGACTTTTTGTGACCCCCATGGATTGTAGCATGCCAGGCTTCCTTGTCTTCCACTATCTCCCAGAGTTTGCTCAAATTCATGTTCATTGAGTTGGTTTTCCAGCCTACTCGTCACGTTTATTCTGAAGAGGAGGCTGTTACTATTACCCTCACTTATCATCACCACCATCAGCACCATCATTCTTACGATTGTTAACATCACCATCCAACTTTTCCTTATCAGCATCAGCATTGTTGTCACCACAGCCATCAAAAGTGCCCTCATCAACACCAATGTTGACATCATCATTTTCATTATCACCAACATTATTGCCAAAATCATTCTCATCCTTCTCATCACCATCACCTTCGTCCCATCAGAATCTTCATGACCATCACCATGTTCATTACTACCATCACCACCCTTGCAATTATTATCAGATGAGGAAACTGATGCTGAGAGAGGTTAAACCACTCACCTAAGTCTCACAGTCAGGGCTGAAGGAGTTGGGGTTCAAACCCAGGCTTATTCCTGACTCTAACCATGAAGCTTTCCTGGCTCTCTGCCCTTGAACTCAGACAGGGTCAGGAAGAGGCTATCTTGGCTAGACAGGCTGACCATCCTCTGAGCTGGAGGGAAGTCGTGGCTGAGACAGGACTGACTGCATCAAATCCAGACCTCCCAGCTGGCCCCACCTCATCTCCATCCTTCTGCCCTCCTGCTTTCTAACTGCCTGCCTCTCTCTAACCCTCCCACCCAATTTCACTCGATGGCATCTGTCTGTTCCCCAACTTTGGGCAATGTGGCTTGCTCTGTGGTCCATCTCACTTTTGGTCTCAGGTGTGGAGGCTGGCCGTATCCAGCTCTCCATCCTATGTTCCCAGCTTCGGGGACTCTTGGCTCCATAAATTCCCCCAGCTCCCAACCTGCTGCTGACGGTCATTTGGGATGTCTCAGGGGCCAGGGCCCAGGTTCTGAGTGTAAGGGCCTACATGGCCCCTCTGGCTGCTCGGACAGAGCCACCCAGAAGGCCCTCCTTGCTTTGTCTGGCCGCGTCCTGGGGTCCCATGCTGAAACCACTTCTGCTCATCTTGCTTGGAGAGGTCTGCAGTTGTAAGAGGGAACATCATGTTTTACTCTCTTAAAAATGTCACCAAAACACAGCAGGAGTGGTTCTTGATTACAGACATTTCCCAAGCCAGCGGTTTACCTACGTGGTGATAAACAGAGCCATTGTCTGCGGAGACGGATGTTCTAAATGTCACACAGCCCCTCTCAGTGCTAAAACTCCAGCTCCAAGGATGTCATGTGACCATAAGTGGGGAATCAGCAGAGAAGAGAGGAGTTTAGCGCTGTTTGAGTGTTGGTAATGTACCAGGTACCAGCACAGAAGTTATTTCATTCCTCTCAGCAGATATTAAAAGCCTCCCTATTTTACAGATGCAACAACTGAGACCAGAGAGGTTATGTTAATTTCCCGAGGTTTCTCAGCAAACACAAAGCAGAGCTGGGATTTGAAACTCGGTCTGACTGATGCTCGGCCCAGATCCTTCCTTTTTGTAAACAGACTGGGAAAACGAGTCAGGATGCACGGGATAAGCCAGAGGCTAAAGAGCTAGGAATCCAGCATCTCTCACCGAATGAGGCCAGTTTACAAAGATTACAGGGTCCGATTTCCCAGGTGGCTCTTAAATGGCTCACACAGCTTGTCTTGTGTGAATCTGCAGGGAGACGTGCTTTTATCATCATCCTTTGCTCTTTTTTTTTTTTAAAAAAAAAAGCCTTTAACACTTTTGTTTAAATAATATATTTGAAGTGTTTTGTCAACACAAACTTATATAAGAGCCCTGTGATGAGCCGGGGAAGAATCTCTTTATTTGAGACAACTGTAATGAGGTGAACGAAACTAGAGCCTGTTATACAGAGTGAAGTCAGTTAGAAAGAGAAAAGCAAATGTTATATGTTAACACATATCTATGGAATCTAGAAAATGGTACTGATGAGCCTGTTAGCCTGGCAGGAATAGAGATGCAGGTGTAGAGGATGGTCTTGAGGACATGGCAGGGGAAGGAGAGGGTGGCAAGAATAGCAGAGAGCAGCATGGACATATATACAGCACCGTGCGTACGAGAGAGAGCTGATGGGAAGCTTCTGAGTAACACAGGGAGCCCAGGCCCCGTGCTCCGCGATGACCCGGAGGAGGGGGATGGGGGTGGATGGGAGGGAGGCTCAAGAAGGAGGGGTATGACTTGCTTTATTGTACAGCAGAAGCCAACACAACATTGGAAAGCAATTACCCTCCAATTTAAAACAAGAATATTTTTAACATGAGACCACAGGGAACAGCCTTCAGCATCTGACAAGAAGTTATTTTGCCTCTCTGCATCCAGGGACAAAATCAGGAGTAGATTTACGTCGATTCTGAATTCCCACTCCCGGCCCCAGGTTTTCAGTAAAAGTCAGCTTTGAGGAAGATGAGCAGTTTATTGCCAGGAATTTGCTTAGCCTGGGATGTGTCTGTTTTTTAGGTTTGTACGGGCAGTGGGATCCACGGGCTGTGGATTGGGTGGAGCTGGGTTCAACTCTCAGCTTTGCCGGTTGTAAGCTGTGTGACTTTGGATATTTTGGCCACTTAAGCTTTCTATTTTTCAGTATACTCATCTCTAAAATAGGGTTAATAATAAAACCCAGTTCCCGGGGTTACTGCAACAATTACAGGAGGTAAGGCTCACAGCACTTAGCCTGTGGCGTCTGCTACTGCTTTGACTACTGATGTGTCTGTAGGCTGATCAGACAGAAACAGAGAAAGGAAAATGCTAGTTCTTTCTAAAACAGTCAAGATTCCTCTAAGTCAGCACGGTCTAGGAGAACTTTCTGAGTCAATGGAAACATTCCACGTCTGCTTGCGTTTTTGGTATTTTAGCCACGGACCACACGAGGCAACCGGATACTTGAAATGTACTTAGGGACTTCCCTTGTCATCCAGCGGTTAAGACTCTGCGCTTCCACTGCAGGGGTCATGGGTTCAATCCCTTGGTGGGGAACAAAGATCCCCTATGTGGCTCGGCTAAAAAAAAAAGCACCTATTGTCACTGAGGAATTAATTGAATTTTTAATTTTATTTCACTTTAATTAGCCATATATAGTTAGTGGCTATAGCACTGTGTGGTGCTGGCCAAAGCCTTAATGTCTCTAAAGACTGAAGGCATATACGGCTCCTAACTGAGAAAGGGGCGTCTTCCCCAGGGGCTTATGGGGGCACAGGCAGGGATGTCTGCACTCAGACACTTTTTTTTTTTTAATTGAAGGATAGTTGACTTACAATGCTGCATTAGTTTCAAGTGTACAGCAAGGTGATTCAGTTATACATACATATATTGCTATTGTTTAATCATTAAGTTGTATTCAGCTCTTTTGGGACTCCATGGACTGTAGCCTGCCAAGGTGCTCTGTCCCTGGGATTTCCCTGGCAAGGATATTGGAGTGGGTTGCCATTTCTTTTTCATGGGTTCATATATATATACTACATATACACATATATATGTGCATATATATATATATATATATATATATATGCACATATATTATATATAAGGCTTCCCAGGTGGCTCAGTGGTAAAAAATCTGCCTGCCAATGCAGGAGCTTCAGGAGCCATGGGTTTGATCCCTCGGTTGAGAAGATCCCCTGGTGTAGGAAATGGCAACCCACTCCAGTATTCTTGCCTAGAGAATCCCATGGACAGAGGAGCCTGGCGGGCTGTAGTCTCTGGGGTCACAAAAAGTCAGACACCACTGAGCTACTCAGCACAGCAGAGAGTATATTTGATTTACAATGTTGTGTTAGTTCAGGTGTCTAGCAAATTGATTCACTGATACACACATACAGACACACACATGTTTTCAGATTCCTTTCTATTATAGGTTATTAGAAGATACTAAGTATAGTTTCCTGTGTTATGCAGTACAACCTTGCTTTTTTTAAAAAAACTTTTCTATACAGTAGTGTGCAAATGTTAATCCCACACTCTTAATTTATCCCCCCCCTCTGCTAGATAAATTTGTTTTCTACACCTATGAGTCTATTTCTGTTTTGTAAATAAGTTCATTTGTATCATTTTTTCAGATTCCACATATAAGTGGTATTATATGGTATTTGTCTTTGTCTGACTTACTTCACTCAGTACGATATTCTCTAGGTCTATCCATGTTGCTGCAAATGGCATTATTTCATTCTTTCTTATGGCTGAGTAATTGCCCATTGAGCTATTATGTCTTGTTCACGGAGCCCAGGGATTTGGGAATTCTGTGCTTCCTTTCCAGACTCCCACCTTCCATCATTCTTAGCCCCGACCTCCACTCTCCTCTCTTGCCAGGGAGCACACCATGTCCACCCCTACATCTATCCTTGCCCTCCCTGGAATGCCCTTTCATCTCCCCTCTGTTAAGAGTCAACTCCTACTCACCCTTACAAGGCCCATTTCACACACCACCTCCCCTGGGAGTTAAATAAGATCATGCTTGTAAAATGCCTAGTATACAGTCAGCTCTGACCAAACATGAACTGTATCTGATCTCTGGGTCAGGAAGATCCCCTGGAGAAAAGAATGGCTACCCATTCCAGTATTCTTGCCTGGAGAATCCCATGGACAGAGGAACCTGCTGGGCTACAGTCCATGGGGTTGCAAACAGTTGGACACCACTGAGCGACTAACATTTAACTTGTGGTGATTGAAGTCCAGAGAGATTAGTTAACTTGTCAAGATCACACCACCAGTGAGAAGCAGAGGACGTTTTGCAATCAAATGTCTCTTTCTCGCTGCCTTCCTCATTGAGAATCACTGAGAACAGGGCTTAGGGGGGGCATTTGATTGGATTTTACACTCATGAAGAACCTCAAATTTAGATACCGAATGTTTCACCCCAAATGACGTGGTGGGTAGGTAGGTAGGTAGTGAATATGTTGTCCACTAAATGCAATTTTGGTAACTCCGGGTTATCATTTCTTCATTTAAGTAAATACATTGGGAGCCCACAGATGGAGGTAGATGGGGCCTGGCTTGACTTCTGAGAAGCCTGAATGGTGACTCTCCTTGGCCAGTTACTTTTGAGTCTTGGTCCTGCCCAGCTGCCTCAGGGATCTTGGTTTAGATCAGAAATTCTCAGCCTGTAACTACTGGAATTTGGGTTCAGATAATTCTTTGTGGTGGGGGCTGCCCTGTGCATTGGAGAATGTTTAACAGCATCCTTGGTCTCTCCTCACTAGACACCAGTAACATCTCTATCACCAGCTGTGACAAATGAAAACATCCCAGGACATTGATCAATGTCCCCGTGGGAAGGGGAGGAACTAGACTCCTCCCTATTGAGAAGCAGGGCTTAGCTTCAATCAAGGAACCCAAACCCATGCTTCTCAGCTCTCCCATCCTTGATCCATACCCACCCGGGGGTCTATGAGGATTTATTTACTAGTTGTCCCTTGTTCCCAGACGGGACTGAGGAACCTGCCCTCACTCAGCGGCTCCCACATCTACTTGGTGTTTTTATTCCCCTGAAAAGACATCCTCCAGTGAACCTGGCATTGTGGCAGACCAGCAAGGCCAGAGCCATCATGTGGTCAAGCCTGGTGGTTCTCAAACGTCAGGGTACATCAGAATCAACTGAGAGGCTTGTTAAAATTTCCCCTAGCCCATCTCCGGAGAGTCTGAAATAGTGGGAAGCCTGGACTCTGCATTGTCAAAAGCACCTACATCAGCCAAAGACAGCTGTGAAGACCCATTTCCCTGGGAGAACTCTGGGCAAAACTGGTGCAGTGAGCAGCCAGGTGCCCTCCTGGATAGAAGCGCCGCCCTCCCCCAGCTCTTCTCCCCCCCGCCCCCTGCCTTAGTGTGAGGCTCTCCCTCCTACCTGGCGAGCATCTTCTGTGCTTCTTGCCAAGAACTAAACTAAAGCCCTTTCCTTCCACTTCACTAGTTGGATCCTCATACTCAAGCCAAGAGTCGGTCTAGCATCTCTAAACCTTCTGAGGATCTTTGCTAGATCCTTCCAACTGAGGCTCCCTGATCTCTCAGGCATGGGGATGGGGGTCCCAGGCTGGACTCCACAGGCAGTCTGCAGGTGTATCGGTTGGCCCCATGCTGACCACTAATCTCCCCCGACCAAGGACCCAGGATGGGGAGCAGGTGGGCTAGGCCTGGATGCAGGGTGCAGCCTGGAGGTGGGGGCCGCCAGCTCTGGCCCAACCAGGCGAGGAGGCCGCCGAGGAGCAGCTGGTCCTGGCAGGAAGCCCTGCCCGCGTCTCTCCGCAGACACCACGCTCTCTCCGACTCCCCCGGCTCGCCCTCCACACTCCAATGGTCTTTGGCTTCTGCTTCTACCTGGTTGCAGATTCTGAGAGCTGAGTCAAAGCAGGAAGATTTGGGGGGCTGTGCAAGCAGGTGTGGGGTTTCTGTGCAGCTTTCCTTCTAGATTCTATCATGCTGGAGTTGGGGGGGTGGTTATTGGTAAAGGTACACTCTTCAGAGCAGGAATTCCATGGTTAGCGCTGCAGCTGAGAAGTGAGGTGAGGGCCTCTGGGCTCAGAAACAACCATGACTCTCATTCCTAAGATCACAAAAGCTGGGCAGGATTCTCCAACTCATGTCTGTAGGTCCCAGGCTAGGGGGGATGGGGCTGAATTTGGATCCCAGCTCCTGAGGCCGATTGTCTTACTGGGATGTGACTTCTTGCTAACAGCCCCTCTGATATATCTTTTTTTTTTTTCTGAGAGGCTGGGGATAGGTTTTAATGTAAAATATCTTGATGTATCTGTTTTGCCACAAATTTACTTTTCAAGAAAAAGTTTTTTGGTTATGCCCCATGGCATGTGGGATCTTAGTGCCCCAACCAGGGATTGAACCCATGTCCCTTGCATTGCAAGGTGGATTCTTAACCACTGAACCACCAGGGAAGTTCCAAGGTGTGTTGTTTTGAGGCACCAACGTTGTGGTCATACGTTAGCAGCCACAGGAATGATGGTGGATACAACGAGCGAGGGGGGGATGGTTGATGGTCCTGCCCCGGTGTCTGTCTGACCTTACTGCTTATCACTCTCCTCCTACTTGCTACACTCAAGGCCTCCCTTTAGTTCCTTGAACATCCCAACCTCGTTCCTGCCTCAGGACCTTTGCTCCTGCTGTGCCCTCTTCCAGGAACACACCTGCCTAGATTTTGCATGGTTCTGGCCTTGGTACAGATGCCTGCAGAGAGGTTTTCCCCATCCTTCCAATCTAACATGCTACCCAGCCCCAAGCCACTTCTCTTGAAACCACTATATTATCTCCTTCGCAGCACATATCACTATCTAAAACAACTGCATGTGTCTATTTATTATTCCTTGCGTGTTGTCTATGAGATGACTCTGTAGTGGATCATCAGTGGATCCCCAGCTCTGAGGACAGTATCTGAGGCAGAATAGATGCTCCATAAATATCCAGTGACTGAGAGATGCTGAGAAGCCATCAGTGACATGCAATTTGAGGTGAGTGAGCTTATTTCTCTTCCAGAATGAGGGGCTGGGTGCCCACTAGACCAGGTGGCAGGGACATCCATGGGAGTAGGGCACAGAGCAAGTGCATTAACTGGTATAAATAGGACCCCTGTCCCCTGCCTGGGAAAGAATGCATGGTGGTGGGGGGACGGTGCTGGAAGTCACTCACACTCGAACGGTCAGGGTGAGCATGAAAAGTTGCTCCCAGATTCTGCATGATGGCAAAGTTATCAGAGTTAATTCCTGAGTTGAAAAATGCCCCCCAAAAGAGAAAGAATTAAAAAAAAAAACAGTAGAAAAGAAAAAATGAAAATGCCACCAGAGTGATCCACAGCCATGAGAAAGGTCAAGTGCAGCCTAGGAGGAGGGTCTCTAAGGCAGACAGTCCTGGCATCAGTGCTGACATTGGTTGATCTGAGGTCATCTCTCTAGGGAGGCTGTCTTTAGTAGATGGCAACCTCAGGGCCTTGGTTTCCCCTCCAGGCTGAGAAAATACTCTGATATCCTCAGAAATTTGATGGCTAGTGGTTAAGGGCACTGTGGCCAAGAGTGCAATCTACAAGCTTAGTAGAGGTCAAGAACGTTCGCTTAGGCTCAAGTTCTGGCTTTGCTGCAGGCTGGCTGTGTGACCTGGCACAAGTGACTGCACCTCTCTGAGCCTTGGTTTCCTATCAGGAAAATGGGGTGCTATGTGCAGGAAGTGAATTACTTGATGTGAAAACCATAGCCTGGGGCCAGGCCCACCTGGAGTGCTCAGCAGAGGCTGACTAACATGATGGGGATGAAACTCAGGCTTGTCACAGGAGGAGGCCCCCTCCCCACAAAAAAGCTGATTCTCTAGGGTTAAAATCGACTTCTGTTCCTCCAGCCACATTTGCTTGTCTGGTTTCTTTTTAAACTCTAGACACTCACTGTGAGATTTCTAGGTGGAAACTGGAGAGAATCCTGTGGCCAGTGCTGTGTGACCCTGGGCAAGTTGCTTCACCTCTCTGAGCTTCAGTTCCTTCTTCTAAGGCGGGGGCTAGAACCACAGGTCCTACTTTGGGAGCTGCATTCGTACAGGTTCTAAAGAGGTGACTGTTTGAAGGTACTCCTGTAAGTAACCAAGGGAGGGCCCTGCAAGCGGACGAGGAGTTATCAGAGCGCAGGGCGAGGTGGCTGGCCGGCTGGTCCAGATGGATGCTGGACCGTGGACCTTGGCCTCTTTAGAACCCTCCTTCAGGGCAGCAAGCTGAGCAACCTGGATATCCTCTGACATGCAGCATTTTAAAGTGACCGCTCCCAAGTACAGAAGGCCCCGAATTCGCCGCCTCCCTTCCTGATCACCCTTCACCTGCTGTCACTGCCTGCCAGGGCCCCCTCCCTCCTCCTGGGATGAAGGGAGGAGACTGTGTCTCAAGTCAACATCACTTATCTCCCCAAACACGGGCTGACACCTCAAACAACAGGACAGGGGTGCCCCCTGAGGGAAAGGGACTAGCTGCAGCAGGGAATAAGTCCAGGTCCAAGAGGAAAGAGGACGGAAGGAGGAAAACGAGGCCAAGAGAGCAGAGGAGTCAAGGTCCTGCTGAGAACCAGTGATGGCCCAGCCTCTGCTCGGACCCAGAAGCCACGACGCCGAGTGGGACCCGGACGTGGGGCTCCGGGCCCAGCGGGCTGCTGGCTTCACTGTCACCCAGCTGCTAGGATGCATCTAGGATGCTGCTCTGACCCCACCCCCAAAAGCAGCCTGGATGGAAATGGGCCTGGGAGGATGAGTCATTTCCAGGCAGCCGTGTGTGCTGTGGGGCTTGAACATTCCCAGGCCAGCAGCCCCGAGATGGGCTCCGAACGACATGCTGCCTCTGGAGTTGCGTTTCCTGACTTGGGACACTGATTCACAATGAGACACTTATTTTAGCCGTGAGCAGACAGCTTTGCAACCTGTGGGGGCGCTTTTGTGGTTGTTACGATGGCTGATGCTTCTGACATCACAGTGGGAGGGAGGTGATGTCATGGGTGAGGGACACCCTGGCAACACAAATGACAAACCCACTCAAGGAGGAAGGGTCCTGACTGCCTTGCAAACTCTGGACATCTGCTTAGATTAAAAACAAAAACAAAAACATGAAACATGCTTCAATCTCTCAGCCAAAATCTCAATGTGGGTTTATGTATAAATTCAACTTTAAATTCTACTGAACTTGCAACTATTGGGATTTATCGTTTTACCAGGAATCATTCGCCATTTGGGAAAATCGCATCACCAAGGCGACGCTGTGTTGCAGGTGGCGTCTGAGTTGCCAACACAACACACCTGTGTCAATCTGCATCGTGTTTGCAGCGATTCTATCTTTAGGTGCCAACATGTGACATTCCGGTGGAGCCGTGCCTGTGCGCTGATATGTTAAATTATAGGCTCTTTCATTACAAATGACTTTTATGCTCTATCACCTTTATTTTATCGTTAGGGCATTATACTGATTTAAAAAATGTAAAGTGTGGGTAGGCTACGTGCTCCATGAAGGAGCTTCTGGTTAGTGAAGGGGGCATTTCAAAATATTTGTTAAAAAAACAGAGTGAAGGGGGGGAGCTTTGCATCCAGCCATGGAGTCGGGGGGGAATACATGCTATTACACAATATTACTCATCCTTAGAGCCATTCATCTCAGTGGCTTTTGTGGAGGCACATACTTGCCCTGGGTCACTTTCTCCCAAAATGTATCTCTACCAAAGCAGTTTTTTCAGCTACTTGTGGTCAATCACACTGAAGGTGATGCTGGGTCCCTAGAGGGAGTTCCCTGATGCTCTCAGGGCAGCTGAGAGCTCAGATGTCACCTCCTGAGGTGGGAAATGGGTCTGTGGGAGCAGCACCCCCAGGCAGACGGGTCTATCTCTCCCTCATTCTTGGGGACACAAAGGCTGCTTCCCCAAGGTGGTGTTTGGAGAGGCCCCTGGGGGCCTGGCTACCAAGTGGGCTCCCGTTAAAGTTCATGGGACTCAAGGACCTCATCCCAGCCTGGGGTCCTGTCCTCAGCCTTTATGTCCTAGACTGCAGGCTAGGAGAGGGTATTTGCTAGTATTTGCTCCTGGGATGGAGCATGCAGCTCCCACCTATAGCAGGGACTTCTCTACATCATAACTGGAGAGTCAGACTCTGGGGCCGGGGTGGGGCTGAAACAGCCCATGGGGTTCTGAGGCTCACACCCCACGCCTAGCTGAGAATCAGAACCAAGCATACGGGACATTAGACCCAGGGGCTCCACTGGCAAGCAAGGTGAGATGGTCCTATTCATGGTCTCACTCCTGCTTCTGCAAGAGGCGGTGCTGAGGATGGGCGGGGCACGTATAGGATTCAGCGGGGAGAGGCCATGCCCAGGAGCCTCTGAGGACGGGCACTTCCGACGCCGCCTGGAAAAGCAGGCCAGTGATTGATTCTGGAGTCTCTAGCTGCCTTAGAACTCAAGCCCACGGGGTGAGACTTGGGAGTGCCTATTGGCTGCCCAGAAACTACCTCACAGCTACACCCGCCATCTCCACCGAGCATGTCACAGGGGACACATGTCACATGGGGACCCCTGGGAAGTGGGTTCTAGCCTGGGGGGGGGGTGGCTCCTGTGCTGGCTGT
The DNA here is from genome assembly GCF_023699985.2 of Odocoileus virginianus. NCBI lineage: Eukaryota > Metazoa > Chordata > Mammalia > Artiodactyla > Cervidae > Odocoileus > Odocoileus virginianus. The sequence continues at coordinate 53,907,945 of NC_069685.1, read as the reverse complement.
GGGAGGATGAGATGCCAGGTCACTGCCACTGGGAGAACCCTGAGGATGTGATCCTGGCCTCCAGCTCTGGAAATGGACGTTAGGCCACTGGGGACCCCCAAATCATCTGTCTCACCAAGAGGGTCACACCACGCCCTGTGTACGGGGCCTAAGACTCGCTGTCTCTCGTGGAGATGGGACCAGAGTGGGGCAGAGACTCCAGGGTGTCTGTGGGGAACTCGCAGGAGAGAGGAGGAGAGGGTGGGAGGCGGGAGCTGGGCGGGCAGGGGGTGCCCTCTGTCGCCCTCCTCACAGGCCTTCCGACAGAGCCTCCACATTCCTCTTTGGGGGTCTTGCTGGCATTGGCTCAGTTTCTGGCCAGGCGTGAGATGCTGGAAAAGTCCCAGGATGCAATGGTGGCCAGGGTGGGCTTCCACAGATGGGGGTGCACAGTGGGCGGTCTGGGGGCTGCCGTGCCAGGACTGGGTCCCATGCAGGCACAAGTGCACCTCAGGACCTTGGCACCTGCCGTTCCCTCTGCCTGGATGCCCCTCCCCCTTGCAGCTGTGAGCCTCCCCCCGCCCCTTCCTCCGGGTCCTCCCACGTTGCCTTCCTAGTGCAACCTGCCAGCTTTCCACCTGCAATGTTACCTTCCCCAACACTTCCTAGCCTTTCCCCGCTCTATTTATCTCCTCAGCGCGTATGACTAATGATTTACAGCTCTAACATCTCGCTGCTTCTTTGGCTTCCCCACTGCACTGCAAGCTCCCCAAGTCAGGGGGTTTGTCTATTTCAGTCACCCCCCAAAGTCAGAGGACTTGTCCTTGTCTAGTCCAGGGCCCAAAAGAGTACCTGCACAGAGCAGGTCCTCTGTGAACACTTCCTATATGAATACAGGCAGGGGCCTGGGAGCTAGTCAATTCAGGTCCCCACAGGATTTCCCAGTGACCTCTAAACACCCTTGGGACTCTCAGGGGTCCTAGAGAAGAGGACTGGGAAAGCTTGGCCTGGATTTCTGGGGACCTCAGGCTGGAGCCTCCCTCTGTGGCTCACAGGATCTGCCTAGTAACACTGTGGGCTGTAGTGTCAGTGCTAGACCTTAGAGGGGAGTGGAAGAAGGCAGAGAGAAAACCTGCCCCCCTCCATGCGTGTGTTTGCTCAGTTGCTCAGTTGTGACCAACTCCTTGCGATCTTTTGGACTGCAGCCTGTCAGGCTCCTCTATTCATGGGATTTTTCAGGCAGGGATACTGGAGTGGGTTGCCATTTTCCTACTCCAGGGGATCTTCCCAACCCAAGATCGAACTTGTGTCTCCTGGGTCTCCTATTTCCCCACCACCTGGCCCATCTGCTCCTCACCGACTGTGCAGCCGCCCTCCTCCCCCAGAGGGTCAGAAAATGCCAATCCGGCAAATACAGAGGGGCTGGTACCCAGTTCTGGTTTTTTTTTTTTTTTTTTAATTTTTTGGCCACACCACTCGGCATGTGGGATCTTAGTTTCCTGACCAGGCATTGAGCCTGTGGCCCCTGCAGGGGAAGCATGGGGCCTTAACCACTGGATCCCCAGGGAAGTCTCTGGTACCCTGTTCTTCAACTGCTGGTCTTAGCTTCCATGTAATCGGAGCAATGCCAGTGTTTTGGGGAATGGGGACTAATTCTCTACTTTGTCTCCAGTTTCTCTCTTTTGAAGTTTTCTTGCCCTGGATGGGCTGCCCCCAGGAGAGAGCCAGTTTGGGCTGAGGGTCGCCCAGCACCCAGCTCTTCCTCTCTCTCCCCAGATTCTCAGCATCCATCCACACTCAGGTCAGCCATGCCCAGGTGCCTCTCCTCATGCAGTGACCTCAGGGAAGGCTGCACCATCTGAGCCTCAGTCTTCTCACTCTTGAAATGTGGATTGCAAAAATACCCACCTTGTGGGGGTGCTGGAAGATGGGGCCTCAGCTACCATGGTTATGAGCTCTGAGTTTCATGGCAAGAGGTACGCACTAGACATGCCCATTGCATTTCGCAATGGCAATTTCCAGGGCAAGAAGCAAGGGGGGTTAAGTGGGTGTGTGTGTGCTCGGATGCCTGAGACACTCAGCTTTGCTCCCGGGCTGTGAGACTGAGTTGCCACACATGCTTGCGTACAACACACGTACCCCAGGAGCTTACCTGTCCACCTGGATTTCCACATCCTTGGTCTCTGTCTTGGCAGGTCCCCCTCCGTTGATCGCTCTGCCCCCACTGGTGAGAAGGTTCAGGACAGGCTCTATCTCTTTGAGCAGTTTATTGTTCTCCCCGCTGCCCTGGAGGGTGACCCCGGCACTTTTCTTGGCAGGGTCCTGGCCTGGGGGCTTGGCAGCCAGGCCGTTGGCATGGGCAAGCGAGCCGGCTTCCTGCCCTGGGTCTGGCGCATGCTGGGGCCCATTGCCGGGACCCATGGCCCCGTCCACCGCCAGCGTCTGCTCTCTCCCGGCTGACGCTTGGTGGGACAGGTCAACGGCTGCCGTGGGGGGACCCAGGGGCCGGGTCACCCGGATGGTCTTGGGGGTCCCATCCCCGGTGAAGGTGGTCTCCAGGTGCGTGGTGAAGCCCTCGGGGCCCCTGAGGATGAGAACCACGTGGGTCTCGGAGGCAATCCCCCTGAGCACCTCCAGGGCGCTGTCATAGCTCAGGTCCACCAAGGGCTGGCCGTTGACGGCGAGAATGATGTCCCCGGCCTGGATGAGGCCGCTCTGCTCCGCGGCGCCCCCTCGGATCAGGTCAGAGACAATCACAGGTGGCTTGCTCACCCTCTCCTTCACCAGGAACCCCAGGCCCCCCACTTTGCGCTTGAAGAGGCGGACAGAAATGACGTTGGGTTGGATCTGCTGAACGCTGAACATGTGGCTCTCCATGGTGTCTAGTGTCCAAGGGTCCACAGACCTCAAAACGGGTCAGGCCGAGGCCAGGTCCCCAGGAGCGGCCAGGCTTTAGGCTGCGCCGGGAGGAGCCGGGGGACTGGTGCTGCAGGGCTGGAGCCCGGACGGGGAGCTGCTCTCCGGCTGGTCTTCTGTGCCTCTGACGTCAACTCGGCGTCACTCGCTCATTGCTGTCGGGCCGTCGGTGGCATGATTTCCTGCGTCTGCCTCCGTCCTCGGTCTCTAAGGAAGCGATGGTTGATCAGGCAGACGTCAGGGGAAGCGGTGGGATGAGTCCCTACGCCACAGGTCAGGCGGATCCGGGAGGAGATGTGTCTGGTGGCTGTGCCTAGGGGTGACGCATGCTAGCGCGGACTACCCACTGGGCATCGCCAGCCTGTCAGAGGCAGATCCGATCCGGGGCTTCCTGAGGTCAAGAGAAGGAACAAGGGAGGGGAGGAAAAGGATTAAAAAAAAAAAAGAGAGATGGATATGGGATGCCCAAGACCACCTTTAAAACCAACAAGAAAAACGCAGCCAATTGAGAAGTCTAGCCATAAGATGCTCTGGAGTTCTGATGACAACCTAGACACAAAATTCTTCTTCCTCTGGGGTGAGGGGCGGGCGGGCACACTCACAGGTGGCTGCATATTGCTTGGTTTCATTTCCATGATCAAAGTCCTGTGAGACAGGGGGGCTCCTTGGGGAAACCACTGAGGAGTCAGCCCCAGAAATCAAATGGCAAGAACCCTAAGACCTCTCATCTTTTTTTCACTGGAAGAAGTCAGCACTCCAACCCTGTCATGCAGCCATTGCCTCTCTGCTTTTTACAATATTTTTCCATCCTCAGGTCAGGAGCTTGGCCGACAAGACTGCAGGGTGTGGGGCTCTCCATTCCCACCATTCCCAAAGCCCCCAGTGCAAACCCATCAACAGGAAATGATGTCACCTTCTACAGAAACACGGATGAGGGAAGTCAGCTGGACTTTAGGACCATCATTTTTGTAATGATTCACTTATTTCAGGTTCAAAAGGACAGACTTGGCCACACTCCATCCCATGATAAGCCAAAATTGGTATAATAAATACCAAAGACACAGGCCCACGTCAAACTCTGGAGGGCATTTGTGTATCACAGACTGTCTGAAATCCTAACAGAGAAACATTAGGAGGTGTGGACTGTGTCCCCCTAGGGTTAGATAAACACAGAGCTGGTGTGCAACAAATATTTGTGGAACAAGAAAAATCCCAAAAGACAGTGAACACTCATTGAGTGCATATGTTTGTACAGTGTATTTTTTTCCTCCTTTGATCTTCACAGTTCACCCTTCAACAGATGAGAAGACTGAAGCTTGGGAAGGTTCAGTGGCTTGTCCAAGGTCAGGTGGAGAAGGATGGTGGGGGGAGGATTTGAATTCAGATCTGCTCCATTCTTGAGTCTGAGCTTTTAAACACTCTAGTTTTTAACAATTTATAATCTAGTGACTTTTGCGACTCCCACCAACTTCACCAGACTCAGAGAAGCGGTTGGAGTACCGAAGGACCACAGGGAGGCCAACTGAAGATGCTGTAGCCCAGATGAGGTGTGTGCACCCATGGCATGGGCCCAGTGAGCAGCTATGGAAGCACATCTTATGTGTCTGGGTTGGGGCAGGTGACCTGTGGGTTACGGGTAGAGTGGGGCAGGGTGGGAGGTAGCAGAAATCCCTTCATCTCTTTTCCTACCCTCCAGCTCCAGCCTCCATCTCTTCTCTGCCCTGGCACCCCTTGCCGTCAGCATCCTCAAAACTCCTTCGCCCAAGGAGCGAGCCCTTATCTGCTGCTACTGACAAAGCGACACTCCCTTGTTTCCCTTTTAGCCACTTTCCAGGGTCACCCCAGGGCTGAGGCAGACGATAAACTCCTGCTGCCTCTGAAAGCAGGGGGTGGGTGAGGATAACTCCCCCTGCACCCCGAGAAAGAGGTGCTACCTCCCAGATCCCCCTCAAGGGAGGGTGGTGGTTAGCAAGTTCAGCCTCTCCCTTTTGCAGCTTGCATTATGTAACTCCGCCAGCCCCTCTGTGTGGGTGAGGGAGTCATGAATACCCAGACCCAGCCTGGGCTGCTTTCTCCATCTGGCATCGCTGTATGTGTGTGTGTGTCTGTGTATTCATGCATCGCCCTCCTGCTGTGTCATTTCTCTGCTGTGTGAGCCTGTGTGGCCCGTGTGTTGACAGGCTGAGAGTCTTTCGGCATCTTGCTGCTGGCCTTCTGGCTTGCAGAGAAAACCAGCCCAAATTGCTATGTCCTTCCTCACTGGGGAGAATTGGTCCACCTCCCTATCTGCCCCCACCCTGGGCTCTGGTTTCCTTAACTCTCCCAGAGCTCTCATGGTACCCATTTCTTTCGGGTACCAAACCCAGGATGCTCATTGTTTAGTTGAAGGCAGAGACAGCTGGGACCTCCAAATCTCTTGAGTGTTCTAGTTTGGCATTGGGCTCCATTCTTTAATTCAAGAAGGGACTTGATGGTGAGCTCTTCGGGAGGTAGGGGCACCCAGCTTGCTTCCACCCCATACTGGCTTCAGCCAGAACTTACCAAAGGGACCTTCCTGGTGGCTCAGTGGTAAAGAATCCACCTGCCAATGCAGATGACATGGCTTAATCCCTGATCTGGGAAGATCCCGTGGGCCGTAGAACAACTAAGCCTGTGCACCACCACTACTGAGCCTGTGCTCTAGAGCCTGGGAACCACTACTACGGAGCCCACAGGCCACAGTTACCGAAGCCTGCTTGCCCTGGAGCCCCGTGGTCTGCAGCAAGAGAGCCACCACAGTGAGAAGCCTGCATCGCAACCAGAGAGTAGCCCCCACTCCTCGCAACCAGAGAAAAGCCTGCACAGCAACAAAGACCCAACACAGCCAAAAAGAAATAAAATTATGAAGAAAAATAACTAGTTGAGACATTGCATTAAAAAAAAAACACTGCATTAAAAAATGCTGGAGAGGGTGTGGAGAAAAAGGAATGCTCTTGCACTGTTGGTGGGAATGTAAATTGATACGGCCACTATGGAAGACAGTATGGACAGTCCTTAAAACCTAGGAATAAAACCACCACATGACCCAGCAATCCCACTCCTAGGCACACACCCTGAGGGAACTAAAATCGAAAGAGACAAATGCATCCCACTGTTCACTGCAGCACTATTTACAATAGTTAGGACATGGAAGCAACCTAGAAGTCCACTGACAGATGAATGGATAAAGGAGTCGTGATGCACATACACAATGGCTTCCCAGGTGGCTCAGTGGTAAAGAATCCGCCCGCCAGTGCAGGAGATGGAGGAGACATGGGTTCGATCCCTGGGTTGGGAAGATCCCCTGGAGGAGGAAATGGCAACCTACTCCAGTATTCTTGCCTGCGAAATTCCATGAGCAGAGGAGCCTGGCGAGCTATAGTCCATGGGGTCGCAAACAAGTCGGACATGACTGAGCGACATGGAATATTACTCAGCCATAAAAAGGAACTCATGTGAGTTCTAATGAGGTGGATGAACCTAGAACCTATTATACAGAGTGACGTGAGTCAGAAAGAGAAAGATAAATACCATATTCTAATGCATATGTATGGAATCTAGAAAAATGGTACTGAAGAATTTATTTACAGGGCAACAGTGGAGAAACAGACATAGAGAACAGACTTATGGACATGGGGAGAGGGGAGGAGAGGGTGAGATGTATGGAGAGTAACATGGAAACTTAAATTACCATATGTAAAATGGATAGCCAACGGGAATTTGCTGCATGGCTCAGGAAACTCAAACAGGGGCTCTGTATCAACCTAGAGGGGTGGGATGGGGAGGGAGATGGGAGGGAGGTTCAAAAGAGAGGGGATATATGTATACCTATGGCTGATTCATGTTGAGGTTTGACAGAAAACAATACAATTCTGTAGAGTAATTATCCTTCAATAAAAAATAAATAAGAAAAACACAACTTACCGAAGGACAGAGCTGGGACTTGGCTTAAGAAAAAAGAAATAAGGCAAGCCCGCAGATCTCCCTGGTCACTCCTAGCTTCTCCTCTCTCTTCCTCAGCTGCTTTCTAAATTGGCAGGGGGGAGGGGTGGGGGGGATGGGGGCAGGGCTGCTGGCTGGATGGGAATTGGGAAATTGAAGTGCTGTTTTTTAGACCTTGTCCCTAGAAAGACAACTTGATCTTTAGAAGGAATGGAAAGAGGCAGGGCTTCAGTGAGGCAGTGATATTCAGCATCTGCTGAGAGACAGGGTGGGGGGTAAACAAGCTCTAGGTCTAAGCAAGTGGATTCTGAACCTTCATCAGGGACAATCCTAATTTTAAGGACAACCCCCCTTAATAATATCCCTCTTTTCCCTCCCCTCAAATACGTCTTCACCCCCGTCCTGTCCAGGATCAGGTTTGACATCCGCAAAGTATATGCTAAGATGCTAGATGGAGACACGTCTGTCCTGCTTTGTGAATGCCAAGTATCCACAGTGTGTCCTCAAACCTGGGCCTCCGGGACGGCTGGCCCCCTCCCTGTGGACGGCTGCCACAGGGAAGATCTTTAAGGCCCTTTCTGGCTCTATCTGTGTGTTTCTGGGTGAGTTCTTTATTTTCTCTGAACCTCAGTTTCCGTATGTGTAAAATGGGCTCCTTAAGTAATTCTTCACTCCCTGGGTAACTGGGAGGATTGAATAAAATAGGAAGTGCATGGGTTTCAGTAATGTCACAGAGCGAGCGTGCAGAAGAAACGGCTTCTTACCATTGTCCTGTAATATGTAATGGCTCCAGCTCCTGCCCTTGACTCAGTGCGCTTGCTACTCTGTCGCAGCCTCTCCAAAGGCACGTCATGTGCCAGGAGGGGGCTGAGGCTTGAAAGCACAGAGAAATCTCACGCCGCTCATGATACGCGGCACAGAATACAGGGAGACGGGTGGGTACTGGGTATCCTGCCAACCCAGCCTCCGACTCTTGGAGCTGTGATTTTAAACACGGCACATGTGCGTGCACACCACGGCACATACCATGGGAACAACACTTGGACCCAGGCCTCATTGGAGTAGTTCAGTGGTTTCGGGAGTACCTTGCTGTGGAGGAAATTCACGCCTGACTTTCGAGGACGACTGCCAGGGAGAAGGAGGGAGCCAAAATAGGCCAGCGTCTGCTACTACCATCTCACTGTGTGACCTTGGGCACGCCACCCCCGCCCCATCCTGGGCCCACGTCTGCATGCAGGACGGTGATGGTAGCAGTTCCCAGTGATGGAGAGTTTAGCCTGCCAGCGCAGGAGACGTAAGAGACATGGGTTCAATTCCTGGGTCAGGAAGATCTCCTGGAGGAGGGCATGGCAACCCACTCCAGTATTCTTGCCTGAAGAATCCCATGGACAGAGGAGCCTGGTGGGCTACAGTTCCACTGGGACGCAGAGTCGGACACGACTGAAGCGACTGAGCACGCACACAAGCACAGCGCTGAGTCCTCCACACGGGTGTCTTATTTCATCCTGACAGTGACCATGTAAAGCACATGTCAGTTTTATCCCCATTTTACAGAAAGACGGGCTTCCCAGCTGGCTCAGCAGGAAAAAAATCTGCCTGTGAAGCAGGAGATGCAGGTTCAATCCCTGGGTTGGGAAGATTCCCCTGGAGAAGGAAATGGCAACCCACTCCAGTATTCTTGCCTTGGATATCCCATAGACAGAGGAGTCTTGTAGGCTATAGTCTTTGGGGTCACAATAGTCAGACATGACTGAGCGACTAAACAATAATTACAGAAAGACAAGGGGACTGGGGTTCAGAGAAGCAAACTGGAAGACTGCCCTGGCTCTAAGCGAGGGGGTGCTGGGCACACACCTAACCCTAAAGACGATCCCCTAAGACGATGCCTCCCCCTAAACACACCTCATTGGCTGCCATACTTTTCATTCTCACCCTGCCTCATCACATTCAATGGTCTTCATTTTACAGAGGTTGAGATTAAGCTACCCATTCATTTCATTATTAGCACTGGAAGTCCATGGACATGAGGATGATAAATAGCCACTAAAATCCAAAAGATTGTCCAACTCCCACACTCAAAAATAAGGAAACAGAGGCCTGAAGAAGGGAGGAGGGTACTCATTCATCATGGATCAGCCACAGTTGGGGTGTCAAGAGCTGTCTGTCCGATAGAGCAGCCACCAGCCACATGTGGCCATTGAACCCCTAAATTGTGACTGATTCCTGGAGATGCGACCTAAGGGTGAAATCTACATGGGGTCTTGAAGACTAGGAGGAAAAAAAAGAATGTCAAATAGCTCAATAATTTCCCAATATTGACTATATGTTGAAAGGATAATGCTTTGGGTATACTGGATTACGCACAGTTATTATGAAAAAATAACTTCAACTGTTGCTTTCGGTGCTTTTATATGCAACTACTGTACAGTTAAAAAATCAGATATGTGCTCACATTGTATTGCCGTTGGGTAGTGGTGGTCTAGAGTCTGACCCTCGTGGTGCCTGGACCAGAGGGCCTCCCTGCCCCTTAGGTCCCCTCAAGCATCTACTGATAATCTAGGCAGGAAGAAGATACTTCTGCTTTCTAAAGAAGTCAGAAAATGACACAGAGGGTAAAAGCAAACATCTTGCCATTTATTAAGGTTGACTACTGGATAGCAGGAGTAGGGTGGGGGTTGGGGGGTAGAAAACCCACCTCAAACCATGTGAAGAGAGAGGGTAGGGTGTCACCTAGGCTGGTTGTCCAGAACCCAACAGCTTGCTGTCTGAATGTCATTTGAAATCTAACCCACCTGTGCAACACGTTTCATTTAAAAAGTGACACAGATCTCTTTTTACAGGTGGGATATGAGCTCCAAGATATACCACTAGGTGAAAAAAGAATGGGGCAAAAGCATACATTCTGTACATGTAAGTGGAGAGAATGTTCTGGAAGGAATGGGTGTCACTGGCTACATCTTAGATGGAATTCTGGACATCACTAGTAGGAGGGAGACAGACTTTGCACTGACTGCCCTGACAGATTTTATTTTCTTGGGCTCCAAAATCACTGCTGATGGTCACGCAGCCATGAAATGATGCTTGTTCCTTGGAAGAAATGCTATGACAAACCTAGACAGTATATTAAAAACCAGACACTTTGCTGACAAAGGTCCATATAGTCAAAGCTATGGTTTTTCTAGCGGTCATGTACAGATGTGAGAGGTGGACCATAAAGAAGAGTGAGGGCCAAAGAATTGATGCTTTTGAATTGTGGTGCTGGAGGAGACTCTTGAGAGTCCCTTGGATGGCAAGGAGATCAAACCAGTCCATCCTAAAGAAAATCAACTCTGAATATTCATTGGAAGGACTGATGCTGAAGCTGAAGCTCCAATACTTTGGCCACCTGATGCAAAGAGCTGACTCACTGGAAAAGACCCTGATGCTGGGAAAGATTGAGGGCAGGAGGAGAAAGGGACAACAGAGGATGAGACGGTTGAAGAGCATCACCAACTCAATGGACATGAGGTTGAGCAAGCTCCGGGAGATAGTGAAAGACAGGGAAGCCTGGTGTGCTACAGTCCATGGGGTCTCAAAGACAACTTAGCAACTGAACAACAACAACAAATTATTACTTTAAAATCATCTAAATATGTATACCATTAAATATTAAAGAAAATGACACAGCCTGTGAACTGGCTGTTTTCACTTTAAGCACCCACAAAATCTCTAAAGGAGTCACAATCCTGGTTCCCATGTCCCTCCAATCTCATTTAAAAATAAACCCCAAGCCCTCCATGTCTTAAAAAGCAAAACAGGATATTGCCACCCCCAACACAAACAAAAGACCAAAACTGTAACTCAACTGTGCTCTTAAAAAAAAAAACAAAACACCAAACCACAAAACACAGCAACCAACCAACTTCCTTACATCTCCTGAACTGCTAATTTGCAGTCTTTCCCCAGAGAGAACACCCCCTGGGAATCAAAATGACGTGCTTTCTCCCACGCTGGCAAGACATAGCTACAAATCCTCCAACCTCTGTAAGCTGCTGGTGGGGGGTAGGGGTAGGTTGGCGTTCTGTGTCTTGGGGATCCCAGAGACACAGCCTGGTGCCAGGGGGGGTCTCCCCAGTCACGTAATTCCCCATTTCATGACTACAGTTTGTTCCTGATCGTCTCAGGTCTAATGTTCACAGATCATCGGGGCAGGAAGGAGCATCATTTAGAGTCAGGAGCGTGAGGATGAAGGACCGTTTAGAGTTTGACAGTACACTCTGATGTGAGGCTTTGAGAAATTTACACTCTCATCTACCATGCTTTGTATAGCCTCTTTGTACAGCAGATTGACAGTATCTACACCAAAATTGAAAATACATGGATTTTTGGCCTGGCAACTCAATTCTTAGGACTTTCCCCTACAGATAAACTGAAAGGAACATCCTTACACACACACACACACACACACACACACACACACACACACACAGGGTTGTTCAGAATATCAAGAGACTGGAAAATCTGAGTATCCATTAATAGGGAACTTCTACATAAACTATGGCACATCCATGCAATGGAATGCAGTGCAGGCATTAAATAAGGGGAGATTAGATCTATAAGGACCAATAAGGGGGCACTTCCCTGGCCATCCAGTGGTTAAGCCTCCCAGCTTTCAATTCAGGGGGGCGTTGGTTCGATCCCTGGTTAGGGAACTAGGATCCCATATGTTGTGTGGCACAGCCAATAATAATAATAAATAATAAAAGACCAATGGGGAATGATCCTTAAGGCATAGTTAAATTAAAGAACAAGGTAGAGAACACCAATACATAAATATATTTGCAGACCCATTGCATGTATTCCTCTATACGTCTGTGTAAGCTTGGAGATATACTCAATATCTTTGGAAAAACACTCAAGATGTTGGTCACAGGTGGCTGCTGGGAAAGGGGACTGGGAGGCAAAAGGTTGGGTGGGAGGAGGAAGTTCCCTTTTATTATATATTCTTTCATATTGTTTATTTTTTTACTATGCTTTTGTACCAGCTTTAATAAAAGGACAAGTCTAAACTCCAATGAACAAAAAGATTGTTAGTGAACTTAGACAAATAACTATATTTCCACGAAAATAAGAATACTCAGTCTCTGAATTCTGGGGTGGGGGGATCAGGTAGGGAGAAAAATAAAAATGTTTAATCGTTTTCACAAAGATACATTTTATCAAACTGCTGTAAATCAGAGTTAGCTTAAGAGAAAAAAGAAAAAGCTTTCCTTAAATCTGGAAAAACAAAACATTTAAAAAGTCAGCAATATTTTTAAAATAAATTTTTTAAAGAACCTTAAAAAAAAGGCAAGGTCTTTGAAATGAGATAATTTTGTATTTGAACCCTAGCTTCTCCATGTAGCTTTGTGATGGTCAGCAAGTTACTTAACCTCTCTGAGTCACGGTTTTGCATCTATAAAATGGGAGTGATAATGGCACCTCCTCAGGGCGTGTTTGTGTGAGGATGGAATGAGATAATAATGAGTATTTTCCGAGTTCTTACAATGCGCCATAGAGAATGGTAAGTGCTCAGTTAATGGAGCTTCTCCTGCCTCACTTCTTTTACTAATTATTAAAATGCAAGCAGATTTTATTCTACTGGCTGTCTGGAGTATCCCAGGGACATATGTTCCCTAAAGTACTTTGTGCAGGAGGATCAGGTCAGTGCTGTGGACACACAGGTTGGTCCTGCTTTCCAATGGAATGGGAGCCTGTCACGGGCTCCTCTCTAGGAATACCAAGAGAACGGGATTTGTTGTGTCGGAATGTGGCACTCGAGAGACAGCCAGAAACTCGGGCCCTGGGATTTCATGATGAGTCATCACCAGCGGGAGGGGGCTGGGGTATCACCGGTCCAGTCCATCATCAGGAGGGAGTTTCACGGCTATCATCCCCGTGCTGGAATAGATCTGGGGAATTATGAAACCTTCATTCCATCTGCATTTTGCAAAGCTCGTTTTTATGAACAAGTTCAGCCAGCTGTAGAACACTATATCCATCACACAGACTGGAAATTCCAGAGTTCGGGGCTCGGGTCTTAAATTCTTCCATCTGTGGACCCCCCAGCGGTGCAAAGTCCTGAAGGATGTACCTCTGCCCCTGTTCTTGCTAGACACACCCCATCACTGACATTGTCAGGTGGGGGTTGAAGGCATTTGCACTGGGGTTGGAAAGACAAGGGTTTGTGACCTTCCTCTGCCACATACTAGCCTCAGATTCCTCATCCGTCAAGCAGGAGAAAGAAGTTACATGGAATAAGTGGATGGAAAACATTTGATGGGACAGTCCACGCAAAGTGCATGGTGCTTCTATTATTTTAAGAGTCACTTTAGATGACACCTCAAGGAAAATGAAGTAGTTCAGCCCAGATAGGTGAACAGAATCATGGCCAAGAGAACAGCCTCCTTACTATAAAAAAAAACAAACTGGGACTTCCCTGGTGGTCCAGTGGCTAAGACTATGCTTTCAATGCAGGGGGCCTCAGTTCGATCCCTTATCAGGGAACTATTAACAAATTCCACAACTATAGGTTCAAATGCCACAACTAAAGATCCCCACTGCCATAACCAAGATCTGGTATAAATTTTTTTTTAAAGGAAACATATATTACCAGTGGTCTCTGAAACATTTCTTAAGAATCATTACAAGGAAATGGCACATATTTCCTACCCTCAATAAACCTTACTCTCTTTTACTTTCTTTTCTTCTTCCACTTCTTTTTGCTCCTTCCCTTCCTCTCTTCTTTCCTTTGTCATTCACATCATCTATTCATTCACTAACCCTTACCAAGGTCTCAATTGGGCCAGCAAGAAGCTTGGCACTGAAAATGTAAGGTAGACAAGACAGACAGTGTTCCTACCCTCGGATCTCCCAAGCTAGGAGTGAAGCAGGGAATGGAGAGTGAGATTATGACAAGTATAGTGAGTAGAACAAAAACAGGGAAAAACAGGGTGCTAATGGGTCCATGGGAGGACACTTAACAGTCAGAGTGGTGGTGGTTAGGGAAGGTTTCCTGGAGGAAGAGTCAGGAATACAGAATGGGCCAGATGAAAGGGTGGGTGGTAGGAGCAAAGAATGGAAGAGACAAAGCATTGAGGTGTGGGAAGGAGCGGGCTGGAGGCCCTGGACAAAGTCCACTGGGATAGGAGAAGAAAGCCAAGGTCTTACAAAGCTGGAGGGATCTCCAGGAGCTAGATCATGCAGGTATCTTGAGGGCCAAGAGAAACATTTTGGATCTTATTCTCACGGCAATGGCAAACACTGCAGGTATTCGAGAAGAGAAGTTCTGTGGTTAGATTCAGATTTTATTAAGATGCTGGACAGAGGATGGGTGGAAAAGCAAGGCTGGCTATGGGGAGCTCAGTTAGGAGGCTGCTGCAGGCCAGAGATGAGAGATGATGGTGGTCAGGATTAGGGAGAAAGGAGGAAAGTGGGTAGATTTAAGAGATATTTGGAAGGTTGAGTCAATAAGATCTGGTGGCTGAAACCTGGGGTTTGAAAGAGGGAGGTATCCAGAATAACTTTTTAGCTCTGGCTTCTACAAGCAGATAGAACATGATGGGGTGAAGGAAAGGAAAATAGTGAACGAAACTCATTTGACAGAATTGTCCTTCTTGGGCAGTAATAAATAATTTAACTGCATTTTAGTATATTTCAAGAGTCAACATTTCCTGATGCCATTACTTTCTTAATTCTGAGAATTAAGGGGGATTACAGCAAATAGAATTGATTTGGCTCATTTCCCCAGCTGTGCTATTTACCGGGCATTTGATCTTGGGCAAGTCATCTTTCACATTTTGAATCTCAATTTCCTTTTGTGAAATTGAAAAGGTAATAACAACTACTTGGAAGGTTTTTGTGAAGATTAAATAAGACGGATGCTGGAAAGAGCACTTTGTGAACTGTAAATGTCAACTGCAGTGGTAATGTTGAGTCTTTTATTTTCAGGAGGGCATCAAGAACAGTATCATCCAGATAGCAGCTCACTGGTAATGGAGATTTAATTTAGTTTCTCCTCATGCCCGGCATCCTTGGGTGCCTCTGGTGCAGGAAGCTGGGTCAAGAGGATGGCAAAAGGCGCTCATGGAAGGAAAAAGAAGAAAGAATGATTATATCTGCTCCCTTAACTCAAAGTGTTAATCGCTCAGTTATGTCCAACTCTGCGAAGTCATGGACGGTAGCCCACCAGGCTCCTCTGTCCACGGAATTCTCCAGAGACGAATACTGGAGTGGGTAGCCATCCCTTCTTCCAGGGATCTTCCTGACCTGCGGATCAAACCCGGGCCTCCCACACTGCAGGCCTCCTTAACTCAAAAGTTCCTTGCAAATAGATAACAGCATCCAGAGAGGCTTGAATCAATTACCAATGGATTTCAGCAAAGGGAGAACACATTAAGCAGAAAACACAAACTTGCAATGGCAGGGATAACTCACATATGTCAGATATATCAGTAATAATAATAAATGTAAATGGATTAAACTTAAGTAAAAGATCAACAGTCAGATTAGCTAAGTGGAATTGCAATTATCTTGTATTAGCATGGGTGTAGGGACAAGAGCCAAGGACAGAAGGAAAAACAGTTTACTAAGGGAAGTATGAGCTTGGTGTGCATCTGCTGGTCACTTAACTCTAAGGCAGCAAAAGTCTGATTTGATTTGAAAGATACAATTGGTTCTCTTCTTAGATTAGCACCTAGTAAACACAGAGTAAATATTTACTGAATACATGATCAGCTAGCCAAGCAATATCTTTTAGTAAATTTGTATTAAATAGGCTGAAATATATGGAATTAGCAGGGTTTTTTTTTAAAATATCAAATTCAATAACTTCCTATAGCTCAATCTAATATTTCAAACATTTTTATATGTAAGAACTTTACTGAACTCTAGTTTTGTTCTTGCAACAAATATGAAGGACATGATAATATTATTCCCATTTTACAGATGCTGAAACTGAGGCTCAAAGATATTCATTAAGTCATAGAAGTTTATCCAGCTAATGTCAATGGTGGGGATTCCAATTGGGTTTGTTGGAACTCAAGATCTTTGCTTTTTTAATTTTAAATACTTACTAAACTCTTAATAGCCACAAGAATTTTGTCTCAGATTTTTTTTAAGCAATCATATCACCTACAAATAATGACAGCTCAAAGTCTTTGCTTTTATCACTTTCCAGATACTACAGTGTATTTTTGTTTCAGCTGGCCTGATCACCAGCTATAATTTTAGTTAACTGGAAGTTGAAAGGGGCTCCAGGTATTTTCTATTGCATCATAATATGGAGTCTATGGGTCCCCTACAGGGCTCAGGAATCCCTGAAAATCCTGGAATTGTGTGCCAAAAATTTTGTGAGTACGTGCATATGTGCATTTACGCAAGGAGGGGAGCATAGCATTAATATGATTTACTAAGCACTCCTTGACCCAATAAGCAGTAAGAGTGGAAGTTTTTGGATTAACCTTACATTTTACAGATGAGGAGACTGAGGCTCTAGATGGGGAAGAACTTGCCACACGTTCTGAGAGACAGTCAGATCTGATTCGGACCTCTTGCATGATTTTTTCTCAAATGAAGGTTACATGCTCATTTTCCTCACCTCTCTTGTGAAATTAGGAAATCCTCTCAAGGTCCTCTATTCAACAACAATGCTAATCTCAGGATGCCAGCTGAAGCCTTTTTGGTACCTGCCCCTTCTATCTAGCTATACTATTTCTTGATTATTCAAAATAAGCCCAAGGCGTCAACAATCTCTTCATCTCTCCCCTCCTGGTGAACCATCTCCAATTACTTTATACTTCTCCAGGACTGGCATCTGAGGACACCCTGACAGGTGAGAGTTAGGGGCAAATTGCCATAAAAGATGTGCATACAATTCCAGGATTTTCAGATAATCCAGAACCCTGCAGGGATCCACAGATCCCTTACAGATTGCTTACCAAGGTAAACATTTGTAGACCAATACGTTTCATTTACTCACCTTTTAGCAAGTAACTAAGGAGAAAAGGAAAGATATACAAATTTGAATGCAGAGTTCCAAAGAATAGCAAGGAGAGATAAGAAAGCCTTCCTCAGTGATCAATGCAAAGAAATAGAGGAAAACAATAGAATGGCAAAGACTAGAGATCTCTTCAAGATAATTAGATATACCAAGGGAACATTTCATGCAAAGATGGGCTCAATAAAGGACAGAAATGGTAGGGACCTAACAGAAGCAGAAGATACTAAGAAAGGTGGCAAGAATACACAGAAAAACTGTACAAAAAAGATCTTCACTACCCAGATAATCACAATGGTATGATCACTCACCTATAAACAGACATTCTGGAATGTGAAGTCAAGTGGGCCTTAGGAAGCATCACTACTAACAAAGCTAGTGGAGGTGATGGAATTCCAGTTGAGCTATTTCAAATCCTGGAAGATGATGCTGTGAAAGTGCTACACTCAACATGCCAGCAAATCTGGAAAACTCAGCAGTGGCCACAGGACTGGAAAAGGTCAGTTTTCATTCCAATCCCAAAGAAAGGCAGTGCCAAAGGATGCTCAAACTACTGCATAATTGCACTCATCTCACATGCTAGTAAAGTAATGCTCAAAATTCTCCAAGCCAGGCTTCAGCAATATGTGAACCATGAACTTCCAGATGTATAAGCTGGTTTTAGAAAAGGCAGAGGAACAAGAGATCAAATTGTCAACATCCACTGGATCATCAAAAAAGCATGAGAGTTCCAGAAAAACATCTATTTCTGCTTTATTGACTATGCCAAAGCCTGTGACTGTGTGGATCACAATAAACTGTGGAAAATTCTGAAAGAGATGGGAATACCAGACTACCTGACCTGCCTCTTGAGAAACCTGTATGCAGGTCAGGAAGCAACAGTTAGAACCGGACATGGAACAACAGACTGGTTGCAAATAGGAAAAGGAGTACGTCAAGGTTCTATATTGTCACCCTGCTCATCTAACTTACATGCAGTATGTCATGAGAAACACTGGGCTGGATGAAGCACAAGCTGGAAACAAGATTCCCGGGAGAAATATCAACAACCTCAGATATGCAGATGACACCACCCTTATGGCAGAAAGTGAAGAAGAACTAAACAGCCTCTTGATGAAAGTAAAAGAGGAGAATGAAAAAGTTGGCTTTGACATGCAGAAACCTAAGATCATGGCCTCTGGTCCCATCACTTCATGGCAAATAGATGGGGAAACAGTGGCTGACTTTATTTTTCTGGGCTCCAAAATCACTGCAGATGGTGATTGCAGCCATGAAATTAAGACACTTACTCCTTGGAAGGAAAGTTATGACCAACCTAGACAGCATAAAAAAAAAGCAGAGACATTACCTTGTCAACAAAGGTCCGTTTAGTCAAGGCTATGGTTTTTCCAGTGATCATGTATGGATGTGAGAGTTGGACTATGAAAAAAGCTGACTGCCGAAGAATTGATGCTTTTGAACTGTGGTGTTGGAGAAGACTCTTGAGAGTCCCTTGGACTGCAAGGAGATCCAACCAGTCCATCCTAAAGGAGATCAGTCCTGGGTGTTCATTGGAAGGACTGATGCTGAAGCTGAAACTCCAATACTTCGGCCACCTGATGCGAAGAGCTGACTCATTTGAAAAGACCCTGATGCTAGGAAAGATTGAGGGCAGGAGGAGAAGGGGATGAGATGGTTGGATGGCATCACTGACTCGATGAACATGGGTTTGGGTGAACTCTGGGAGTTGGTGATAGACAGGGGGGCCTGGCGTGCTGTGGTTCATGGGGTTGCAAAGAGTCAGACATGACTGAGTGAATGAACTGAACTGAACTAAACTTTGTTCTCAAAAAGGATGACTCTAGTGAACTGTGAGATTGTATGCGCTGTGGAGACAATCTCTCCATGGTGATCACTCTAGAGATCATGGTTCCCTGGTTTACCTGGACCAGTGGAGCACAGCAAAGTGCTGGGCGCATAGTAGGTGCTCAATATACCAGAGTCTCAATCCCCCTGTCTATGACTTGCTATGTAAGGTATGGTCCATGGACTACAGACATCATCTGAAAGCTGGTTAGAAATGCAGAATCTCAGTCTCCACCTCAGACCTACGAATCAGAATCCACAGTTTTAAGACCTCTGGGTGATTGGTGTGTACATTATAATTTAAGAAACACCGTATGGTTTGGCTGTAAATGCCTGTGTTATATTTTCACAGCCGAATGAAGCTTCAACCAGAACATTTCAGTCTAGGGTGTGTGGTAATATTACGCTGAACCACGTACAACTGCAGACACTCAACCATTTCGTGACCTACAAAAATGGCAATTTCCAATGAAATTTCAATTTCCTTCCAACTATAAACTGTTCTGCACAAAACTGTCTGCTTCAGAGAGGCAGGATATCGCTTGCTTCAAAAAGGCTCTGGTCAGATTTTACAAACAACAGCCCACAGGCATAGAGATGACTTCCGTTTAGTTAACAGACTTAAAATTTTTTTCCAAATTGGTTACCACCATTAAAATACTGTAAGTTTCACATGAAAGCCAAATTTTTGGCTTTCTTGGGTTCCTAGAAGGTGCATTCACACTGGGTCTGCATTCCTCAATGCTGGCTAACAGCTGGAGTGAGAGGTGATGCCCCTTTTATGCGGGCCATGGGCTCCTCAGTCCCCGGCCCCTGTGAAGCCCCCTCACTCAGTTCTTCCATGGGACCCCGGAGAGATAGTGTGTTTTAGAGGGGAACAAGGAAGGCCACCTTTAGAAGCTGCTCAGTGAAGGGAGGTGCTCAGTGAGTTGGGTCCCATCACAGTGCGCTCAGTCGGTCCTGGTGTCTGATGAGAAGCTCACCTTCCTGAGAGCTCTCTGCTGCTGTCCCAGTCTGTGCACTCTGGTTGATGCTCACCCTGCCCTCATTTCCCTGGGTTAAAGCTACTGAGAATAGGACAGCATTTCACATAGTGTGTGTGTGTGTGTGTGTGTGTGTGTGTGTGTGAATCACTCAGTTTTGTGACCCCGTGGACTGTAGGCCACCACTCTTCTCTGTCCATGGAGTTCTCCAGGCAAGAATACTGGAGTGGGTTGCCAATCCCTTATCCAGAGGATCTTCCTGACCTAGGGATCGAACCTGAGTCTCCTGCATTGCAGGTGGTTTCTTTACCGTCTGAACCATCAGGGAAGCCCACTCCACATGACAGTCATCCTCAACTCCCTATCTGCTTCTTCTCATTCCTCGGGGTTGTTTACAAAAACCTTTCCTGGAGGGACACCTCTCTCTCTAAAGGGAGCTTTCTCTTTTGATGTCAAGCTGGTCTGCGCCTAATCATTCCAATGAGAGCTGAAGGGAAACCAGTCTCCTTCCCCTATTGGGAGGGAATGCACAGTCCCAGATTCTATATGTTTTCCTTGGTGACTCCAGCTGGGTGCCCTGAGCTGGCTGGGAGTTTTATGCCAGTGCCCCTCAAAGACATCCCTTCCTTGGCACTGAGGGTCACATTCCCACCTGATTCAGCCTTACTGGACAGAGTTCTGCAAATTTACCCCTGAAATAAAATCACAGGAAAAAAAAAAAGAGAGAGAGAGAGAATGATGTCACTGGGATCAGTATCTATACATTTATCACAGAGGTGGGAAGGAAGGCTTATGGGAGAAAATCATGGTTAAGATTTTAGATTCTGGGTTCGAATCCTGACCCTGCTAATGATTGACTGTGGTTTCGGGCATGACATTTAGCAACTCTGTGCCTCTATTTCTTCATCTGGGAAATAGCAAATATTGACAGTATCTACTTTGCAGGGCTCTTGTGACGATTCTGTGAAATCACATCATGTTTCCCTGACTGCTCTTGCCACCTTCATAGCTTTGTGCCATACCTGTGCTGTGTACTATGCAATTATTTATTAGTTTCCCTTAATCTCGACTCATTTTTTCCCTTAAAAACATACTGTGGCCTCATCTGGAGGAAGAACATTCATGATATTATGGTACGGAGGTGCCAGCTACATTTTTGTATTAACAAAACAAATATTGAATGAGTGAATTTGAAAAATGGATACCGTTTTGCTCCAATCATGAGAAAACATTGAACAAAATCCAATTTAGGGAGTTCTAGAAAGTAACTGGGGTTTCCCTGATAGCTCAGGTGGTAAAGAATCTGCCTGCAATGCAGGAGACCACGGTTCAATCCCTGGATGAGGAAGATTCCCTTGGAGAAGGGAATGGCAACCTACTCTAGTATTCCTGCCTGGAGAATTCCATGGACAGAAGAGCCTGGTGGGCTATATAGTTCATGGGTCACAAAGAGTCAGACAGGACAACACAGAAAGTAACTGACCATTCATCTTTAGAAGTCTCAAATACATGAGAGGCAAGGAGAGATTCACAAACTCACAGATCAGAGAAAAGAGAGATCATGCATTAAAAGCACTGTGGGATCCTGGGCCCTGGAACAGGAAAAGGTTATCAGTGCGAAAAGTGGTGAAATTTAGATAAGCTCTGTTGTTTAGTTAATAATCTTGCTTCATTGTCAGTTTCTTGCTTTTGATAATTGTATTGTGGCTGTGAATGATGATAACATTAGGGGATGCTGGATAAGGGATAATAAAGAAAATCATTCTACTATTTCACAACTTTTCTGTAAGCCTAAAACTACTTCAAAATAAAAAGTCTGAAAACACGGGGACCAGTTGAATCGGTCTTTGTCTTTTGTCCTCTCTCTGTAGTGCCTGGCAAATACTAGTTTGCTTTTTGTCTCTACGGATTTTCCTGTTCCAGGCATTTCCTATAAATGGAATCCTACAAATGGTGGCCTTGTGTGTCTGGCTTCTTTTACTTCCCATGATGTTTTCAAGGTCCATGCAAGCTGTAGCAGGTATTAGTACTTCACTCCATCTTTTACAGTTGAATTCCACTGAATGCATAGACCACATTTTGTTTATCCATTCATCCATTGATGGACATGTGGGTAGTTTCCACCTTTTGACTGCTGGGAACAACGCTGCTTTGAACATTTGTGTTCAACTTTCTGTTTGAACACTTGTATTCAAAACCCAAGGGTATGGGGTTTCCTATTGGGATGATGAAATGTTTTGGAACTAGACAGTGGTGATGATTGTAAAATATCGTGAATGTACTAAGTGCTATTAACTGTATATTTTAAAATGATGAAGTTCATGTTATGTAAATTTTATCTCAATCAAAATGGAATAAATAAATATTCCATTGAATATTTATTGGAATAAATAAATGGAATAAATATCATATTTGGAAAATCTGTGCTTATGAGACCCCAGCACTTAACATAGTACCTGGTCCTCAGAAAATGTGCGAAAAATGTTGGCCAGTGTTAGTATCTTTGCAGGAGTAACTAAGACTCCCAGCTCCCCCACAGGAATTCTTCCAACAACATGACATTGCTTTCACCAAGAAAGTTCCTCCATGTTTAACCTACTACAGTTCTTGAAGGTACAAAAAAAATATATCTCAGGACCTTGGGACACCACCACTAGAGTGCCTTGCTTGGCATTCATGAACTTCTCCTAGTTTCAGGAAGTGCACACCTGGCTGGAATGACACGGCTGCCCACTGCCCAGACGTGCTCAGAACGCAAATGGAAGTTCGACAGATAATAAACCAGTTACCTGTTGACTGAATACTGAACCTATTTCAGCAGCTTATTCAACAAGTCTCTTCAATAGACCAAATGCCTTATTGACTGAGGACTCCACCCTACAATTTTCTGGTTAAGTCTCAATGCCCCAGCACTCTTCATTTGATTTTCTAGTGCCCAGTCCCAATTCCTCAAAGCACCTAGAGATGTACTCCAATATTTGAAATGAAAGAAAATGCCTGATTCATTCTGAGGCTTTTATGGGGATCCTACAAGAAACTGGGGACACTCCAGCACATCCCAGATCAGGGAAACATCTTTCTATTCAGGGCTGATGAACTGAGCTTGGTTGTACTGACCATTACCAGCAGAGTCATCCTCTTTGTCTTGTCTGTGCTGGTTATTCTCCATCCTTTGTTCCAGATCTGTTCTCCAACCTTCTCCAAACTTTTCTGGGTCCTGGGAGGAGGTGGAGCTCTCTGGGTATCAATAGGCTCCTTGTCCTCTGGCTTTTGACTGGAGGCCTCCAAGGGGACACACAAGGAAGATGAGACAGACGGAGGAGAGCGAGGCTGCTTTCTTCCGTCTCAGTGCTGCGGTCTGAAGATGTCTACCATCCCCCCTTCCCCTTCTGCCAGCCCAGCCCACGGTCCAAAGGGCTTCAGCAACACTGGGCTTCCTGCAGCTACTTCAGGCCTCAGGTGATCCTCACTCCCCTTGCTGCTAGCCCCTGGACAATTCACCCTCCCTTGTTGGTGCCTAAAACCATGTTCTTAAGTAATTCCTTCATTAAATTATCTGGGAATAAAGTCTCACAGCCACAGGTGCCTTCTGTTTCTTGCTTGGACCCTGTCTAACAAAGCTTCAACCTCACTGAACGTTTGGTTCAGGGATGAGGCATATAAGAAGTGATGCTATGGTCAAGGGCATAGCAGGTCTCAATTGAAGCATCCTAATGGCCATCCTCATCCTTTCTAAGGACTTATCAGGTGGCACAGTGATAAAGAATCCACCTCCCAATACAGAAGATGCAAGAGACATGGGTTGGATCCCTAGGTCAGGGAAGATCCCCTGGAGGAGGAAATGGCAATCTGCTCTAGTATTGTTGCTGGAAAAATCCCACAGACAGAGGAGCCTGGTGAGCTATGCTCTGTGGGGTCACAAAGAGCTGGACATGATAGCATATACATGACATATACATCCTTTCTAATAAACATACAAGCACACAGTGTGAGTCAAGCACTGACTGGTCCCAAGTACTCAGAGAAGGGGAGTCAACCTTCTATTAACAGAAGAAGAATTTCATCACCTCCACTAGCTTTGCTCATAGTGATGCTTCCTAAGGCCCACTTGATTTTGCATTCCAGGATGTCTGGCTCTAGGTGAGTGATCACACCATCATGGTTTTCTGGGTCATGAAGATCTTTTTTGTATAGTTCTTCTGAATATTCTTGCCACCTCTTCTTAATACCTTCTGCTTCTGTTAGGTCCATACCATTTCTGTCCTTTATTGTGCCCATCTTTGCATGAAATGTTCCCTTGGTATCTCTAATTTTCTTGCAGAGATCTCTAGTCTTTGCCATTCTATTGTTTCCTTTATTTCTTTGCATTGATCACTGAGGGAAGCTTTCCTATCTCTCCTTGCTATTCTCTGGAAATCTGCATTCAAATGGGTATAACTTATCCTTTTCTCCCTTGGCTTTTGCTTCTCAGCTATTTGTAAGGCCTCCTCAGATAACCATTTTTCCTTTTCTCATTTCTTTTTCTTGAGGACGGTCTTGATCACTGCCTCCTGTACAATGTCACGAGCCTCCATCCATACTTCTTCAGGCACTCTATCAGATCTAATCCCTTGAATCTACTTGTCACTTCCACTGTATAATCATAAGCAATTTGATTTAGGTCATACCCGAATGGTCTAGTGGTTTTCCCTACTTTCTTCAATTTAAGTCTATTTGAAATCCTAAAAGATGATGCTGTGAAAGTGTTGCACTCAATATGCTAGCACATTTGGAAAACTCAACAGTGGCCACAGGACTGGAAAATGTCATTTATCATTCCAACCCCAAAGAAAGGCAGTGCCAAAGAGTGCCCAAACTACTGCACAATTGCACTCATCTCACACGCTAGTAAAGTAATGCTCAAAATTCTCCAAGCCAGGCTTCAACAGTACGTGAATTGTGAACTTCCAGATATTCAAGCTGGATTTAGAAAAGGCAGAGGAATCAGAGATCAAATTGCCAACATCTGTTGGATCATCAAAAAAGCAAGAGAGTTCCAGAAAAACATCTATTTCTGCTTTATTGACCATGCCAAAGACTTTGACTGTGTGGATCACAACAAACTGTGGAAAATTCTTCAAGAGATGGGAATACCAGGACACCTGACCTGCCTCCTGAGAAATCTGTATGCAGGTCAGGAAGCAACAGTTAGAACTGGACATGGAACAACAGTTCCAAATCGGGAAAGGAGTACGTCAAGGTTCTATATTGTCACCCTGTTCATTTAACTTATATGCAGAGTATATCATGAGAAACGCTGGGCTGGATGAAGCACAAGCTGGAATCAAGATTGCTGGGAGAAATATCAACAACTTCAGATATGCAGATGATACCACCCTTATGGCAGAAAGTGAAGAAGAACTAAACAGCTGCTTGATAAAAGTGAAAGAGGAGAATGAAAAAGTTGGCTTAAAGTTCAACATTCAGAAAACTAAGATCATGGCATCTGGTCCCATCACTTCATGGCAAATAGATGAGGAAACAATGAGAGACTATTTTTTGACGCTATTTGGAGAGGCTCCAAAATCACTGCAGATGGTGATTGCATCCATGTAATTAAAAGATGCTTGCTCCTTGGAAGAAAAGCTATGACCAACCTAGTCAGCATATTAAAAAGCAGAGACATTACTTTGCCAACAAAGGTCCGTCTAGTCAAGGCTATGGTTTTCCCAGTAGTCATGTATGGATGTGAGAGTTGGACTATAAAGAAAGCTGAGCACTGAAGAATTGATGCTTTTGAATTGCAGTGTTGTAGAAGACTCTTGAGAGTTCCTTGAACTGCAAGGAGATCCAACCAGTCCATCCTAAAGTAGATCAGTCCTGAATATTCACTGGAAGGACTGATGCTGAAGCTGAAACTCCAATACTTTGGCCACCTGATACAAAGAACTGACTCATTTGAAAAGACCCTGATACTGGGAAAGATTGAAGGCGGGAGGAGAAGGGGCTGACAGAGAATGAGATGGTTGGATGGCATCACCAACTCGATGGACATGAGTCTGTGTAGGCTCCAAGAGTTGGTGATGGACAGGTAGGACTGGTGTGCTGCAGTCCATGGGGTCGCAAAGAGTCAGACATGACTGAGCGACTGAAATGAACTGAACTGAACTGAACTGAAGAGCAAAAGGACATTTCAAGAGAGATTAAACAACTTGCCCAAGGTTACAGGGTAAAGGGTAGTGGACAGACTCAAATCCAACTTGGTCAGAATCTTGCCTCCTCCGCCTCACCTCGTGTCCAGAGGCCTCTGATACATTCAAAGCTGATGTCATGGCCAGCCTGACCCCAGTGCCTGGGAGAAAAGCTTGCTGACACTGAGAAGGATGTCAAAGCTGTAGTTTTGAATCACCCTTTGGAGCCCACACACATTCAGGCATTTCCTGGCTGTAAAGCCCGTGGTGGAAAAGGCAACTTTGGAAGATATTCCAGGGACAAACCTCAAGCTTATTTCTCAACTCCTCAAGAGGCCCGGAGCCTGCTCTGCGGCTGACAGAGGGAACTGTCGCCTGCTCACTGCCCCTGATGTAATGAGCACCGTGGAAGAGGGCTCGAGCCGTAAATGACATTGTCACCAGCCTTCATAAAGCACAGTGACTCACAGCTCTAATTAAAATGCTGAGGGAAAAATGTAAAGAAAGGCTGCTATGGAAAAACAGTGACATTCTGCTAAACTGCAGGATTATTTTCTTCCAGGAAAAGAGGCGCTTATGAGTGTGTGTGTGAATGCATGTGTGTGTACGTGTGTGTGTGCATGTGTATTAATGGGTGTGTGGGGGGAGGGGGATTGGAGATGGGGAGACTGAATATTATTCTCTTAAGAAACTTAGGTAATTTTAATACAGGACAAAGTCTAACTAAAGCTTTTCTTGCCACCCAACTTTTTATTTTGAAATTTTTAAATACAGAAAATTTAAAAGGATAATCCAATAACATCTATAAACTTTCCAACTATATTCAACAGCTATTAGCATTTGCCATATTTGCCCTGCCTATTTTATCTATCATCTACCTATCGATCCACCCATCCGTTCATCCATCATCTCTTTGACTTTACCTACCTACCTATCCATTCATCCATTCATCCACCCATCCACCTCCCTTCCTACCCATATATCTATATCAGTTATCTCCCATCTCTCTCTATCATCTTTGCACTGAACCATTTGAAAATAATTTGCAGACATCATGATGCCTCAGCTCTAAATTCTTAAGCATGCATATCCTAGACAAAACTCACAGCACCATCATTACACCTAAAGATACTTGCAAATTTCACCAAATATTCAGCTAAGGTTATGTTTTAAATAATGGCAACCGCAGTAGTAAGTACAACAGCTACTGCCCAGGAGAGAAGAGTCAATCTACTGCACAGAAGCAGGCTGTCAGGGCTTTCTTTAATGGGAAGATTTTTGGCTTCATGGCTGGGTGCTGTCATCACAGTTTCAAGGTGAAATGCACAGGGCATGATGCTTGACTTAGATGCCAGTTTAGACCCGGACAAGAAACCCAGTGTGATTACATTATCTTATTTTTAAAAAGAGGCCCCCTCCTAATGAAATCATCACGTGACTTCATTCAATGGAACCTCCACTTTTAACAAAATGTGGCTTCCAAAGCCTTCCTGCTATTTCTGAAAAGCAAATGAACTCTTAAAAGCCCAATGAGGTAGCACTGGTAGGGAGATTCAGAAAGAAATATTGTAATTTCTGAAGGCAAGTCTTGAAGAAGATACCCCCAAGAAACCTTGGACACTGAAGGCAGTAGTTAAGGAAACAATCTTTATCTGTAAGTAAAAGTTGTGCATGTTTGTTAAAAAATAATAAAAAAAACAAAAACAGCAAGCCTCCAGATTCAATCAGTCTCATCCTTTTAGAACACACATTGTGAGAAATCAAGGGATTTCAGTTCAGTGATGACCATGATATTAGGAGAGAAACGACAAATGAAGGTCTTTGCAGCCAAGACTTATCTTAATAAACTAGCATGGACATATTATTGACTCTTTCCATTACCTGAATTCTGGTACATGAATATAATTGGTTTTCATTTGTGTTATTGAATATTCCAAAGAGACTGCTTCAGAAATCAAAGAGAAAAACCTGCCCAAGATATGTCAGTGGCTATCGAATACCATTCTGATTTATCCCTGTGGGTTACATTTTTATGCTTAAAATTCCTGGAATGAAATATAGCACAATGAAATCCACGCGGCTATTTTCATGACCAAATAGGAAGGATTGCTTGTATCGCCTGCCCTGTTGCATTCCAGTTACTGGCAAGTGGGACCTTTCTTGGACTTCAGGAATTGCTTGGGAGTGTCTTCCACTTCTTTTTGCCCCAACCTGTCCTATAGGTTCTGGCCTATAGCTGGGAGATCAGAGTTTGCTTCTCAGATGAAGGAGCTGCTGCCCCAACCCTTGTTCATGACAAGAAATCCTTTAAGTGAGAAACAGTGGCTGCTCAACACTATTTAAAGTCAGGCAAGCTGTCTGAGTTCACAAGCTCCTTTCCTCATTCCTACCTGCAGCTGGGTCCCAGAAAGACTCACCTCTTCAATCCTCCATGGGGGCAAGTTAGCTGTCGGGCTTGGAATAAAGAAGAGAGTCCTGAGCATTAATACTGGTGGGCACAGTTCCCAGCAGCAGCACTTTCTAGGACACCCCTGAAAATCTGTGGAATTTCTTTCAGGTGCCTTTAGCCCACGCAGAAGCATCTTGCATGGCCAAAGAAAAGGTTTATGTTATCCGGGGATCCCGTTTGAGAAGAGGTGATCTAATGAACATACAAATGAGAGGTGGGGAGAAA
This sequence comes from Odocoileus virginianus, assembly GCF_023699985.2. NCBI lineage: Eukaryota > Metazoa > Chordata > Mammalia > Artiodactyla > Cervidae > Odocoileus > Odocoileus virginianus. Next base: position 53,879,403 of record NC_069685.1, on the reverse strand, counting down.
GAAGACACTTTCCAGGCTGCAAATGGAGACTATGCCCCTGCAAAGGCCATCTGCTTTCAATCCTAACAGAACCATTCTTTTTTAAGGAACTGTCAGCAGACGTCATAAATGCCACTGATGGACAAGAATGTTTTTCTCGGGTGAGGCACAGAATGTAAGGTGGAAAAGATCTTGGGAGGAAGTTAGTCCAGGGTTCATACATGGAAATATCTCAAAGCAGGCAAGTAATACAAACAGTATTTAATGATAGGGATCTGTGACCTAAAGGAGAGAAAAATGACCAAACCAAAGCAAAATGCAAACCGTGTGCCAGCCAGATAGAACGTATTTGCACGTTTCCGAATGGGAGTTGCCCTTGAATTCCAGGCTCTTCATTTCACAGATGAGAAAACTGGGGCTGAGTGAGGGGGAGGGCAGGGCCCACATTAGCTAGCTAACTAAAAGGTCTCTCTTTTTTGCATTTCTTTTCTTTGATCATTAACTCAACTCTGATGCTCTCTGTCCCCTGTCAAGAATTGCATTTATACCACCTCCCTGAATCCTTCCAACAACGCATGCAGTTGTTATAACCTCCATTTACTGATGACAGGCCTGAGGTTCAGAGAGGTTAACTCACTCACCCCGAGTCACAGAATCCACAAGTGCCCGAGCCTGGCATCAGACGCTCTCCCAGATGACATCCTCATTTGATTTTCCTCTGCCTTTTGACCTGGTTGCACTTGACCCAGTTTGGTGTCAGAGACCCTTCCACTAAGCGAGTGCTACACATCAGACAGCTACCAGTTCTGAGGTCACCTCCTCTGTGAAGCCTTCTCTCATACCTTCAGTCACCCATCTCGAGCACTGCAGCATTTCACCTCTCTTGTCAAAACTTCGAGCATGGTATAGGGCTGGTCTGGTGCCCACTACCTGACCAGACTGCAGGCTTTGTCAGAGCAGGGCTCGCATCACCTTAATCCAAGCACCTGCCCTTGGGGCCGGACTCTGGGTCTGCCATTTAGCACTCATCATTACACATTTGACAAATGTGCTGACATCTGCCGCAGAACCACACAGAACTGCTGTTCGTCTCTGGCTGATCACTGCTAAACACAACTATGCCAAGATCCACATCCGCTGCACCCTGTCGGCTACACTTGCACTGGGGACTGAGGGGCGTTTTCTGTTGAGAGTTCCTTTTCATTTGGTAGATTCATGTGGACTCAATTTTCCAGCATTGCAGGACCCTACTCACCATTCTCCTTCCCTAGGAACAGGCATGTAAGCGGCATAAACAGATGCGGGACTTGCAAAGCTGGGGTGGGGGCTGACTTGGCTGCTGCTGAAATGAGCCCAAATCAATGGCTTTGGTGAAATCAGGAATGGGTAGGTAATAGGTAGACAAGGGGTTTATTAGCTCCTGTGATTACCTTGTTCCTGAAGTCATACCCACTAGCTCACTTTAAAAAAGGAATTTCCTCTTTGAAAGGACAGATGGATCAACCAAAGGGGCTAATGCCCAACATTAGACGAGGACTCGGGGCTTAGTGCACAAGGTCAAGGTGGCTGGGCTCATGCTCAGTCTTTCCTCAACAGTTTATCCAACCTAGGATGACAATTGGGAAAGAGATGGGATTACATTTCCTTTCAGTACTGAATCTGTGGGGCTTCTTTACACTGAAGTGAATGTGGCGTTATCATAAACAAGCACTGGGCAAAGAGCCAAGACACTGAGGTCCTATCCTAGCTTTGTCAATTCTGTGCTGTGTGACTTTCAGCAAGTCATGTATCTTCTCCGGGCTTTGGATTCTTCATCTGTAAAATAAGGGTACCAGACAAGAGCTGAGGGCGCTAGAACCTCATGGAGAAGTCTTGTTAAGAATACAGAAACTGCATGTCTCCCCTGGGGATACTGATTAAGGAGCTCTGGGGTGGGACCTGGCATCTCTGCTTTTGCTCAGTTCCTTGGTGAATTTTGACGTTGATGGTCCACTGGGCTGATGTTTGGCATCTACCAGATTAGATAAGCCCAAATGCTATCCTGTATTAGAATGAGGGAAATGGTCATGTTTACAGTTGTTGCAGCCTTCGTGTTGTTAACTATGTAAACCCACACTGACCAGTGGTGGGAAGAATGCCTGGCCAGATGAAAATTGTTCCCAGAATGATGCCAGATTCAACTTCTGAGCGTTCTGGTTTCTAATAGGAAAAAGCTCCCATTCTAAGGGTCATGATTGTTGCCTGCAGCTCTCAACCACATTCTAAGGCTCACCACGGCATGTACAGACCCAGGAACCTGAGTGACAGGCAACATAAGCAGTCTTGTCATGAAGACACCTCAGAACATACACTGAAGAAGGAAGCACAGCCAGACCCATGTGGGCTCACAACACATGGATGAACTGACCCCCAAGTCTCCCCGTGTGCTAGGAAATCAGCAACCCCCCATCAGTGGGTGGGAATGTTTTTGGATAACTGCCTGGGTGGTACCTTGGACAGCTCCCGGTGGATCAGCGGTGGAGACCCTCAGAGAGCAGCCTACCCCACCACACAATTCCTAGCCTCTCATTCTTTCTGGTGAGGTCCTGCCCCAGGGAAGATAGAGCCTTTGGGGTATGGAGAGAGTTGAGGAGGTGGTGGGGTGGAGCTGGCTTTGGCCATTTGGGAAAAATGAAGAGGTAGGAAGAACAAGCAAACAGCAGGCTGATCCAGAAAAAACATCAACACTACGGGCCCCAAACAGTGCCTCAGACTTCCCTCTTGGGTTCTTCTATTATCACCAATCTTGGCATAAAACCTTTGTTTCCAGAACACTTGTCACACACCTTCTCACAAAATCTTCAGAACAAGCCCTTGTGGAAGTTATTGTTCTCATTTTACAGATAATGGAGCTGAAGCCCATTATCAGGTTAAGGGATCGGCCAGAGGTCACACAGCCCATGGAGTGGGCTAAGCTTGGCCTCAAGCAGGGGTCCTTACCAGATCTCTCTACTATGGGCCTGCTCTCTCCTACATGGCTGGGATTTTGGGGGGAACTCACAATTTCTGGAGACGCGGTCAGGTCTCTGACTCTTGAGGCAGCCTCTGGCTGTGCAGACGTATCAGGAAATGAAACTGTGGGTGATCAGGCAGGAGCACAGACTGCCTGTGTGCCCAGATGTGGGTCAAACCCCCAAATTAAGTAACTAAAAAATGGCACTGAGGTCTTCAGCTGTGCCACTTACCAGGTAGGTGGCCATGGGTGGGTCTCTTGGCTTGCCCTGCCTCAGTTTCCAAAGCTGCCAAATGGGGTTCAGATCACTGTGCTGGTGACCTGGGGGGAGGTTTTAAGAGTATGCCTGGTGCGGGGGTGGGTATACATTGTACGTAACAGCACCTTGAAGACGACACAGAGCTCTGAACCCTTTCAGGGGCTCCTAGAAATTGGATTGGTGGAAAAGACTGGGGTGATGGTGGTGGAAATGGTGGAGTGAAACTACTCCCTCTGGATACACGCCAAGCCCTCTCACATCTGTTTGCTGAGATCCTGAGGGCACAGGAGAATGGACACCACTCCACTGCCAGCGAGGGCACAAGAGGCTCCTTCTCTGTTTTATCTTAAATTCAAAATAACAATGAGGGGAAAATTGATGCTCCCTTGCGCCTTTGTGAATGCAACCTGTTTGCCCCAGTCTCAATTAGAGAAATGTACAAGAAAGGGAGAAGCTTTCCCTCATTCCTCTGGGGCCCCAGCCTGAGAGAGCAGTTCCTTCCTTCTCTCTTCCGAGGTTCTGGACCACCAGAGACAGACACTGTGTCCTGGGTGTCCTCCCAGCCCTGCACGCACCTCTGCCCAAGGACGCTGTCTCCCCTAGCTGTTTGGGTGCTTTTCTGGGCTCCAAAGTCAGCGTTTGAGCTGGGCTATGTGATTTTTTTTAAGGTCCTCACGACAGTCTCATGAGAAAGGTACTGTTTTCCCATTTTACAGACAAGAGCACTGAGGCTTAGAGAAGTAAAGACACTAACTTAAAACCACGGGGTAAGTAAAGAGTAAATCTAGGATTAGAACCTAGGTATATCACTCCAAAGATGCCTGCCCTCGCTCTAGTGACTTCTGGGCGAGCGCCTCTCCTTTCTGGGTGCCGCCCCAGGCAATGCTGTCTGAGCGAGCGCCCGGGCCACAGCGCCCCGGGAATGGAGGTCCCTAGAGCACAGCTCGGAGAACCCTGTCAGGACAAGGAACCTCGGGTGGCTCTTGAAGTTGGATCTCATAGGTCTCCAGCTCTGGACCTCGGCTACCTGGCAGTAAGAACTACTGCTCTTGGTGGCACACGGCCCGGCCCCAAATCCCCGCAGAGTGCGCCCCTCGCCCGTTTGGGAGCTCTAGAGCCTCTTTCGAGCAGGAGGCACAACTTTCCTAGGTTCCGGGAGCCAGCTCTTTTGCACCCTTAATCCCGCCCAGATGCTAGAAGAGGTGCAGGCGGCCCCGCCGTTACTGGGAGCGCAATAAGAACCCTGGCAAAGTTGGAAGCCAGGCGGGAGCAACGACGTACCCCACCCAGGAGCACAACCCTCCCAGCCTTGGGGGCCCCCCACCGAGGGTGGCGAGCGATGCCGAAGAGTCCGCCATTACCGCAGGCTGGCGGTGGCCGTGCTTCTGCCTAGTCGGGCGCGGAGGAAAGCTGAAAGTTGAGGTTGGGCAGGTGCAACGATCCCCGGGGACTGGCGTCCCCCAGCCTTCGGCTGCCCGCGGGGGGTAGCGCGTCGTGCCAAAGGGGCCGCCATTACCGCAGGCGCGCAGCTCGGAGCCGAGCGTGCAGCGGAACGGGGACGCTGGTCCCCGCAAAGTTGGAGCGAGAGCGCAGCGGGCGCGACGATCGCTGGGACCCGAGCCCCCGGGCCTGGGGCTGCCGGCTGGGGAAGAGATCGAGGCCAGCGGGACCAAGTTGGGACGCAAGCAAGCCCCCCAAGCCTGCCCGAGAGCACTGGGGGCTGGGAGCCCAAGGGGACACCGAGGGGACGCGGGACGCCTGGGCCGAGAACTCACCTGCTGCCGAGTCGGGCAGTGCCGAGGCTGCCTCTTTGCGCTGCGCACCCGCCAGCCCGCCGGTCCGCGAGCCCGCCCGCCTCCTTCCTCCTCCTCCGTCTCCCTTCTCCTCCTCTTTCTCCTCCTCCTTCTCCCGGGCTCCTGCAGCCACCGCGCTCCCGGTTCCAAACCCTCCCGGTCCGACGCCCCGCACGGCTGTAAGGCGCCAGTCGTACCCGCTCACCTCTGGTAGGAGCCGCGCGCATCCCTCCGCCTTCCCCTCCGCCCCTCCGATCCCTTCCCACCCCCTCTCCCCGAGCCCCCACCCCTCCCCAAGTCCCCTCCCCTCCCTCCGCCCCTTGCGAACCCAAGTTCGGGACCGAGGCTGTGGGCTTCCCCGGCGCGGTGCTGGGGCGCCCCGCGCGCGCGCCCCTGGCTCACCCCGTCCGCCGCTCGCCGCCTGGCTGCCCCTCGGAGCAGCCCCGGGGCTAAGTAGCTGCTCGCCCAGAGGCCGGAAACGCGGCATAAATATGTAAGGGCAGAGCCGTGAGCTCAGCGAGGGTCGTGAGGGGGAATTTATTTCTTAATGTCCCTCTTTTATCCTATCATCGCTGAAACAAATTAGCGGTGACGTCCAACCCGGCTGGTTTATGGGTGTGGGGAGGGAGACATCGCAACCCTCATTAAAAGAGCCGCTCTGGGCTCCAAAACATACATCTTTTATATAACCTAATTTCCATCTTTTTTCTATCAGGAAACACACACATACACATACATACACACACACCCCCCATGACAATTTCTGGGAGCCTGGAGGGGGCCCAGTGTAGTAGCCACAGGGCAGCTCTGAGAGGGCCCCATGGAAAGCAGAGATGGTTATTTCTGCTTCTTCATCAGCCTTGGGGTAACGTTCCTCAATGGGACAGTGGGATGAACTGCCTTTCACTCTAGACAAGGCCAAAGACACCCAAACCTGAATTCTGGATCTGGCTCTTGGGTGGGCAGACAGGAAGAGAGGGGGCCGGTGGTGGAAATGCTGCCTTGTTCTGGTCTTCTAGCCCTGAGCAGCGCTTAGTCCTGACAGCTGGCGGCAAGGGGGAAGGATGGGAGGGCGCAGGCTTGCTCACCTGTGGCCTGGAAAAGCTGCAGGTAAACCTGTGGGTTGGAGACGCCCAGGGTTGGGCTGGGAGGAGGGGAGGAGGCAGAGAAGCAAGCTTTCCTTCCTTTCTTAGGGGCCCTAACATATGGGTAACCATATAAACCCGGCTCAAAAGCTGTCTTTTCCCGGGCAGATTGCAAAGAATTTTGCATTTCACTGTTGCTGCTGCTGCTCACACACTTGGGAAAATGGGAGAAAACCAGGGAAAGAGAATACACACACACTCACACAGAGCACCTGGCTCTAGATGGCTTGAAGAGGCAAAAAGGAATCCCCCACTTTGTCACAAATAAATGCTTTTCTAGTCGTTTTTCACATCAAGCACCAGGAGAAGGGGGTGTGACTTCAGGGGACAGGAAGAGGGGTGTGGGGGATGAGGAGGGGAGGAAAGAGTGAAGAAGCTGGCAGAGAGGTGGCTGCATAGCCTTCTGTTGATCTTCAACACACTGGAAGGAACACTCGAGAAATTCCCTCTCAGCCCCGGGGCTCCGCCACCTCCTAAATGTGCCACATGGTGCAAAGTCCAGAGCCTGTTTTCCCAGTGGTGAAACGGCCCCGGGGTCATTGTAAAGATGCTGACAGCGAGGTGATGCTGGCTGGGGATGCTCTTGGCATAGAGCCTGGCATATAGTAAATGCTCAGTAAACAGTAACCCCAAGTAATAATAACCATGATGAGAATCAGAACAGGAGCATACCGGGTGTCCCAGGGAAGCATTCAGCCTGGGCCCAGCCTCCCCTGCCTGAACCATTTCAAAGTTGAGCGCTGGGCTTCAGTGCTATCAGAGTCAGACTCGGAATACTGCTCCCCTCAATTACCATGGCAACTGGGGAAAATCAGGAAGCCAGAAGAGAAGCTGCTCTTCCACTGGGCTGGCCCTTCACCTGCTCAAAACAGCTACCATGTACATGCCTGTCCATGTGGGGGTGGGGCTGGGGGAGACCCCAGGTGGGGGGGGGGGGCACCTTCTCTTTTGGATCACCAGCTGCTCTGACTCGGGGAAAACGGTGGTTGGTAGGAGACAGGCAGCCACAAGATGGTGGGGTCCAGGCCAAGGCTGGCGGTGCTTACAGAGGCAGAGTTAGCTTGGGTTCAGGGAGAGGGGGACAGACCACCCCTCCAATCCTATCCTCATCAGCAGGTGTCTGAGAGCAAAGCACAGGCATGCAGGTCCTGAGATGGAGATTTGGGAAGATGGGCTTCCAAGTCCAGGGAGGGAGCCAGTTACCACCAGGGGTTTTGAGAGTATGTGTGTGTGAGAGAGGGAGAGAGAGAGGGGAGAGAGAGGCAGAGAGAGAGAGAGAGGAAAAGAAGAGAGAAAAAAGGAAATCCTCCCCTTCCTTCCTTACTCTGGTTATTTCTGTGGGGATAAGGGGACTAGTAACATCACTAATTGTGGCAGAAAGGATAACGACTGTCTTGTATTGAGTATGTCTCATTTTGCCAGTCTTGAGCCACACCTTCTCTAGGTGTATCTCACTTTCTCTTATTCCCATTGTACAGAGGGGAAAGCAGAGGCTCTGAGAGGCAGAGTGACCCAGTCCAGTTACCTGCTGGTAGAAGCAGTTAGGAGCACTGGGTCTACTGACCTCAGAGTGAGGCTCTTCCTGCCTCCCCACCGCCGCCTTGTGGAGAAAGAGGGAGTGAAGATGTTGCTGTCTTTTGGGGTGGCAGGGGAGTGTCTGGCGTTTGGAGGCCCTTCTTGCTTGTGCCAGATGTCTTCAGAAACGCGCTTTTAAGCCACATGGTGGCCCTCGAACTATGCAGAGGGACTGCCCCCCAGACGCTCCTCAAGTGTGGTACCCTGGGAGGTCTTTCCTCTTTCTAGGCTGCTTGGGGCTTTCCTGCTAAACTGATTCCTCGGGACCCCCTTGGTGTCAGGGGAGATGTTGATAACGCTTCTCTCCCCGCTCCCACAACCCCACCCAGAGCACTGTGGTGCTCAACACCCGAGACCTACCCAGGGGTCAGCCCGGAGCATGCTCTCCATAAATGGTCACCATGATAACAATTATTCTTGGATCTTCTCTCGGGCCCACACCCTCCACCCCTGTGTGCACGGCAGGTGGGTAAAAGTCTCCCCAGCTGAAGGAGGGCCGTCCCCTCTACCTGCTCTCTGCCCCTCTGGACCCTAACCAGTCGCCACCCCAGTAGCTTAGAGGTGAGCCTGGGGGAGCAGAGGGCTCTGGGGCGGCCAAGGGGAGGAGAGGGAAGGAGGAGTTGGCCAGTGTGCTGCCACCGAGGGGGTAATACATTATCCAGGGCTAATGAAAACATAATTATCTTCTTTTGGCTGCAGAGAGGGGCTAATTTAATAGGCTGCGATCGAAAGGCATCTGCTGAATTCACCCAGCAGTGAAAACACTTGAAGGGCTGGGGCGGAGTGGGGATGGGGAAGCGGGCAGAGCGTGCTGGCTGGCAGAGCCCTGCAGCTGTGTCAAAGTGGTGGCTCTCCCAGGGGAGGGGAACCTGGGGGCTGCGGGGCAGAGCGGCAGAGAGGATGTGGCAGCTGACAGGTGTCCTCATTACAAGCTGGGGCTCCTTTCTTGCTCTTGAACTTGGACCTGTCCTTTGCCTCTCTGAGCCTCAGCTTGCCCATCTGTAAAATGGGGCTAATCCCAACTCCCTCCCATTAACTGGGAGGAATCGATGAGAAATGAGAGGGGAGTCCTGGTGCCTACTCAGTAAATATTTAATGAAACCTCCCCACTCCCCTGCTGCTTTGCTGGGTCGGTTCTACTTAGCCTTCTGGTCTTAGCATAAACAGCCTCTCCTTGGAGAAGCCCCTGCCCCTCCCCTTTCACATCACAACATACTTTAGAATGTTTGCTGGTTTACAGCTGGACTGTTATAGCTCCACAAAGGCACAGCAGGTCTGTCTCATTTGTCACCGGAAGCCAGTGCTTCATAAAGCATGTTCCCTGGACCAGAGGACTCAGCATCTCCTGGGAATATATTTGAAAGGCCGGTCCTTGGGTCCCACCCCAGACCTGCTGAACTAGTACTCAGATGCGGGCTGGGTGCTCTCTAGGTGGTCCTGATCCATACTCAAGTAGGAGAACCTCTTCCTCAGCCCCAAACCCCAAAAAGTGTTTGGTTGAATAAATGAATGGAGAGCTTGCTGGGGTCCAGCTATGTAACAGCCTTAACTCCCTTATTAGCCATCAGCTGCATACCAATCCACCCAGGGCCCCTGATTCTGGAAAAGAATTCAGCTTTCAGGCCTGCTGCTGGAGTCTTGGCTGGGGAAATCCCTCAGATGTGCTTATAAAGGATTGCGCCCGGCAGTCAGTCTTGAAAAGTTGGAGTGAGAGGCCCCGGCACGGCAACCTTGGAGATGACTGTCCTCAGCCTTGGTTTTTCACACAGGGAAGTCAAGGTCCAGGGAGGCCTGGCAGCTCAGCCAAGGGCACCAGCTAGTTAGTGGCCCATTGATCCCTGCCGTGGCTCCCAACTCAGGATCCCTGAGAGGGCTGGGTCGCCAGTGTGGCCCTGGAGGGTCTGGGGGATGGCAGGCCAGCAGAGCCAGGGGACAGGGAACAGAGTTGTCTAGGAGCCTGGAACCCCCAGAAGGTGTGAGGGTGTCAGTCCCTGGGATGGCTGCTGTGGTCAGATACCCTGCAGACATTCACGGGATTCTGACAGGGAAGAAAGGAGGAGGAGCCCTTTAAGGCTTAAAGAGGCAGCCTGAGCATAAGACGCACTAGAACATCTGACTCTCAGACTTGGCTTTGCCACTAGCGGTTTGTGTGAGTTTGGGCAAACGGCTTGGCATCTCTGGGTCTCAGTGGTGATCTTAACCCAAGGATAGTCAGCTCCCTGGAATCATATGCAAAATCAAGCAGAAGTGTATTTTTCTGGGGTAGAGGATTCATAGTATTAAGTGGTTTTTTAAAAGAAGGCTGAGAACTGGAAAAAGTTAATTGCAACTGAACCAAATGATATCTCAGGGCTCTTTAATGGGCAGAAAAAGGAGATATCATTGCTGAGAAACCTGGCGGGGAAGTTTGCCCGGGGTGCCCTACGCAGCCTATTTGGCAGAGAGGCAGTTCCCCAAATGACCGACAGATGGCGCTAAACCTTCACTGTAGCTTTCCTGTTCTCCCTAAGACCTGCCAGGTAGGTCCTGGCTTCTGTTTGCTCAGCTTTGGGGACCAGGGGCCTGGGTCCCTGCTCTGCGGGGCTGACTTGAGTGGGATGAGAGTGCTGGGCCACCTCTGGATTGTTTGTATCTCCTGGATGCCACCCTGTCTTGCAGCATCTGTCCACAGAGGAGGCATCGAAAAGGATATGAGTTTAGGGGCATTAGTGTGGAGGGGAGGGGTGGGGGGGAGGTCTCTACCCTAGGAGACCACCTGAAAAATAGGAAGGGACCCTAAGTTTGGTGTTCATATCCCCTGCAACCCAAATATAGCCAGTGTGTTCCAATTCAACACATCCCAGCTCTCAGAACCCTGTAAAGCTGGAGCGTCTCATGGTCTGTCACTGGGATGGGAGGGGCCAAAGCATGTGCACCTTGAAGCCAGTGCCACTGGGAGACAGAGGAAGCCAGCTGGGTCAGAGACAGTGGGGAGTGGTGGGGCCTGGGGCTAAATGGAGGGAGTGCCCCCAACTAAAGGGCTTCATGTGCAAATGTTTTCAAAGCAACATTTTCTACCAGACTAAACAGCTTTGGCCCACCTGTGTGAGAACTCTGAGCAAGAAAATGGACTTCAGCACCTGAGTGGAGGTGTTTGAGTGCAAGGGAAGTCTTACTCAGAACAAAAAAACAGCAGAGATCCTTAACCTATCAGGTACACAAAAATTGCATGAGACGAGGGCTACCGCTGCCTGGACTCTGCCTGGACTTCTGCTTATGAATCTGTAGGTCTCAAGAGGTGGTATTTTTTTTTTTTCAAGAAAACTGCTGAGGGAAACTGAGGCAGGTGGCTTTCTGGCCCCAAGTTGTCTCCTCTGTGCCCATCCACCCACCCCAGTGAGCTGGGTGGGGCCTCATCCTCAGCCTGCAGGCACTCGGAGTTCAGTGGCACAGCATCTCAGCAGCAGTGACACCCCCTCCCCCATCAAAGTGGCCCTGTCTTGTAATTCTTCTCCTCCGCACCATACTGCAGACATGCCCGGAAAAGATGACACACCTGGGCTTATTTCTAAGAACTGAGTAAAATTCTGAGAGCAGCCCCTGGGAGAGGGTAACAGGGAGGTGGCAGAGAGGGGGCAGGTGCAGTTCCAGCTCGGTATTCCAGAAAGCCACCCAAAGCGACTTCTTGTCTGCTGTCTGTGTGACCTTGGCCAAGGCGCCTCCCCTTTCTGGGTCTCAGCTTCCCCTTCTGTAAAATTAAGGGGGTTGGACTGGAGCAGAGCTCCCTCCTGCGTTCCGGGACCTCCCTGGGGCTCTGCGGCAGTGTTTTGGACGCTGCAGCCATGCAAGTGGAGGGGCAAGCGTGCTGCGGCTCTCCTGCCGTTCCTGAGCTGACCTGCTTCTGAGCTGACTCTGTATCTAGCTTCCTCCTTTAGCTTTCACTTGAAAAACAAATGAGAGCAACAGGTCCGGAAGCTTTCTGTGGCATCTTCCATTGTCCATTTAATAGGCATTCATTATTTCCCCCTCTTTTTTGGTGGGCCAGGGGCTGGGTCAATTGAGACCCCCCCCCCAATCCAGGCAGGATTTCTGGCTCCTGGAACACTCAGTCCAGTGGGGGAAATCAGACAAACGCCCAGCCCATCAGCGGTGACAAGCCAGCCTGCCGGTGAGCTGGCACCATGCCGAATATACCTCCCCGAACCCCAGAAAGGGATCCTGCTGGCTTTACTCTGACTTTTAAAGCCATAATGAGAGAACCCACTTCCTTCTCCCCAGCCTGACAGCCCAGAGTTTCATTAGCGTCATGTGTTTTGGCATTTGATTTATTCAAACTGACACTCAAGCAAACTGTCTTATACTCCTCTCTAATTGTAGGGAAGGGAAGAGTGTGCAAGTTATGGTGTGATTTCAAAGCTTCAGAGTCAGTCTTGGGTTTTGCTACTTGCTGGCTATGTGCCCTTAGGCAGGTTAATTACCCTTTCTGAGCCTTGGCTTTCTCAACTGTTAAAACTGGGAATGATGATAGTTCCTACCTGACAGGATTGTGCTGATTAAATGAGACTGTGCTTGTGAAGTCCTTAGCACAGTCTTTGGCACTCAGTACAAGTTCAATTAATGGTAGTTCCCCCTCCTTTTGAAACTATTATTATTAATTGTGTGGGGTTCCTGTCTCTTGTTTTGAGACCAGAAGCACTTTGAGGGATTTGGGCTGTATCTGAATCCATTTTTGATGTTCTCCAATATGCCTAGCAGTTTGTTGGCACATTCTAGGCACTCAATAGCTAGATTTATTTAATTGCATGGAGGAATCAGGAGAAATTCTCTGTTACAGTGGTTCTCAAAGTCTTGTCCTCAGACCAGCAGTGTGGGCATCACCTGGGAGCTAGAAATGCAGATTTTCTGGACCCATCTCAGACTCACTGACTCAGCAGCTCTGGGAGGTTGTGGGGTAGAGGTGGCGGTCTGGCACTTTGGGTTTTTACAAGCCTCCAGTAATTCTGATGCATTTTTAAGTTTGAGAATCACCTTTCTACACCAACGACTTTCAAACTTGTTTTTAAACTTAGCGATACTTTAAAAAAAAATTCCAAATGAAATCATATGCAGAAGTCAAGATATAATAGGTGAAGGAGAAGCTACTTAGGAATCATGGGATAAGGGCAAGACCCCTGCCTGCCTATCCTTCTCTTAGGAGTCCTCAAACACTTAAGACCTCTGGAAATAGAGTTGAAAAAGCACGGCCTTATGATTTTTCATCCTCCTACTCATCACCTAGCCGCCCATCTATCCACCCACTCATGCATCCATTTGTACACTCAGTATCACTTAGCACTTACTACATTTCAGCATTTCAATATGTTACCTCTCACCTACTTGTTAAGTGGCAGAGCCAGGATTTGAACCCAGCATGACTGGCTCCAGGGTCTATGCAATTAACCATTACATGATGGTTGCTGATATTGAGAAAGAAATGTGAAGAAGGAGCAGTTCAGGGCTTGGAAAGATAGGATAGCAACTGACAAGTAAGCTAAACATCACTTCTTCAAGATCACCATGGTTACCATTTCCAGAGCACTTCCTATGGGCCAGGCTAACCATCCTTCATCTTCACAGCCACCTGGCAAATTGGATGTTACTGGCCTACTTTCTGGGGAAACTGAGGCACCAAGAGGTAGAATTACTTGCTCAAGGACACACAGCTAAGCAGTGGCAACCCCAAAATTTGAACCTAAGTTTGTTGGACTCCAACCCCCATAATCTTAAGAGGATTAAAAAGGTGAAGGGGAAGCCTTAGAAAGTTGGAGTGACCTCAGGGCAAGGGGGTCTGTTGACTGGCTTTGGGGACAAGGTTGGGCTGATCCAGCCTTGGAGCCAAAGAGAAGACAGAGAGACAAAGAGGATGAGTGAGAAAATCAGGGCCCTTCCTGAACTTTCCAGCCCAGAGTGTCTACATCATGGTTGTATCCCACCAGCGGACATTATGAAAAAGCGTGTGGGCACTGGAGCCAAGTAGTGGTGGTGGTTTAGTCGCTAAGTCATGTCCGACTCTTGTGACCCCATCGACTGTAGCCTACCAGGCTCCTCTGTCCATGGGGTTCTCCAGGCAAGAATACTGGACTGGGTTGCCATTTCCTTCTCCAAGGGGGTCTTCCCAACCCAGGAATCGAACCTGGGTCTCCTGTACTGCAGGCAGATTCTTTATCCACTGAGCTATAAAGGAAACCAAATGAGACTGGGCCAAATCCTGGCTCTGTCTCTTGCTGGCTGTATGACCTTGGGCAAGCTACCTAACATCTCTGAGCCCCTGTAACTACTTGCCTTTCAAAACTTAGAAAATCATGTTAACAAACAAGGCATTTGGGTAGGTAGTAGGCATTCAAATAATGCCCTGTTGCCAAATGCCATTCATTGATTCATTCACTGGGTAAATATTGACTGTAGCACATGCTATCAGTGCCCCAGCCAGATCACCTTGGTGTCCACCATTCATTCCCCTATGTGCTCACATCCAGCTTCCAGCTGTCAGTACCTGCAATGGTTTCGTAGAGGAAATAATGGGAAATTAACATCCCCCACCCCCTGGAGTGCCTTTAACCAATACCTGATAGGAGTTGGAGGACTTCAGCTCCCTTGACCCCGAGGAGGGTAACTTTGAGATATATGGTCTACACTGGCTCCCAGGTGCCCCCACAAGGTTCAGCTGCAGTTGCCTATAGTGGTAACTTACTAGATAGCGCCCCCTTTCCTGGCTCCTTCTCTTCCCCATCCCACCTGTACACTCTCCTCTGGGAGTTTCCTGGGATTACCTCCTGAAGAAATTTCCTTGTACTCCAGCACCTCAGGTTCTGCTTCTGGGACATAAAAACTCAAACTAAACTAAGACGTTGATTAAACTCCTACTATGTGCCTACCAGGTGCCATCCTATGCCTAGATTAACCAGACAGGGTCTCTGCTGTCAGCACACTGCCTACAGTCAGGCCATCAGAGAAACAGAGAATAAAAAAGCCTGTAAAGATTGAACTGCTTTCAGTATATGAAGCCCCAGAATGTTAAGGCCTCTTTCTTAGAACACGTCCAAGAATCACAATTATTTTTCTCCAGTCTTTCTTTGATGACCCAATGAATAAGCATTTTGAGGCCAGAATCCACATCTTCTTGTTCATTTCCCACTCCCCTGCAAATTGCCTAGCCCAGGGCTTGGCATTCACTTATCTGATAAAAATTGAATGAGCACCCAGAGTATGTTCTAAGTTGTGGGGACACAGCTAGCAGTGAGCAAAAGAGACCCATTCCTAGCCCTCATGGAGTTGACCAAATGCAAACAAGTAAAGTGGAGAAGGAAATGGCAACCTGCTCCAGTATTGTTGCCTGGAGAATCCCATGGACAGAAGAGCCAGGGGGCTACAATCCATAGGATCACCAAGAGTCGGACATGATTGAAGTGCCTTAGCACAAACAAGTGAAGGCAAACATAATATAAAAGTCCACAAGTAAACAGAGAGTATAACGTCATTCTGTGATAAACACAATGACAAAGACGGCAGGGCGAGGAGGAGACAGAGGGGAGCTGGGGCAGGGAGAGCGTCTTGGAGGATGTGCAGACCCTTGGTGCTCAGTAAAGGCTGTTGAACACAGGAAGTACAAGCTTTATGAGTAATGCCACAATGAGAAGAGCATCTTCAACACAGAAAACTGTTCCAAGCACTTCAACCCCCACTGACCCCTCTCTGAGTTGATGCCACAGGAAAGATTTCAATGACTTCATTCAGAAATCTGTCAGGTCCCCAACACAGACAGGTACTTGGGCCAATTAACACCCCCGAGAGGAAGGCAGCCTTGATGTTTGATCAATACAAGTAGGAGTGCGGCCAGAATCAATGAGGGGCTGTCTGAGGTCTTGGGAAACCACACGGCACTGTTCTGGAGCAGTTTCTGCAGGAAGTCTCATGACCACGAAGTGGCTAAAACCAGAAGCAGTGAATCCTCACTGCCTGCTTCCTTGGTGCTGGGCACATTGTTAAGAGTATCATAAAGGCCACACCCGTTGGAGGCTCACAAAGACCGTTTGCTGCTGCTGTTGTTTATCACTAAATAGTGTCTGACTCTTAGTGACCCCATGGACTATAGCCCACCAGGTTCCTCTGTCCAAGGCATTTCCCAGGCAGGAATACTGGAGTGGGTTGCCATTTCCTTCTCCAGGGGATCTTTCTGACCCAGGGACTGAACGCAAGTCTCCTGCATTGGTAGGCGGATTCTTTACTGTCTAAGCCAGCAGGGAAGCTCAGAAACCCTGTTAGGTGGCTCCTGTCATAACCCCATTTTCCAGGGGAGGACGCAGAGGATCAGAGGAGGTCAAGTAACCCGCTCAAGGTCACGCAATGACAATGCGGTTTGTTAAGGGCCACGAGGGGGGCTGCTAGTGGGAGCACAGAAGAGGTGTGCCTACCCAGTCTGGGGTAAAGGAACTCCTATGCCTGTGGGTGTAATATTCTGAGCTGAGGTCTGGAGAAGGTTGAAGCTGATGCAGGAATGGTGGGAGGTAAGGAGGGAGAGGAACTCATTCCAGTAACATGCAATGCTTGAAAGTAAGGGCACATTCAGGAACCTCTGGGAGGTAGAACTTTGCAAAAAGGTAGAATTAACCCCTTGCCTTATTTTGTGTGGTTCAGGGTTTAGCTGGGTGGATGTCACATTTCCGGAGCTGTGGTTTAATGCTAGGCTGGCTGGGTGGTGTGGGCATCTTAGGGGTGATTCTGAGGGATTCCCTACTTCTTCAGGTGGCGAGGTTATCCTTGTGCCCGTCTCCCTGGGCCTCATGGAGATCCCTGGGGTCAGTGATTGGACTCCACCATCCCAGCAGGATGAAGGCTATTCATGTTGATTCTTAGATTAGCTTGTGGAGTCCACAGAGGTGATGAGCAATTAGGGGTGAACACAGCATCTGATGAGGTTGTCGGCATGTGCTCCTTCCCATACCCAGGGTGGCAGCCTCCCACCCAGGCCCTCTGAGGGTGCTGGGAACTACATTGAGCAGCTTGATCAGTGGTCATCTGTGTATAGCCTCCAAGGCTCTGACTGTGCCCCCAAGCCCCAAATTGCTTGATGTGACCCTCTCTTTCCTTCTCTCTGACCACACTCTAGTCTGAGCTGCCATCTTCCTCACCTGGGACACTCCATCAGCCTCAAGAGGCTCCCTGCCTGCTCTGATCCAGTCTCCCCGCACAAATCAGAGTCACCTTTCCAAAATGCAAATGTGACCACATTAAAGTCTCCAGTGCCCTCGAGTGTTTAAAGCCCAGATTCTCTAGCATTCCTCGGTTCATTAATTTTTCCAGCCTACAAATGGTGATTGAGCACCACTGATTCTTCTGAGGTCTGATGAGGCATTAGCCTCTCCACTGACTTGACTGTATTGCCGTTTTGGTAGGAGTGAGTCTTGTGAGGACATCTCTTATTTTGTGGGCCCAGCATCTACATCCCTTCTTCTGGCAACTGCACCCCAGTTTTCACTGGTGAGCGCCCCCCTTTCACATGCAGTCCTGGAGCCCATGAGGCTCAGCTGTTCAGCTATTCCTCAGAATCTTAGAGCTACCTGGAGTTCCTCCAGTACATTTCTTGTTTTGTCAGACTCAGTTGTTGGTGCTTGAAACCAAAGAAACCCTGATGGGTGAGTTCACCTCTCCTCTTTCAGCCTGAAAGAGCTGTGAGTTGGCTATACTTTGCCCAGGTCCGCTTGGACCCTTCTGCATCCTGCGTGGTGCCCTTGGAGGCTGAACCAGTCAGCCTAGTCCCTTGCACCCAGCTTGCAGGGGGGTTCAGTCAATGGAAAGCATCACACAGCAATGTGGGCGGGAGGACAGAGAGGCTGGATTTAATCCTCCTGGGTCCCTCCCTGAGGCTGGAGGTGCAGTGGCTGTCCCGCTCTGCTAAAGGCAGTCTTTCACACACAGTTCACTCCCCAGGTCCTGTTAGCGGCCCCTTCCTCTTGCTCTTTGAGGCTCCCCCCAGTTCTGGTTTTGATCTCCTTGCTGCCCAAACGACTCTCAAGAGTCTTCTCCAGCTGTTGAAGAAGACTCTTGAGAGCCCCTTTGACTGCAAGGAGATCAAACCACTCAATCCTGAAGGAAATCAACTCTGAATATTCATTGGAAGGACTGATGCTGAAGCTCTAATACTTTGGCCACCTGATGTGGAGAGCTTACTAATTAGAAAAGACCCTGATGTTGGGAAAGATTGAGGGCAGAAGAAGGGGGCAACAGAGGATGAAATAGTGGGATGGCATCAGACTCCATGGACATGAGTTTGAGCAAACTCCAGGAGATGAAGGACAGGGAAACCGGGCGTGCTGCAGTCCACGGGGGTTTGAAGAGTGGTAAATGACTTAGCAACTGAACAACAACAACTAGTTCTGGGTCTTGCACTGCCTCTTGCTGGTTCCCCTTGACCCGGACCACACCTTTGTAAACAAACCCTCCACAAATCTCCCCTCCAATTACATAGATTGTATGTGTATCCTTTTCTTGCCAGAGCCCTGACTGCTTCAGGGGAGGCATCTGCCACCACCTGTGTCTGTTTGTTAGAAGCTGTGGAGGGTCTCCCAGGGTCCCGGGTGCATGGGGGGTAGGGTGGGAGATGGAAGGCCGGGAGAAGACAAAGGGAAATCTCCTAAAGTACCCCTAAAATAGGAATGCTAAGAAAAGCTCCATCTAGAACAAGCTCTGAGCTGTAAGTTCACCATTTCCTTGCTGTGTGACCTTGAGAAAAACCACTTCCTATCTCTGAGCCACATCTTCTCATCTGTAAAATGGGAATGATAATAGAACTTCCTGCATCGGGCTCTACTGGAGAGTCAATGACATCATGGTATTCACCCATTCATTCATTGACTCACTCAGCAAATACATATTGAGGGACTTCCCTGGTGGTCCAGTGGCTAAGACTCTGCTCTCTCAATGCAGAGGGCCCAGGTTTGATCCCTGGTCAGGGAGCTAGATTGCACATGCCAGAATCAGAAGAACCTGTATGCCACAATGAAGATCAAAGATCCCATGTGATGCAACTAAGACCTAGTGCAATCAAATAAGTAAATAAAATTAAATATTAAAAAATGTGTCGAGCTCCTGCTATGTGCCTGGCAATGTGCTGGGGACCCCAGTAGAGAGTACAGATACTGCTCTCACCCTCCAGCAGCTCCCAGCCTATGTGGGAAAAGGCACATAGACAAAGAGCCATACAACCAAATATCCAGTCATTTACTGTGGAAGTCCTTCTATGGGGGGCCCGAATGGGACGAAAAGTCTTCTCTGAGGAAATAGCTAGTGTGTGAGCTG
Source organism: Odocoileus virginianus (assembly GCF_023699985.2). Classification (NCBI taxonomy): domain Eukaryota; kingdom Metazoa; phylum Chordata; class Mammalia; order Artiodactyla; family Cervidae; genus Odocoileus; species Odocoileus virginianus. Next base: position 53,860,347 of record NC_069685.1, on the reverse strand, counting down.
AGTCTCGGAGGATGAGGAAGCCCAGCTGGAGGGTGTACCAAGATAACAGACACGTCAGGGGCAGAGGTGGCTGTTGGAGGGGCTGTGAGTGGCGGGGGAACAGACGATGAGGAAGAAGTAGTGGCAGAGATCCGGCTAATCAGAGCTTTGCCTCCGTCAGCGATGGGTCTGCATTTTACTCCGGACATGAGAAGAGACATGGTGGTCTGATTTATGGCTTGAAGGACCACTCTGGCTATTGCATGAAGAACAGGCTAGAGAAGGGCCAGGATGGAGTCAGGGAGACCAGAAGGGGACTGTTGCAGTTGGCTTAGGCTGCAGAAGTGGCAGTGAAAGTGGAGGAAATGAGCTGAGGCAGAGATGGCCTGCTGGTCACCACAGATCCACTTCCACAGTGTATTGTTGTGTCTGGGAAGCAGCTCTCCTGCCGTGGACTACACTTCCCAGTGCCTTTTGTGGCTAGATGAGGTCATGTGACTTGTTCTCACCAATGAAATGAGGGCAGAAGTGATGGCCTCACTTCTGAACTGAAGCAGGTGTGTCTTTCCCACCTTCTCTTTTCCTGTCTGTTGGTTGGAACCAAAAAGCCCTACAGGATGGTGGAGGCACAAGATGGGAGCCCCTTGGGTCCCTGAATCACCATCTGGACCCCTAAGTGGACTTTATTTGACCTATGTACACATTTCTCTGCTAAGGAGCCACTGAGATTGTAGGGTTTAACTATTACAGTTAGACTAAGCAATGGGCAAACCAGTTAGGAGAAAGAACCAGCAGGACTTGGTGATGGCTTGGATGAGCAAGGAGGTGGTCAAGAATAACTTCTATGTTTTGGCTTGAGCAATTGTGCAGAGGAAGTTAATGTTTCCTGAGCTGGGGAAGATGGGAAAGGTGGAAGAGTGCCCCGCCCCCTTCTTTCTTCCTTCCTTTTATTTCTTTGTAGGAGTGAAGAGTTGAGTTTAGAACATAATGTTTACAATGTTTGGGAGACATTTGAATGGAGATGTTAAGTAGAAAGTTAGATGTAAGAATTCAGAAGAGGTCTGAGCTGGTGATGTAGTTTGGGATTTGTTGTTTTGTAGACAGCATTTGAAGTACATAGTAGGTCCTTGATAAATGTTCTCTGAATCAGAATGTGAGTCATGTCTTCTTCACTTCTACTCAGCATTTGGAAATGAGCGCAAATCATCCCAAAGTAGTTAATGACCTCTATCCCCACCCCAACAGCAAGCTGAACAACCACCCACTCTCTGCTCTGCGCTCCTCTGCTCATTGAAGAAGAGTCCCTTTGAGCTCAGAAAAAGTTGAGAATCTAGCTATTCAAAGGCTGAATGAAGGTAATTCTGATGACGCTTGAAACTGCCTTCCTGCTGTATTGGGTAAAACACTCCTCTTTGATGCAATAAAATCACTTGTATCTCTGCCTTTTATGTCCTCAAGCAACTTCACCTAATGGGCTGGGGTATGAAAACAGAGTGTGAAAGAGCAAGGCTGGGCTTCACCTGCCTCCAGATGAGGCCACTTGTCTCTTCCCAGGTCTTTTATTCCCCGGGTTTTACAGTGGCTGCTGCATAGGGAAGATCTTCTGGGAAGACTGGGGAGGCAGTTTGGAAGAAATTCTTGGCAGAGCTGGTATTTTCACCCAGTGGCCTCTAACTCCAAGGAAGCAAAACAAATATAGGCACCCCTCAGCATTCATGGGGAATTGGTTCCTGGAATCCCCCCACCCACCCAGTGATCCCAGAATCCATGGATGTTCAAGTCCCTTATATACAGTGGGGAAGCACAGTTGGCCTCTAGTATCTGCAGGGTCTGTATCTGTGGGTTTTGGATTCTTGAATTCCAGCAACCGAAGACTGAAAAATGCAGAACTGGTAAATGCAAAGCAATGGGATTGGCAGTTGGTTGACTCTGCAGATGCAGAACTGGATGTGGAGGGCTGATTGGACTGCAGGAGCCCACCAGTTGGACTCAAAGAAACTGGTCACATGGGGACTTGAAGAATTGGAGAGTACAGGTTCTCTCTAAAGGGATGGATGCAATGGGGTTCCAGCAGATTGTTGCCATGTGGAATGCAAATCCAGTATCACTGGGTCTTCTGACTTCTCAAGGGATGCTTCAAATACAGATTTTATATGAAATCTAAATTTAAAATGCTGGCGACTAATTACATTTTAACAGTGTTTGTGGGCCAAACAAAGAACATGTGCTTGTGCATATGATGTCTTGAAACCAGCTTGCAGCCCTCAGGGACTTGTGGGGTGGATGTGTGCCTCTTTCCTAAGTAATTGCCTCTGGGCGGGGGATATGTAATCATTTTGGAATTGCTATTGAACCAGTGCAAGTTCATCAACTCAGCTCTATAAATTGTGAACCATAATTTGTGTGTGTGTGTGTGTTTAACCCCCTCTTCTCTGATAGCTCAGTTGGTAAAGAATCTGCCTGCAATGCAGGAGACCCCAGTTCCAGTTCCTGGGTTGGGAAGATCCACTGGAGAAGGGATAGTCTACCCACTCCAGTATCTTGGGCTTCCCTTGTGGCTCAGCTGGTAAAGAACCCACCTGCAATGTGAGAGACCTGGATTCGACCCTGAGATGGGAAGATCCCCTGGAGAAGAGAGAGGCTACCACTCCAGTATTCTGGCCTGGAGAATTCCATGGACTGGATATAGTCCATGGGGTCACAAAGAGTCCGACACGACTGAGTGACTTTCACTTCACTTCACTTCACCTTGGTGAGCTAAGGTTTTTCAATAGGTGAGAAAGAAAGTCAAGATAATGGTGATGGGGAGCAAACCAGACCTCGAGTGGGAGGCTGTGTGTCTCACTCACTGCTGAATCCTCGGAACTGAGCAGGTGCTCGAAAATATTGTTGGATAAAGTAATGAATGGGAGGGGATGGGCGAATAAAAGTAGAAGCAAACACAGAATCAGGTTTGCATGCTTCAGAGCATGGGAACCCTTAGTGGCCCAATGCCCCCCCAAGCCCCACATTTTAGTCTGCTACATTTATTTATTAGATAAGTGTATGTACTTGCCTACACTGGGGCTTAGTTGCTTAGTTGTGGCTTGTGGGATCTTAGTTTCTTGGCCAGGGATTGAACCTGGGCCCCCTGTGGTGGAAGCGTGGAGTCTCAGCTACTGGGCCTCTAGAGAAGTCCCAGTTCTGTGACATTTCAATGATCTTCTGAAGAGGCCACCTCTTTTGTGCTGGTGTGATGTATAAAGATTGGTTCTTTCCTTACTCCTTCCTTCTCTCCCACCCCTCTACCGTCATAAGTATTGAAGAGAATTGGAGAATTAAGGGGACGCAGAGTCCCGTGTCCACACAAACCTCACCCTACCATCCAATCCATTTTTCTTACTGCAAAAAGAGTGACATCATCCTATCATCCCCTAACTTCAAGTTCATCAATGGCCTTCCATTGCCCTCAAGATAACTACTAACTCCTATCAAGCGCATCTTCTGCCCAGTCCTCCTTCCCTGGCTCTCTCCTCCCCCACCCGATGACCTAGACTCCAGCCAAACACAGAGACTCACAGTTGTTAGCAGGGACTCACCCCAGGGCCTTTGCACAAGTGCATTGCATTGCTATGCCTTGAAGACATTTCTACTCCCTCTTTACCTGGCTAAACCCTATGTCTTCTTCACATCTCAGCTGAGACCTCACTGCCCCCAGGAGGCCTCTCCAATCTCTTGACACTGGGTTGCATGGCCCCCTCTGTGTTTCCTGAGTTCCCCAGACTCCCTTCCAGCACAGATGACACGACTCTTGGCTCCCTGCCTGCCTGCCTCTGTCTCTGTGTCATGTTCAGGGTTGGGTGGCTTTCTGTTGCCTAACAGAATTGCAGGAAAGACTTCTGAATGAATATCTCTTCTTTCCCCTCTGCCTCCTGAGCCTGCAGGGCCCTGTGAATTTTAAAGAGAGTTAATGGTCCTCCACAGGGTAAGGAATGTGAGGTTATGAAAGGGACCCCTTCCACAACAGAGCAGGAACCCATACCAATGGCAAGTCAGGGTCAAAAGAAAGCATTGTTCCCTTCCGGGGGGTCCTCAGATGGAGACCTCACGAAGTCGGTTCCACTTCTGGTGTCAAGGGAGCATCCTATGGGACAAAAGACCCGGAGAGGGGTGTATATGTGTGTGTTACACCCAAGTACTTTGCAAGGGTCTCAAATTCAGACTCATCAGCAGCTTTGCCCCCAGGTGCTGTGTAAGAGGCTCTGTGGTGTGGTGGTTACTTCCTCTGACTGTAGTATCCAGCTTCCTGGGTTTGAATATTGTCTCTCTATAATTTTATTTACATAATATTACCCACCTGGGTGCCCTTGGCCAAGCCATTGAACTTCCCTGTGCCTCAGTTTCCCCCTCATGTAAAATTGTCTTGAGGAGGACAGTATTACGTGTTGGGGTTGGAATGGGCATTCGGTGCTATGAGGTTGCTGAAGGGTTCAGTGCTGGGGTGGGGTGTAGGAAGAGCTGGAGAAACCTCCGTGTTTATCCTTGTTCTGCTTTGGGGACTGACATGGAAATGATTCTGCTCACCACAAGACCCGGCCTCCACTCCCAGCTCTCCTGCAGACTCTCTGGGCAGCCCTGGGCAGGTTCCTTCTCCTTTCGGGGTCTCCCCAGCTGCTCATGGAGTCTCCCGCCTCAAGATGGATGGGCCGTGCCAAGCATTTGCGAAACAGCTGTTTGACTGCCTGGCCTGAGCCTGCCCTTTTGGGGTGTGGATTAGAAGGCAGGTGGGTGGGAAGTGGGTCTGAATCACTGTGGGGACTGACTAGTCTGTGGAAGCCCTGGATGACGGGGGGACAGGGCCAGCAAACCAAGGGGGCCACAGGCGGGGTGAGCGACAGTGCCGGTTTACCTGGGACTCTCCTAGTTTTATCACTGAACCTTCCACGTACTGGAGACCCCTCGGCCCTGGGCACACTGGGACCACTGGTCACCCAAGCACATCAGACGCCCCCTGAGTGGGATCCTAACACTTCTAGGATAATGAGGTTGAGGGAAGATCAGATGTGGCTACTGGGGAACTGACAAGGGTGACGCAGCATCCCACCCCCAGTCTTTCTCTTCTTGCATAATTTCCCCCCAGATGTCAGACACCCTATGAAATGAAAGCTGAGACTTTTCCAGCCATGGGGCCTGCTTAGGCTGTACCCTCTGCCTGGAACTGCCTCCCTCCGATCCCTTTCTCCAGAAACAAAGATGTGTTTGTATAGTACAGGGAACTGTAGTCAATATTTTGTAATGACTTATAACAGACAATAATTTTAAAAATAATGTATGTGCACAACTGAATCAACTTGCTATGTACCTGAAACACTGTAAGTCAAATATACGTCAATAAAATATATATATTAAAAAAAAAAAAGAAATCCTACTCATGGCTCAAGATCCAGGTCAACTCTCAGCCCCCATTTCCTCACCTGCTGGCTGGACAGCTGGGTTCCAGGCAGAGCAGCAGTCAGCACTCCCCGCACACGACCCCTCTGGGACCCTGCGGACATCCCCCCATCCTGCTGCGGGTGCCCACAGGCAAGGTGCTGGGACACGTCCATCTCCTTGTCCACACAACAGAAACGTAAGAGAAGTGGCCTCTTAGGGTTACCAGGACACACACCTCCCTTCTCTTCCTGGTCCTTTTCTCTCACCTGCTTAAGAACCGGGAGCCCAGAGTGTAATTTGGTGAAGCCACTATGGAGAACAGTGTGGATGTTCCTCAAGAAATTAAAAAGAGTTGCCATTTGTGCCAGCAATCCCACTCCCGGGCATAGATCTAGACAAAACTATAATTCAAGAGGACACACGCACCCCAGTGTTCATAGCAGCACTATTTACAACAGCCAAGACCTGGAACCAACCTAAATATCCATCGACAGATGAATGGATAAAGAAGATGTGGTGCATATACACAATGGAGTACTACTCAGCCGTCACAAAGAATGACATAATGCTATTTGCAGCTACGTGGATTGACCTAGAGATGATCACACTAAGAAGAGTCAGAAAGAGAAAGACAAATATCATATGATAATACTTATATGAAGAATCTAAAATATGACACAAATGAACATATCTACAAAACAAAGACAGACTTGCAGACATAGAAAACAGACCAAGGGGGAGGGGGCAGGGGAAGGATGGACTGGGAGTTGGGGATTAGCAGATGCAACCTGTCATATATAGAATGGATAAACAACAAGGTCCTACTGTATAGGACAGGGGACTATATTCGGTCTTCTATAATATAACCGTGATGGAAAAGAATATGAAAAAGAATATGTATATATGTATAACTGAATTACTTTGCTGTACAGAAGAAAATGAACAAACTGTAAATCAACTGTACTTCAAATGAAAAAAAAAAAAAAAAAAGAACCAGGCTTATATATGTATCCACCCCAGGCTGGCCTTTAGCTCTCTGTACACACGTGATGTTTGATTGTTGAATCACAGATTTCAAAACCTCCTTTCAAAGGCCTTGAAAGGGCCTTTGGCAAGACTACTACGAGCACAGTGAACATCTGTCGAGTGCTTACCATGGCCCTGTGATGTTCCAGGCTGCAGCTGCTTTGAATTCAGACATCGCTGCTGGTCTAACAAGTGTTGACCACATGCCAGTCATGGCACAGAATGCTCCACACCAGTGATTCTCAGCAGGGGTGACTTGGACCCCCGGGGGACTCGAGGCAACCTCTGGAGACATTGCTGTTGCCACGGCTGTGGGAGGGGTGCTACTGGCATCCAGCAGGTGGAGGTCAAGGACGATGCCTAACGCCCTACAGAGCACAGGGCAGCCCCCCACAAACAGTTATACAGACCAATGTACCGGCCGTGCCAAGGTCCAGAGATCCTGCTTCACCTGTGTGAGCTCTTATTTCACAGAGGAGGAAATGGAGACTCAGGTCCTGGCACATGCCAGGAGGAGTCCGGATGGGACCCCCAGTAAACATGATGCTGAGTCCCATGCTCTTTTCACTCCGGCTTGCGGGGAGTGACTCAGAGGGGTGTGTAGAGGTGGCTGCCTTGGCAGGAGATGAGGGGATGCTTGGCTGGAGTTGAGGGACCCTCCTGATTAGCTGAGTGCAGCCCTGTCTGAGGGTCACTGGAGGGTCGGCTTGGGAAAGAGTGGTCTGCCAGAGCCCAGAGCCAGCCCTTCGGGAATTCTCCTGGCCAGCCAGAGCCACCACCAGATGGGAGGCTGAGTGGAATTTAATATCTGACCATCTGCAGCCAGCAGCCCCCAAGTTTGGCAGGCAGCCCTCCCTGTAGATGGAAAGGGTCTGCTGGCAACACTGTATTCTGCTGCTGGTTCTAGAAGACCTGATCGCTGAAGACACAGTACCTCACACACCACCCCACATCTCATACACACACACACACACACACACACACACACAGAGCTTTAATCCCTTGGGTGCCATGAGCTCTGATGGACACTGAAACCATCCATCTCTCTGTCACATGCCTGCTCCTGCTTCCTTAGGAACCTGGTAGACACCAAGCTACGATAAAGGGGATCTTGGTCCCCTATATCAAGCTGAAGGGAAAGCATCAATATTTCTGGGTGCATCAAATGACATTCATGACTGGCAAGGGGAGGGGGTCCTTTATCTGACCCGGGCACACCCTAAGCCATCAGAAAGGCCTTGTTGGTCCCCTCCCTCCTGTGAGCTGCCTGCCAGCACTTCAGTCTCTTGATCCACTTCCAGGAAGATACAACCAGCTTCACACCTTGGGGACCCAGGGGTCCCGAGGCGTTACAGAATCATTCTAAAGAGGCACAGTTCTTAATCGTAGCAGAGGTTCCCAGGAATGAAAGGTTTCTATCAGGCACCAGGCACTGTGATCCATTGTCACCTTTAAGTCCTGAGGATGCCTCTGATATTGAGCCCCATTTTCAGATGCTCAGAAAGGTGAGGGCTTTCTCCCAAGATCACAGAGCATGTGCATGATTTCAGGGTTTTCTAGCAAGTTGAGAATTGTCATAGCTCATGCAGAAGGGTCCAGGGTAGAGCTGGCATATGGCAGACACCCCAGACCAGCCCATGTCCCTGTGGGATCTTGGGAAGCCCTGTGCAACAAGCAACAAGGGCTGTTCCCCATTAGCCTCCCAGGTGTCGGGGGCACGCTCCTCTTTCGAGGTGGTTGAAACACACCCACTTGCCATCGATGACTCTTTTGATCAAAGCCTTCTTTAGAAATAAGGCCATGACCCACTTTGTAGCGATTACACGTCTGAGAAAGGTCCCAGCTCCTGAAGTTGCATCTTGTAAGCCCTCACCCGGTCCAGAAGTTGCATCCTTCCCTGCTGGTTTACTTGATTAGCCAGGTCTGAGCCCAGCACAGGGAACACCAGCCTGAGGGCAGCATGCCTCTGCCTGGCACATCCCATGTGCTGAGGAGAGCCGGCGTTAGCTTGGCACCCACTCTCTGAGGGGTGCTTTGCAGTCTCATGCCTTCTCATCCTCTCAGTGGTCCTGCGAGGTTGGATTACCATCATTTCCTCTTTGAGGCCTGGCAGCTGGGGCTTCCAGGGGTTTGTGGTTTGCTCAAAGTCCTGCAGTCAGGTGGTGGCCAAGGTAGGGCAGGGAACCAGGTCTGGGCTGGGGTGTGTGCCCCCGTCCCTCCTGGGTATGAGCGCTGGAAGCCTGCCCTGGTGCCCTGATGGGGTCAGGAAGGGATGAGACCATTCTCTTGGCCTCCTGGGTTCTACCATCTTTCGAAGTTCAAGGCAGTTTCTTCACCAATGGGACCAGCTCTCCACTCTTGCTTTTAACCTGAGCAAACAGGGCTGGCTAGCTGGCTACAATTCTCCAGTAACTTTCAAGTGTCCAATGTAACCAAGCCAGATAGGCTAAAGAGTTTCCTTCTGCTGACCCGGGCAAGGAAATCATATTACCGAATTACGGTTCATTTGCAAAGTTCCCTTGACCAGCCAGTAGGCTGGCTTCCTGACCCCATTAATCAGATAGTCAACTTCCATGTTCAGGGTGGCCCAGATGGACTGTGGCTGGATCCCAGAGGACAGTGGCCTGACCTTTGTGGAGTGAGAGGTCAATGATCGAAACACGGCTCAGATTCCAGTGGCTCATCTCAATTTCTGGGAGTTACCTAACTCATCTGAGCCTCAAATTTCTCACTCATGAAACAGGGATGGTAACAGTATTTGGAAGACTTTCTTTTTTCCCCTTTTAGTATGCATTTTCCTTTCTTATCAGCACCCCCATCTTTTAAGGGGTGGTTTGTCTTTCTCTGATGGATGATCATTCATTCTGCTCATCCCTTGCCAAGGGGTGGGTAAGATTTAGCCTAGGGGGCCATAGTGAGGATTAAATGGGTGTTGCCTGCAAAGCATTTAATCCAGTGCCTGGCATTCAGTGAGGATGCTAACTGTCTCTCTGGGGTAGGAAGTCCCCATGGTGTCCCCGATGACCCTGCCTCCCAGTAATCATCCTTGTATCCCTCTGAGTGCTCCCCCAATGAGGTGTGGCTGGGACCTAGCAAATGCTTCTGACCAAGAGAACCCAGCTAAAGCAATGGATATCACTTCTTAGATTTGGTTCCGAAATATAGAAGCTTCTCTTTTCTTACCTTTTCCTGTCCTTGCCTTAGAGATGGTAAGTGAGACAATGCCTGCAGAGCATTTAACCTTGGCTCTCTCTCTTGGAGTCTTCGCCCTGGGGGAAGCTGGGGAGAGAGCCAGGAGCTGAGGATGGAGAGCCCTACATTGTGGTGAGGAGCTGATGTCTCCTGGCAACAGGCGGCGAGACCCACACTGCGGAGACTCGCTGACTAGCTGGGAAGTGGATCTTCCCGCAATGGAGCCTGGAGATGACTGCTGGTCTTCTGTCTTGCCTGACCCTTTGGGGGGTCCATGAGGACTATGGTTTTATTTTTTCTTTATTTTAAAAAATTTTGGCTGTACCTGGCAACATGTGAGACCTTAGATCCCTGACCAGGAATTGAACCTATGTTGGAAGGTGGAGTCTTAATCACTGGACTGCTGAGGAAGTCCTGGGGCTGTGGTTTTTAAAGTGTTCTGCAAGCTCTGAAGCCCTCTAAGGGATTTGCTATTTTTCTGTAAACTATTACTCCAGCAGCTGCCAACTCAACCTCTCGAGACCAAAGTACACAGTGTTGAGCCCATTGGTCCGCTTGACATTTCAAATTCCCAGTTTGCAGATGTGAAAACTGAGGCTGGGAGAGATTAAGAGATGTGTCCACGGTCACACAGCCAATACAGGGCCAAACTGGGACTTGCCAGAGTGGGCCTGGTCAATGAACATCTGCCTCCCAACAAATCTGAGTCAGTCTTCTGTGAAACAGGCCCAGGGAGCCCTTTCTCGTTCAAGAAACACCCTTAGCCTGTGCCAGGGTTGGTGAAGGTCGTCCGTGTTGTCTTTCCCAAGGGACCGCCAAACCTGAGACTGGTCCCAAGAGACCCAAAGATTAATGGGTCTCACCTTGCAGCATCTTCCTCTTAGGTTGAGGAGGGTGCTGGGACAGTCTGAGTGGAGGCAGGGGGATGGCTGAGGTGGATGACCAGGACCTGAACTCAGAGGCCCTGGCCACAGGCCTCCGACTGTGGGTCTCTGGAGGCCCCCCTAGTGGAAAGTGGCCTCCAGCTGTATGATTGAAGGGTGAAGGATCCACACTATCAGTCTCCTTCCCAGGACTCTCATCTGAGCCAGAGGTTCACGGTTGCTGTGACCTCATCCCCTGTGTCCGTCCCTGCTTCCCCGTAATTTATGTCCACATCCACGTTAATTGATGATGCAGAGGCCGTGAACTGGGCTAATAGTTTCCAAATAGCCGATTGCAAGGTTTCTTGGCTGATTATGAGGCATTAGAGTGGGAAGTGGCAAGGTTCTGCCGTAGTATAATTAGTGAAGGACCCGGGGGACGCCATCTGCCCGGATGGGATTCAGAAGCCTCCGTGTGGCGTGGTCACCCGGTGCCCTCTGAGGTCCTCCAACCCCAGGGTACATCTCCTGGGTGGAGCTGGAGGAATTCTCCTCTGGGGTGATTTCTTCAATGTCCCCCATTTTCATGTGGCGATGACGTGACAGACAGAAAGAAGCCTAGAGGCACTTCCCTGGTGGTCCAGTGGCTAAGACTCCATGCTCCCAAAGCAGGGGGTCCAGGTTCCATCCCTGGTTGGGGAACTAGATCCCACATATTGCACCTGAAGATTGCACATGATGCAATGAAGACTGAAGATCCTGTGTGCCACAACTAAGACCTGGCGCAGCCATATAAATAAATAAACAAAAATAAACATATAAGAAAGCAGCCCAGTGATGGGCTTCCAGGACCCAGAGGGAGCAAATACTTATCGGATAATAATAATAATACCCATCTTAATAGTATTTGCTATATGACAGGCACTGTGCCAGGACTTTCCTTAGATCTCATCTAATTGACATGCCCCCCTGGGGGGAGGGGCTCTTGGCATTCCCACTCTACAGATGAGAAAACTGAGACATGAGAGGTGATGTCACACACCTCAAACAAGAGGTGATGTTTGAGGAAGAGCTGGGCTTACCTCTGTGTGGTCTGGCTCTAAACCACCACTCCCCACAGCCTCTCCATGGCACAGTGGGACAAGCTTTGGGGTTGTTTTTTCTTTTCAACTTTCTATTGCTCCCCAATTACTCCAGTTTCAGTTCATTTCTAGGTCAGCCCCTTGCACATGCCCTTACCAGTTATGCCAGGGTGTCCTCCCTCCCTTGTCTGACTTCCCACCTCCTCAGGATGGATGGCTGTAGGTGGGGAAAGGATGGGAAGAAGGGAAATAAGGCTCACTGAATCGTTCTGCATATATGATTTCATTTAATCCTTAAAAACTCCTGTGTGATAGCAGTGATGGCATTGCTACAATAATGAAAAGAAAAAACAGGCTCGGAGAGGTAGGTGACTTGCCCAAGGTCACACAGCAGACACATGGTGGAGCCAGGAGTGGTCTGATCTCAGACTCTGCTCTTTATTGTGGCATGTGACCTTGGGACAATCCCTGTTACCACTCTGCATCTATTTCTAGTGGGACATTTTTCTCTAGGAAGTACAATGTTGTCCATTTGATCAGCTGTGGTAAATACTTGGCATGTGTACACAACCAACTCTTCCTGTGTCCCTGGCAGACATTACTAGTGGCTCACAGCACACTTTCCTTCTGATCCTGTATCTTTGCCTCAACACAGTGGTCCAGGCAGCCATTACCAACCCCTCTGAGATGTCATTTGAGATGAAACCAGGTGTTACTCCTTTCCCAGTCTTCTTGAGGACAAGGCAACGTGTCTAATCCCTTGGACACCAATCTCAGGACCTCAGATGACTTCCCAATAATATGGAGGAAACCTGAAAACTCTTCCAAGATTGCTGAAAACAAACCCAACCTGAAGCTTGGCCTCCTTCCCAAACACAACTCTTTCTGGGACCTGCCCTTTCAGGAGTAAATACCACCTCAGTCCCACTAAATTGCAAATCTCAACTCTCACTCTTCTGAGACCCACAAAACAGATGAGGCAGTGCACTCTCATGGGTGTACCTGAAGCCCAGAGAAACATTTAGCAGATAAGGAATGCAGGACAAAAGCTGGTGATCGCCAGGACTGCCAGCTCCCACCCATCAGGAGCTCACGGAATCAGGCATGGTGTGGCTGAAATTGGGTGGATGATGGGGGCAGAGCCTCATGCATCTGTGATGCTGCCAGATCCTTCCCTCTTGCTTGTGAAAGTTTCTCAGGGGCCTCCTGGAATCAACTTCAATATGAGTCAGATATTGACATGCTCAGGTGCTCCAGGGTCCCTTGCTTAATGACAGCAAGCCACTGTCCCACCCTGGAGGTGACAAGTCATGAGGCCAGAAATGACTTCTCCCCACTGGTACCCAGAATCTCCTCCACGACACCTGGAACAGAGAGGGTACATACCATGGGACCTGGTATAGGGTCTGTGATCCTGGGTCCTGAGTCCTTGAATCTACTCCCTGCATGGTCTGAGGAGGACACACCACCTGGATTTGCCTGACTGTCTCTATCCCACCCTGTTCTGGGAACATCTCATTGTTTTCTTTTGGGACAATTCTCCCCTTGCTCTCATTGTCATGAGACTGGTTGAGCAACAGGAGCCCCCAGCCAGGGCAGTCAGAGGTCCTAAACATCAGCTGAATTCTCACCTGTCTACCCCCTGCCCATTACTCTCCAACTCCCTCCCAGTTATCACTGGTTTAGGGAGCTCAGTTATCCTGTTTATTGTTTGTCTCTCCCACTGGAACATAGCCCCAAAGGACAAGGATTCTGTTTACTGATGATTCTTCAATTCTTAGAACAGTGCCGAAACACAGTTAAGGACTCACTCAGTTAAGACTTGTTCAGTGAATAAATGGTCACTTGAACATGGTTGGAGTGATTAGAAAAGAGAACCTCTTTTCCCACTAGAGTTGCTAAAACTTGCCCCAAGGAGACCCTGCCTGAGAATGAAGACAGCATAGAGGAGAGCAGATCTAAGTAAACAGAGAAAGATTCCTGATGACAACAATCACCTAGATCCAACTGTGGCTGAAGCTAGAACTGGAGTCACTGTATGGGATTGTTGTTGCCTCATTTATTATGTGTAATTCATTGAATTAGATTCTGGGTTGTACACTGATAAATAAAACATCCAGAGTCCTGCCTTTTTAGTCCAGAGGAGGAACTAGATAACATAAAAGCAGGCAACTGCACAAAAACTATCACTATAAGCCATGACAAGGGTGAAGAAGAAATGCTGTAGGGTGCAGTGAAAGAGAATGATGGGAGATTTCCTTCAGCTAGGTATTTTGGAACATTATTCTGACTTGAAGCTTAAACTTGAATGAGTCCTTCTGCCTTTCATGTGAAGATGGGAGTATTTCAGACAAAGGAGAGAGCATGTGCAAAGGTCCTGAGGTTGGAACAGATGTGGTATGTTTGAGGATGCCAGAATCCTGATGGGGACAGGGTGAGGGCCCACATGGCTTGAGATGAGGCAGGACAGGTAGATTCAGTTCATCATTTAGATTAGAATTTGCAGATCAAGGTAAGGCATTGAAATTTTCTCTGATAATCATTGAGAAGCTACAGAAGGATCTGGAACAAGGGAATGGCAGTCACCTTGTCTCTAGACAGAACTCCTCTGGTGCCTGAGACGGGAAAGAAGGGCACCAGCAAGGTGGTCATTTAAGGCTCCAGGGCGAGACGTCAGGGGCTTGGAGCAGCATGAAGAAGCTGGAATTTTCCAGGAGTGGGCAGATTCAAGGCTGGTGGTCTGACTGGACTTTCTGAGCCCCACTCATCAGCATCAACTGTTTAGAATCATTCTTGTGGCTCCCCTGTGGGACACCCACTCCCAGTCTGGCCCCGAAGACACTCTTAGTCATTTCCAGGCACAGCCTTCTGGGATCCTTCCCTCACCTGCTTTTCTGTCTGTGTTTTAAGCCCTTCATTATTCCTAATTGCCCTGGTTTCAGTTCTTTCTTGTTCTTGTCAAACACCAATTTAAAATATGAGTCATCATTAACTTCATGCCACTCCTCATTTATAAATAGGCCCATTTCCCCACTCTTCCTCTCTGTTTTTTTTCAGTGTTGAAAAACTAGAGGAAGGGAAAAAAAAAGCTATCTTTTTTTTTTTATATATATATCTTTTGTGTCTCTTCTGCTAGCACAAAGGCTATTGGCTGTTCACCTGTCTTGAGTTTCCCTTCAGCAGTTTAATAGAGCAGTCTTGAGCTTCTGGCTAGTTTAAATGCCCATACACGGATCTCAGCTGGGGAACCTGAGAAGTGCCAGGATGCTTCGAGAGAGTGCCATCAGCTGTGGCCTTTGGTGGCTCCTGGGGACATGTCTCACTGAGCCCGACCTCCAGGCCCCAGGGTGCAGCCTCCCATCTGGCCAGCTCAGGTGTGAGTCAGGCTGAGGCTAGACCACTGGTGACATGATTCCATTGTTCACCCTATGAGTAAAGCTGGCCTGGCTTTGAGCCCTGGGAAGTGAACCTAGGCTGTTTCTGATGCAGCAACTCCAAAGATCAACAGAACAGTTGCTTTGGGGGGAGGAGGATTCACTTCAGTAAGTCAGTCAAAAAACACTGTCATGCTTGTCTGCTGGGTTACAAGGTTCTGTTGGGAGGGAGGCAGGATGGGCTTAGGGTCAAAGGTGGGCTCTGGATTCAAATTACTTGAGGCTGCTTCTTAAAGGCTGTGGGATTTGGAACAAATGTCTTAACCCCTCTGAATCTCAGTTTTATCATCTGCAAAATGCAGGAATAAAAACTCCTTCCTTACTGAGATGGAAGAAAGAACTTTTTTAAGAACTGAAAAGTAGTAGAAAGCTCCAGAGGAAAATGTGTCTTACACAGGAGATGAGGCACAAGGAAACGTTCATGGATGCGGTCACTGGTGTTTCTGGACCGAGGGTTCAGAGTGAGTAATGAATTAAAAATACACCGGTTAGCTATCAAGAAGGGGCCTCTGGCACAAAGAGATGCATACTGTGTGATTGCATCTTAGGAAGCTCAAGAGAAAAGAGCTATTCCTTCCTAGAATACCTCTTGGGGCAGGTTACTGATTACAGGGCACGGGAGAAAGACAGCCAGGCGCACTGGGAATGTTCTGCACCTTGATCTAGGTGGTGGACACACAGGTGTAGAACCATGTAAATATGCATCAAGTGTGCGCCTTTAAGGTGATGCGCTTTACTGGGTGTGCTTATATCTCCATTCAAAAAGGGGGCCATAGAGAAATGGAGGGTCTGGGGGAGTTTGCAGAAAGGGCTGAGTGAGGGGAGCAGAGAGGAAAAGCTTAGGGTTCCGGCTGAGCACCCTGAACCCCAGCCGTGCTAACGTTTCCTCCCCATACGAAAGTGGCCCTCTGGAATGCAGACCAGGTGAGTGGACATCAAGTGGAAACTTGGTAGAAATGCAAATTCCTGCCCTCCAGGGGTAGGGTTTCCAGGTGGCTTGGTAAAGAACCCACTTGCCAATGCAGGAGATCTGGGTTCGATCCCTGGGTTGGGAAGATCCACTGGAGAAGGAAATGGCAACCCACTCCAGTGTTCTTGCCTGGGAAATCCCATGGATGAAGGAGTCTATAGGTGGGCTATAGTCTATGGGGTTGCAAAAGATTCAGACACAACTGAGTGACTAAACAACTTTCCTGCCCTGTCCCAGACCTACTGACTCAGGGCCTCTGGGGTGGGACCCTGGCATCTGAGTTTCATAAGCCCTGGGGGTGATCCTGCTCCCCCCCTCCACAGGGGACCAGCTGCTTTATGCCAAGACTCTGCCAGGGGAAGCTCTGGCCTTTGAGGACCCCCACCCTCTGGGAGAATCTCCTTTGGTTTTCACTTGCTGCCCTGTCCTGCCCCTTCTCAGGCTCTCTGCATGCCTCTTCCTGTGTTGTCCTGCACATGTTTCTTTGTTCAGGGTTTTTCCCAGTCCCTCCTCTTTTCTCTGTCCTGGGCTCCCGCTTAGTCACTCCAGAAGCTTCAACCATCACCTTCCCCCTGCCATGTCCCCAAGCTCTCCCATCAATTCACACTTCCATCTAGAGCTCCCAGCAGGTCTCTACACCCCTGCCTGGGTGGAGTCTGGGCTCCACTGTACCTGAGCAAGGAGGTGGGGAACCTGCCTCTCAATTTTACTCTCTGGAGCCTCGGCTGTTTTACCTTCAAGGGAAAATAATGATGTCCAACCTCATCAGTCTGCTCGAGAATTAAAGGAGATAAAATATGGATTCAAATCTAGGCTTTGCCACATACCCCTGGACCCTTCTGAGCCTCAGTTTCCACATCTGTAGAATGGGATATTCAATGCATGTACTCGACAGAGCTGCTGGGAACACATATCTGAGCCTGGAAGGAGATCGGTATTGGCTGGTCTTGTAATCTGTGATTTTACCAAAGCCTGGGCTCTTCACCTAGCTGGAGTGGACTCAGCATTGACTTCAAGGTGCTTGGGGAAGAAGGAAGCTACTTCTGAGTTGGAAACTGGCCCCAGACCTCCCCTCCTTCATAAACAAAAGCTCTTCTAAGGCTTCAGGGTCCTCGTGTAACTCCTTTCCCCTTTTCTCAAAACCTGAAAGTACCTTGGTTTCAGCAGTAAAACAGGCCCTAGGTCATGACTACACATCAACAGTGCACTTAGTCACGGGTGCAACTTAGATTCCAGAAGAAGGTTTCTGGATTGTGTAATAAAATACAAGGAGTGTGTTAACAGGTGAGAGCTGATCTCTATTTAATTAGATGCTGGCTTCCCATGGCTCCAGGGAATGGTGAAAAGACTTCTGGGCTAGAGGGTGATTTTTTGCAGCCGAGTCTCTCTTGTGTTTCTCTCTGGGACATCTGTTGAAATTACCCATGGAATATAAAAGCTAGAGAAAAGCCTTTATTGGAAGTAGAAACTAGGGAAGGTTGGCATTCGCAGTGCCCCAGACTTCAGATAATTGTGCAAAATAGCATGGCGATGGGATTAGATTGGAGGAAGTTCTGAACAGATCCATGGAAGGTCATGTGTGAAGAATAAGTCACTACTAGTAAGGACCTGCTTTATAGCACAGGGAAACACACACATACACACACACACATACTGTGTGTAACGTAGTTAATCAACAAGCACCTACTGTGTAGCAGAGGGATGTCTATTCAATACTCTGTAAGGGCCCATATGGGAAAAGTACCTAAAAAGAGTGGATGTATATGTAACTGATTCACTTTGCTGTATGCCTAAAACCCACACAGCATCGTAAATCAACTATATCCCAATAAAATTTTTTTGAAAAAAGAATAAGTCACTGTCAAGTCAGGAGAAGAGACCCCAGAGCATACCACTGTCAGGAATGGGGAGTAACAAGCTGTTCACTTACTGGGTTTTTTAAAACCTTTTTTTGATCATGCCCCACAGCATACGGGATGCTAGTTCCCCAACCAGGGATCGAACTGGTGCCCCTTGCATTGGAAGCGCAGAGCCTTAACCACTGAACCACCAGGGAGGTCCCAAGCAGTTCGTTTCGATCTAGCTGGTGCCTCTGGGAAGGGTGTCGTATGGGCCTCCATGCTGTGGGGAACCCCACGGGGAAGCTAGTTATCTGCTAGCACCGCCATGACTGGCTGACACTGAGGGAAGCTGGGCTTGGCGAGGGGTTAAGGGTATTTATTGCCTTAGCTATTCCATAACTGTCAGAGACAAGACACTATTTGACCCAAAGCTGTGCTTCCTAATGAAGCTGGCCATGCGGTGCAAATCTCCACTCTGCTCTCGTAGGTCCCTAGAATTCCAAACCAGAAATATTCCTCTGTAACAACTTCAGTTTTACTCCCTCTCACTCCCACTGTGCCTGAAAGGAACAAAAGGATACATAACATTAGAAAAACTCAACTCAATACCCTAAAACTCGACTCAATACCCTATCAGCAGAGCGCTCCCTTAGGAAGGAAGCAGAGGAATGATATGAGACCTAAAGAACAGTGGTGCATCCAAGAGGATTGGATGATGCATCCTTATGGGAGGGAGAGATGAAAAGAAATCAGAAAAAAACTTGGTCAAATTTTTAGTTCATGTTCTTGGCACAACTCTAATGTATGCTACCCCTAAGAAACTATAGGAAGCATTCATGAAAGAGGCATATCTGAGATTAAGGTAGACCGAAGAGATGAAAACATAATTGCTGAATTAAAAACTGCGATGGATATTAGAGAAATACAAATCAAAATGACAGTGAGGCACCACCTCACACCAGTCAGAATGGCCATCATTAAAAAAGTCTACAAACTATAATTGCTGGAGAGGATGTGGAGAAAAGGGAACCCTCCTACACAATGATGGGAATGTAAATTGGTGCAGCCACTATGGAAAACAGTATGAAGTTCCTCAGAAAACTAAAAATAGAGTTGCCATATGACATAGAAATCCCACTCCTGTGTATATAACTGGACAAAACTATAATTCAAAAAGATATATGCATCCCAATGTTCATAGCAGCACTATTCACAATAGCCAAGACATGGAAACAACTTAAATGTCCATCAGCTGAGGAATGGATAAAAAGGTGTGGCGTTTATACCAGGGAATACTTGTGCTCACGCTTACTCGCTCAGTCTTGTCTGACTCTTTCTGACCCCATGGGCTATAGCCACAAGGCTCCTCTGTCCATGGGATTTTTCAGGCAAGAATACTGGAGTGGATTGCTATTTCCTCTTCCAGGGGATCTTCCCAACCCAGGCATTGAACCCATGTCTCCTGCATTGCAGGCAGATTCTTTACCACAAGCCCTCAGGGAAGCCCCGCAGTGGAATACTACTCAGCCATAAAAAAGAATGAAATAAAGCCATTTTCAGTAACATGGATGGATCTAGAGATGATCATACTAAGTGAATTAAGTCAGAAAGAGAATGACAAATATCATATAACACAACTTACACCCAGGAGAAAGCAGTGTTCTCTTCTTTGTAAGGAATGGGGAAAGAGGAGGTATCTTAAAAATCCTCTTGGTCCCTTGTTTTCCTAACTGTGCTTTTTTCCCAGAGGGCCCTGGCTATGCAGTGACTGATTGGAAGGCCTGGTGGACATGCCATGCGTTGTTTTGGTGGCTTGTTTCCACCAAGCTCTGTGCAACTCCACTGGTAGGAGGGGAGTCATGCCCTCCTCGGGGGACTGTGGAGTCATTGACAAGTTCTCACTGACATAGCATGTGGTGACCTTTCTGCAGGCAAGGGATGATGACCTACCTCCAAAGTCCCCTGTTCTTCCCTGTCCAGCCAGGAAAGGTTTTGGACGCTGGAGCACTGGCCGGCAGAGGCGCCTCTCCAGGGGCTTAATAAGAGGATGATGCTTTTGTAACGAGCATTTCCCAGGGATTTTCCAGCAGCCCTGCCCCATTCTCTGCCTTTGAAACCAGCTGCTCTAGAACTAAGACTTAAACAGAGGCCCCCTTCCCTCTTATTGTCTCTGGTGACTGGGGTCAGGGGGTGGTGTCCCTGGAAGTGGCCTCTTTTATTCATGTACTCATGCATTAATCTATCCCCTCAATGTCATGGAATGTGCATTGCTAACAGGTTCAGCGTCCACACGAGGAGTGAGGGATCCCAGGAAGACCATGGCCTCCAGTCTTAGTCAGCTTGGGGTTCAAATCCTGGTTCTGCCATTTACTATGTGTGTGGTCTTGGGGAAGTGACTTCACTTCCCTGTGACTCGGTTTCTTCTTCTGTACAATGGAGTCATAAGGAGCCCTACCTCAGGGAGCTGATGTGAGGATTTGAGCACATGAAATACTTAACCTGTGTTTGGCATATGGTGAGAAGTCAGAATGGTAACTGCAGTGATAATGATGGTGATGGTGGTGGAGGTGGTGAGGAAGTCTTGGCTTTGCATCCCAGTGATACCCTCACGTTTGGATCACTTTGGAAGGTTGCAGAATATTCCTAGTGTTGAGGCTAGAAAACTAATGCAGGGGGAGTGCATGGAACAGTGCCTCGTACAAGCAAGGGTGTAAAAAGTATGAAATCAGTACAAAAGGGTCAAATTGGTTCTCTTGGCAACATGCCACATGGGTATGGGGAGAGAAGGGCAGGGTGCATTTGACTGGTGGCAGGTAGAGAGGACAGGGGCTCGGGCCCTCCTGCAGAATAAAACCCCAGGGCCTCTGTCTGCTTTGCCTGTTTTTGTTTGTACCCCTCCCACGTCCTGCCCGCAGGTGTAGACTCTTTGGAGCCAGCAGAGTTGAAGGGGTCGATGTGTTGTCCTGGGCGTATGCACTTCAGATCTAGAAAGAACCAGTTTGAGTTTTGACTCCGCCATCTTGCACCTGTGTGATGTAGATGAATTCTTTCTATGCCCAGGGCCCCAGTTTTCTCATCTGCAAAATGGGGGTGATAGTAATGGTACCTGCTTAGAGGATTAAATGAGATCACTCCACACTGTCCTGGATCTCTTAGTTGGGGCCTGATGCCAGGTATTGGGGTATGACAGTGAATGACACAGAAATGGTCCCTGGCCTTGAGCAGGGGACATGTCACAAAGTCAGCATTCGATAACAGGGATCAATCAGTCATAATAACTAAATGACAGTGTTCATTCGTCCCACAACTCGAGGGTCCCTTACCCCAAATGGCAGGGTCATGTTCTTCTTTATGCATGGCTGGTCTCAGTTTCCTCAGGATTGTGGGAGGCTGGGTGATCCCTGGGCTCCCTTGCAGGAGGGGGACCATGCTGATATTCCTCCGCAGATCTGGCCCATCCAGGACACAGCTCTTCCCTGCCAGCTCAGAACCTGCAGCCTGTAAGGTGTCTCAGAGCATGCAGGCTGTGTTTACTGAATGGTGGAGAGTCTCTACTGGGTGAGAAGGGTTAAGTGAGACCAGTACAGGTCACAGAATCACCATGTTTTTGCTCTTAGATCAAATAATGAAATCATAAAAGGGGCTCTTAGTCAAGGCTTAAGTAGTTGAACTTGAGTGAAAAAGAGACTAAGAGTTTCCGGCGCAACCACTTGGGTTTTCCTTGGGAAAAGAGACAGGAGGATTGATGGAGAATCCACCAGGAGCTTGTCAGGCTTTGGCTCCTGATAAATTGCAGGAGACGTGGCTCATGGGGAGAGAGGCACGTGCCTGATGTGAGCAGCCGGGCCTCCTCCTGTTTCAAGGACAGGTAATAGGATAAGGGCCCCTTCTCCCTCCACTATCTTATTTGAGTTTTATGGTAACATGTGAAGCAGGCAAGATGAGTACATTTTTTCCTATAATATAAATGAAAAAACTGAGCCCCAGAGAAATTAAGTAACTGACCAAGGCCACATAGCTAAGTGACTGACAATTTTGTGGAACCAGATTAAGTGCTGGTACCACCAACCATGAAGACTACATAAATAGGTACCTTGGCCTACAAGGAAAACACTGTCAGAGGAGGCTGCATGGTGATAATACTTTGGGTGGAATCTACTTCCCCACCCTATGGGTCTGGGCTGGTCATGTGACTTGCTCCGACCAATAGAATGCAGCAGAAGTGACACTACCCAGTTACCAGCAAAGGCACCAAGAGTCCACATATCTCCTCTCACACACTTAAAATCCTGCCACTGCCATATACATGAGCTCAGACTAGTCACCGGAGGTTGAGTGGCCAGGGGGAACAGAGGCAAGTCATCCAGCTAAAGGCCTTCTAGATCAGCCAGCCCCCAGCCAACTTGGGAGCTGACCACAGATTCAAACTGCTGACCCACAAGATGGTGAACTTCTATAATGACTTTAAATAAAAGACGTCCTGCAACCAGTTCAAATGTATCATTTTTCTAGATTCTATACATATGTGTAAATGTACAATATTTGTTTTTCTCTTTCTGACTTACTTCACTCTGTATAATAGGCTCTAGGTTCATCTACCTCACTAGAACTAACTCGAATGTGTTCCTTTTTATGGCTGAGTTAACATTCCATTGTTTACATGTACCACAACTTCTCTATCCATTCATCTGTTGATAAACATCTAGGTTGCTTCCATGCCCTAGCTATTGTACATAGCGCTGCAATCAACACTGGGGTACATGTGTCTTTTTCCATCATGGTTTTCTCAGGGTATATGCCCAGTAGTGGGATTCTTGAGTCATAAAATTCCTAGTTTTTTAAAAGGAATTTCTGTACTGTTCTGCATAGTGAACCTATTTTCAGGGAAGGAACAGAGATGCAGATATAGGGAATGAACTTGTGGACACAGCAGGAGAAGGAGAGGGTGGGATGAACTGAGAGAGTAGCATTGAGACATATATATTACTGTATGTACACTGGGGTATGCGTGTCTCTTTCAATTCTGGTTTCCTTAGTATGTATGTAAAACAGATAGCTAATGGGAAGTTGCTGTATAATACAGGGAGCTCAACCCAGTACTGTGACAACCTAGAGGGGTGGGATGAGGTAGGGGACGGGAAGGAGGGTCAAGAAGGAGGGGACATATATATACTTATGGCTGATTCATGTTGTTATATGGCAGAAATCAACACGATGTTGTAAAGCAATTATCCTCTGATTAAAAATAAATTAAAAAAAAAAGGCATTTGCTTTCGGGGTGGTTTGTTACACAGCCAAAGCTCACTGATAAATCACAAGGAGAGACAGTTTCTCTTGGCCCGACAGCTGTCAGACTTGAGCATCTACGGAGTTAGGACCTCACTCCCTCTTGAGGCCAGGGCCTCCATCCATGCAGTCTCCTGATCCGTCCCCTTGGGGACTCGAAGTTGGGAACCCAGATGCCCCCTGTGCAATGAACATATGGAGGTGTTCCCCATAAAATAGCAACCCCAATAAAAAGCAACCATTTTGTTGTATCACTGATACAATCTAGCAGTGTTTAAGTGGATGGGCTTTGGAGAAAAGGCCAGGTTCAGCTGTGATACTCAACAGTCACTCTCCCTCTCAGAGCCTCATTTTTCTAAATTCATAAAATGGGGAGTTTTAAAAAGCATCAAAGGATTGCTAATGACTTAACCAGATTGCTACAGGCTTAGCACAGAGTTAGACATCAACATTGTGTGAGGTGATATCCCTCCTGGGCCTTTCTCTGATTATAGGTTCCAGGCAGCAGGACACATAGCATTTTGGCTGCTCTTCTTGTATTGATATTTACAAGAGGAGGGTGTGATATCCTGATAATGTAGCAAAGAGTTAGAAGAGGACTTCACTCTGCATGCCCAATGCAGGGGCCCTGGGTTCAATCCCTGGTCAGGGAACTAGAACGCACATGCTGCAACTAAAAGACTCCACGTGCCACAGCTAAGACCTGGCCACAGTCAGATAAATTAATAATTTTTTTTTAAAGAAAAGATGAGGTTAAAAAAAAGTTTAAATGTTGATATACGACAGAAACCAACACAATATTATAGAGCAATTATCCTCCAATTAAAAATAAATAAATTTAAATTTTAAAAAAGTTAAAAGAAGTACAAAAACACACAGCCCTGGGTCTCTTGACCTCAGCACTATCAACCTTTGGGATCATTCTTTGCGGTGGTGGTGGTGTGGAGGCCTGTCCTGGGCATTGCCACATGCTTAGCATTACCCCCGGCCCCTACCCACTGGATGCCAGTTGTGACAGCTATAAATGCCCCCAGACACTGCCAAGTGTCCCTGAGGAGACAGAATTGTCTCCAACTGAAAACCCACTGACATAGCCATCCTCTGATGCCCAAAGAGCAGGGCTGAACTTCCTCCATCCTGGAGGACAGCAGAAAGTAGAGAGAGGATGCTAAAAATACTGACTGCCCAATCAAGACCCATCACTCACTGTGGAGGGAGCTCTCTTGCCCAGATGATGCCATCTGCTTCCAAGTTGGTGGTGGAGGTGCCCAAGGGGGTTGTCCGGGAGAGGAAGGCAGAGAGGGGAGGGACGATGGGGAGGGTGAGGATGGGATGGAGGGGCCCCTGGGAGGCCGGGATGGAAAGAGATACTGTCTTTGGTTGGGTTCCCCAGCATCAGACCCTGAGATGATGGTTTGGGTGGCAGTGATTTATGGGAAATGTCTCCATGAAAAGTGGTTGGGGAGGGTTTCCCACTGGTCCAGTGGCTAAGATTCTGAGCTTCCAATACAGGGGGCCGAGGTTCCATCCTTTGTCAAGGAACTAGATTCCACATGATGCAGCTCAGAATTCACATGCCAAGCCACAGCTAAAAGAACCTGCCTATCACAATGAAGACTCAGTGCAGCAAAATAAATAAATATTAAAAGAAAAAAAAAAGTGGTAGGGGAGAGTGGGAAGGAGAAACCAGGAAGGGAAGGTGACCAAGAGAGGATGTGCTAACACCCTGGAGTTGTCCTTATTAGGACACAAGGTCGCTGCACCCCTCAATCACTGGGTAGGCGTCACCCCCAGGAGGATGTCAATTCCCGGGCACTCAGGTTCTCTCCCAGGCAAAGCAGGTTCCGGCTGTTGGGAGTGACGTGCATGGAGAGTAGCTGGGCACGCAGTGGAGGCGTCCTGGTGAACGTGCATAGGACACGGAGCTTGGAAGCACGTCTGCTGCAGACACTCGGGGAAGAACTAGACGAGAAGAAGAATGTGCAGACGCAGTTGTCTTTTACTGAACAGGGTGCCAGATACAGTGCCTGCCACCTGACCCCACGTGCAAGCCTGTGACTTGTGATGGAGGCTGACACTCCAAATCCAGCCAGTCAGAATCCTTCCCTCAAGAACTGAAGCCCTCAGACACTCAGAAACAGTCCTGAGTCAGAGTTATGGAGGAGGTCGAAGAGGAGGTGGTCAGAGGTATGGATGCTGAGAAGACGATAGCGCACACTTTGTAAACATTATTATTTTTTTAATACCTGGCACACCCCCCAGGTCACCTTTGGTTGGGGGTGGTGTCTGAAGGAGCCCCTGCCTTGTCTGACCGTCAAGTGTGTAAGTTCCATGCAGGTTGGAGGGGGGTGTTCCCTGCTCAGCGCCACCCTCTGCACACAATACACTCACTCTGCATACTTCTTGTTCAACAAGGCTGCTACAGGGGCTTGACAGCATATGACATCTAAGGGCACCTTACCCAGGGCCTGGCACACAGCAGGTGCTCAATAAATGTATGCTGCATGTGTGAAGGAGGGGAAGGGTGAATGAAAGAATGCCAGTGCCTACCCAGGCAGAGCAAACCATCTCATGCTTTTGAAGGCACAGCTTCTTACATTACAAAATGGCTTCAAATGTCACTCAAATGCCACCTCTTCCAGGAAGACTTCCTTGATCTCCTCCCTGCCCTCAATTCAACGAATTATTCCCTTCTCTATAAGATCATCTGATTGGGCATATCTCTACTAATCACTCATTTATTTGAAGTGAAACTTATTTTAATGCCTGTCTTTGCTCTCTAATATGCTGGAGGCCACAGGACTGGAAAAGGTCAGCTTTCATTTCAATCCCAAAGAATGGCAGTGCCAAAGAATATTCGAACTATCATACAGTTGTGCTCATTTTTAATGCTAGTAGGGTTATGCTCAAAATCCTTTAAGCTGGGCTTCTGTAGTATGTGAACTGAGAACTTGCTGATGTACAAGCTGGGTTTAGAAACGACAGAGGAACCAGAGATCAAATTGCCAACATTTGTTGGATCATAGAGCAAGTAAGAGAATTCCAGAAAAACACCTACTTCTGTTTTACGGTATATACAAAAGGCTTTGACTATGTAGATTACAGCAAACTGTGGAAAATTCTTAAAGAGATGGAAATACAAGACCACCTTATCTGTCTCCTGAGAAACCTGTATGTAGGGCAAGAAGCAAAAGTTAGAACTGGACATGGAACAACAGATTGGTTCCAAATTGGGAAAGGAGTACGACAAGGCCACACACTGTCACCTTGTTTATTTAACTTATGTGCAGAATACATCATGCAAAATATGAGGTTGGATGAATCAGAAGCTGGAATAAAGATTGCCAGGAGAAATATCAACAATCCCAGATATGCAGGTGATATCACTCTAATGGCAGAAAGCAAAGAGGAATGAAAGAACCTCTTGATGATAGCGTTAAGAGAAGAGTGAAAAAGCTGGCTTAAAACTCAACATTCAAAAACCTAAGATCACGGCATCCAGTCCCATCACTTCATGGCAAATAGAAGGGGAAACAGTGACAGATTTCATTTTCTCGGGCTCCAAAATCACTGTGGAGGGTGACAGTAGTCATGAAATTAAAACTCTTGCTCCTTGGAAGGAAAGCTGTGACAAACCTAGACAGCATATTAAAAAGTAAAGATATCACTTTGCTGACAAAGGTCCATATAGTCAAAGCTATGATTTTTCCAGTATTCATGTACAGATGTGAGAGTTGTACCATAAAGCAGGCTGAGCGCCAAAGAATTGATGTTTTGAAACTGTGGTGTTGGAAAAGACTCTTGCGAGTCGCTTGGGCTGCAAGGAGATCAAACCAGTCAATCCTAAAGAAAATCAACCCTGAATATTGTTGGAAAGACTGATGCTTAAGCTGGAGCTCCAATGCTTTGGCCACCTGATGCGAAGAACCGACTCACTGGAAAAGACCCTGAATCTAGGAAAGATTGAGAGCAGGAGGAGAAGGGTGTCAGAGGATGAGATGGTTGGATGGCATCACCGACTCAGTGGACATGAGTTGAGCAAACTCCGGAAGACAGTGAAGGATGGGGAAGCCTGGCATGCTGCAGTCCGTGTGGTCACAAAGAGTCGCACACGCCTTAGCAATTGAACAGCAACAACGACACACTAGAGGCTCCTTGAACGCAGGCGCCTTGATTTGATTTCCGTATATCCTAGTGCCTAGTATTGTCCTTTGTAGGCACTGAACTGTCAGACATTAAGTAAAATTTCAGAGCCTCTTGATAAAGAATAAGATTTAGATGTACATGGGAAGCCACCCTGGCAGCTTCCTCTCCCACTTCTCTGAGCCTCAGTTTCCTTTTATAAAGTGGGGATATGGAGAGAGACCTCTTGAAACCATGATGGGAACTTGTGGTGGATGGACTCTAGGATGGCCTTTGATGGGTCTCATCACCAGGTGTCCACACCCTTGTGTAATCCATGACCCTTGAGTGGTGGGCATGACCTGTGATGTGCTTTCAACTAATAGAATATAGAAAAGGTGATGAGATGCCAGTCCTGCGATTTGTTTGCACAAGAGTGTGACCTCCCAGGTGACTAATGAGAGCCTATTGTATAGCTCGGGGAACCTTACTCAGTGCTCTGTGCTGTGCTGGGCTGCGCTTAGCTCTCAGTCATGTCCAGCTCTTTGCAACCCCATGGACTGTAGCCTACTAGGCTCCTCTGTCCATGGGATTTTCCAGGCAAGAATACTGGAGAAGGTTGCCATGCTCTCCTCCAGGGGATCTTCCCAACCCAGGGGTCAATCTGGGGTCTCCTGCATTGCAGGCAGATTCTTTACCATCTGACCCACCAGGGAAGCCCATGAATACTGGAGTGGGTAGCCTATCCCTTACTCCAGGGGATCTTCTCAACCCAGGAATCAAACTGGGGTCTCCTGCATTGCAGGCAGATTCTTTACCAGCTGAGCTAGCAGGGAAGCCCAGTCAGTGCACTACGGTGACCTAAATGGGAAAGAAATTCAGAAAAGAGGGGATATATGTATATGTACAGCTGGTTCAGCTTGCTGTACGGTAGAAACTAACACAACATGGGATAACAACTATATTTCAATTAAAAAAAAAAAAGGGTGTGACTTCCAGTCAGGCAGCAGATTCTATTGCCTTTTCAGCTTACGTACTTTGATGAAGTCAATAACCATGCTGGAGAATCCCACAGGCACGAAGTCCGCCAGCCCTCAAGAAAGTCACTACTTTCAACAAACACAGGAGCCTGAAACCTGTCCTTCCCCAGTTGAACCTTCAGATGAGACCCAATCCCTGGCTAACAGCCTGATTTCAGTCTCAGGAGACACAGTGAAGCAGAGGACCCAGCTAAGTCATGCTGGGATTACTGACCCACAGAAACAGAGATCACATCTGTGTGTTCTTATAAGCCACTAAGTTTGCAGTGACTTTATGCAGCAATAGACAAATATATATATATATATATATGATAACATATACTATACTATATTAGATACTAAATAATAATATATACATTTATCTGCTATATATGTAGTTCTGATGCTCTCAATTAATGGCAGCCATGATTTTTAATGTTATTATTTTGGAGGGAGGGAAAGAGCCACCCCATCCCAACACCTGTGTACTTTCAACTCCTAATGACAAACATTCCTGATCATTTTGCTTTCCCATATTTTCCCATTTGTCTACAAGGAACATAGATGTATGCAAGTTTTAAAAACCACATTGACAATATTCACAAATAAAGAAAGTTTGGCTAAACTGACTGTAGGAATTAAAGTTCCAGTTTCTGAATATGCTAGAGAAGACTTCCCTGTCTGTACCTGCCTGCCCACTTCTCCATCCTCAGTTCTCATACCAAGGGCTGTAGCCTCATCTGATCAGTTTGTGCTATTCTTTCCTCCTGGTACCTCTTTTCCACCCTTCCTCACCTGGCTCGTGCTTAATCATCATTCAGGTCCCAGGTTAGAGCCACCTCCTCCAGGAAGTTCCCCTAGTTTCCCCAGGCCCAGTGAGATGCTTCCTCCATCCTCCCACAGTGCCCTGCCTCATCCAACCACATCTCCTGGGCACCCCCACCAGAATCCCACAGGTTTCCCTAATGACCCACCCACAGGTTTTATTCTTCAGCGAGTAAGAGCCCCAAACTCAGTCACCTAATGTGGTCTCCAAG
The DNA here is from genome assembly GCF_023699985.2 of Odocoileus virginianus. NCBI lineage: Eukaryota > Metazoa > Chordata > Mammalia > Artiodactyla > Cervidae > Odocoileus > Odocoileus virginianus. The sequence continues at coordinate 53,831,084 of NC_069685.1, read as the reverse complement.
TGTGCTCATTCATGCAGGCACCAAGACACAGCCATAGGATCTCAAGTAGATGATATCCATCAAGTAACTTTTAACTTCTGCTCATGGCACACTATGAATTCATATTTTTAACAACTCCTATCATTTTCTGGCCAATGTGCTTGGTGGTTGTTAAATACAGTTGCATTAGTTCACTGCAATCATTAAACATATAGTGGAGAATTTTTAAACTCTGTTTTGAAATTTCCTCCTTTTTCCATATACCAGGGGCCTCAGGAAATGACGGTGCTCTGGATCCTTGTCAAACGCCCTGTTCCTGCTGTGGCCATCGCTAGGAACGCCTTTCTCATTCTTTCCTGCCCATTCAAGCCTGCCCTGGCCCCTCCAGCCACAATGGGCCATTTCCTTCACCAGAGCCGGACGCTGCCCAGGATTGTAAGGGTGGCTGGTACCCGGGCGGGGCCTCCCTGGGGGCCGTGCGGAGTCTTGGCAGAAAGCCTCCCCTACCAGGCCGACTGGCTGGGCTCCTCCCAGCCCGGGCCTTGTACCTGTTGAGGCCGCTGAGACCCTTCGAGTCTCCTCTTCAGAGCCGGCAGGTCCTGAGGACACCTCTGGCTTGGCTCTCCACAGGCTCCTGGCAGCCTGGTGCTGACCAAGTCCGCCCCGGGGCCTCTGCGAGCCCTGCCCCCAGGGCTCTGGGCTGTGAGAACCAGCCCAGGTGCGTGCCCGGGGCCCCGTCTCCAGGAGGCTGCACAGGAGGCCCTGGGGCTGCAGCTGGGGCGGAGGTGTGGGGGCCGAGGCAGCTCACTCACCCCGGGCGGAACCCACCGTCTCGTCTGCTGACAGAACAGGACTCCAGGTCCCGCGTGGGGTATCCACAGAAGGCTACTAGAAATCTCTACCCTTTAAACAGGTTGTACCAGTTGAGGCAAGGGTGAAGGAAAGTTCTGGAAAGAAGCTTCTGCTGAAGCAGGACCCCTGGCCCATGCTGTTAGCAGGACCGAAGGAGAAGCATAAGGACAGGCTGGAGCACTGGCAGATGGACGGCCAGCCAGATGGACAGACAGGCAGCAGCCTGGTTATCTTCCCCAGAGTCTTGGCCCAGCTAGTGATTATATATTTGGCTGTTTGTTTACTTGTTATTGCTGTGTCCCCTACTAGAATGTCAGCCTTGGGAGGGCGGGGACTGTGCCTGTTTCAATGTCCCAGGCCTAGCATAGTACTAGGCACATAGTAGGTACTCAATAAATACTTGTGGAATAAATGAATGAATGAAGTGGATGCCTGAGAGGAGGAACCGGCGGTCAGGCAGATAGAAAGGTGGGTAGATGGGTGGATAGATGAATGGATGGACAAAGGCAGGGAAAGGTAGATGGATAGGCAGCAAGGTCAGCACTTCAGGCAGGCTCCTGCTCAGTCTCCATCCCTATATCTCCATCCTGAGACCTTCCCAACCTCGAAGCTTCTCCCCATCCCTCTGCCGACGTGCCCTGAGACCCCTCTAACCTCTCAGCAGGTGAGCTTCTCCCTGTGTTGTCCAACCCCAGACAAAGAAAATCTATTCAAAGAGAAAAGCTGCCTCCCGGGTCACACTGAAGAGTTCCAAGGCCAGGTCAGAGCTATCCTGAGTACGGTTGGAAGCTTCAGACCCAAAGTGGAAGGAGCACTGAGTGCTGACCCTGTTTCAGCTGCTGAGGCCTCAGAAAGACCTTCTCCCAGCCTTCCGGTCTCAAGGTGGGGTGGGTCATAAATTTTTAAAAACACAGAGAATAAAATACAATAACTACCCTGCATAAGTCGACCACCCAGCATTAATCTTAGTTAACATTTTGGCATTCTGGCCTTTCTTCTAGACATACACTTTAAAGTTTTATTTTAAGTTTACTCTGAACAGGAAGTTCAGAGTTCCCATATGCCTCCTGCCAATCCTTCCTCCCCCAACACACAGTCTCTTCCACCACTGACCTCCCTCTTAAGAGTGGGATATTTGTCAAACTGAAGAGCCTACATGGACACATCATTATCACCCAGAGTCCATGGTTTGGACATTCAGTGGGTTTGGACAAATGTATAATGACAATGTGAGAGTTTGACCATAAAGAAGGCTGAGCACCAAAGAACTGATGCTTTAGAATTATGATGCTACAGAAGACTGTTAAGAGTTCCTTGGACAGCAAGGAAATCAAACCAGTCATTCCTAAAGGAAATCAACCCTGAATATTCATTGGAAGGACAGATGCTGAAGTTGAAGTCACCTGATGCAAAGAGCCAACTCATTGGAAAAGACCCTGATGCTGGGAAAGATAGAGGGCAGGAGGAGAAGGGGGTGACAGAGGATGAGATGGTTGGATGGCATCACAGACTCAATGGACATGAGTTTGAGCAAACTCAGGGTGATAGTGAAGGACAGGGAAATCTGCTGGGCTGCAGTTCATGGGGTTGCAAGAGAGTCAGACACGACTTAGAGACTGAACATCAACGTAATGACACGAATCCATCATTAGTATCACAGAGCAGTTCCACAGCCCTGAAACTCCTCTGTGCTCCCTTAATCATCCCACCCTCCTCCCTAATCTCTGGAAGCCACTGATCTTTTTATTGTCTCTGAATCGTGAATCTTTTCCTGAATGTCATATAGTTGTAATCAGACAGTATGTAGCCTTTTCAGACTGGCTTCTCTCACTTAGGAACATGCATTTCAGTTTCCTGCTGATCTTTTCATGGCTCGAGAGCTCATTGCTCTTGAGTGCTGAATAATATTCCATCAGATGTACCTCAGTTTCTTTATCTACTCACCTACTGAAAGACATTTTAGTTGCTTCCAAATTTTGGCAATTATGAATATAGCTGCTATAAAATCTGTCTATAGGCTTTTGTTTGGACCTAAGATTTCAAGTCATTTGAGTAAGTATCAAGAGTATGATTGCTGGATCATATAAGAATATATTTAGGCATATACTTCAAAACTTAACATTATTACTGTATGAATACCTTGTCCTCTAGAAACATGGCTAACATTTACTGAGCATGTGCCATATGCCAGATGGTAATTCTATGAATTTTATGACATTCTCACTGCTCCTCTATGAGACAGGTATTATTGGCTCCATGTTCCAGATGAGGAAAACAAGACCAGAGAGATTAAGTAACTTGCCCAGGGTCATACAATCTTGGGGTCAGGATTCAAACCCAGCAATCTGACTTCAGAGCCCATGCTTGAAAAATCAGAATATTATGGGTAGAGCTGAATTCTCCTTTGATACCCCCATCCCTGACCCTGGTCCCTACCAGCCTTCCCTAGCAATGGGATACCAAGTGTTGGACTGAGGGGGTGGACCACCCTGTAAGCATAAAATAATGAACCGAGCTGTTTGTAGAAAAGTTTATAGTAAAGTTAAGTTGGTCTGCTTTTTATTATCACCACAAACTATGTATTCACTGATTCTAGTTGGTGATCAAATACTCCAAGTGTTTTAGGTTCTAAACCATTGCCGCATTGCTGTTAAGTTTTAATAATAAGCTTCAAATTAGCTCATTTTTATTACTCATGCCTTAATGATCATAGTATCCTATGGAAGCTAAATCAGAGAACCCCTCAATTATACACTGGCCCCTGACACAGGCAAACGCAGCTACACATAATTGTTTTGAAAGTTCAAACATTCCCAACAGCTTGGAATTGTTCAAAGTCACTTTGGGCTCAATTTGTGTCTCCAGCTTCTGAGAGAATATATATTCCTATGTTTAAACCATAGATTCAAACTAAACAGTGATTATAGGCAGTTTTGCTATTCTTTGCCACCATGTGAAGCAGTGTTTGAAATTAATTTGCGTTTAAGTGTAAAACAGTGAAATGGAGTACAAATTAAATTGTTAGATGTAAAATTTCAGGGTTTTTTTTGTCAAGCACAAGTGTTTAGTTTATTCATGACCTATTTTACTGAATTTGAATACATCAAAATGTCTTTCTTTAAACATTTTTTGTTTAAAAACCCAAGAACAAGCCCTGAAAATAATGCTTGTTATGACAGAAAATAATTTTGCCCTGTAGAGGTGGGTAGTGTTAGAAAAATGACCCACTCTCAGGGCTTCCCTGGTGGCTCAGTGGTAAGCAAGCTGCTTGCCAGTGCAGGAGACATGGGTTCCATCCCTGGTTTAGGAAGATCCCCTACACCATGGAGCAGCTAAGTCAGTATGCCACAAATACTGAGCCTGTGCTCTAGGGCCTGGAAGCCACAACTTCTAAGCCCACACACTGAGAGGCCGATGCTCAGCAACAAGAGAAGGCACCACAATGAGAAGCCCACTGACTGCCACTAGAGAAAAGCCTGTGTAACAACGAAGACCCAGCAGAGCCCAAAACAAATAAATAAAATGATTAAAGAAATAGCATCTTTCTAAGAAAGTGACCCACTCTAGGTACCACATATCCTGAACATTCTTGTTCCCAGAGGAATTCTATGCTGTGAGTTTCCCGTGTCTTTCCAAATTTGCTTTATCCTGATGCAAACAAGTATATATATCGATAAAGTAAATATGTGGTGTTATTTTGTATGTGCACACATATTTATATATATGGGAATACTATCACCTTTTGTACCTTTTTCCATAAAATTTTCTCACTTTGCAGATGTGTTTGAGGTCTTGTCATGTGAACGCTTTTCTAGACTAGTTTTGTAACCTGGCTGTATTCATCATAGAGAACAAACATATGGATGCTGAGGGGGAAAAGGGTGGATGGGACGAACTGGGAGATTGGGATTGACCATGTACACACTATTGATAGTATGTGTGAAACAGATAACTAGGGACTTCCCTGGTGGTCCAGTGGTAAAGAATCCAATGCAGGTTTGATTCCTGGTCTGTGAACTAAGATTCCACATGCCGAGGGGCAACTAGGCCCAAGGGCTACAACTAGAGAGCCCACAGCCTGCAACTAGGCTTAGTGCTGCAACGAAGACCCAGCACAGCCAAAATAAATAACAACTAAAAACAACAGATAACAAGTGAGAACCTACTATCCGGCAGAGGGAACTCTGCTCTGTGGTGACCTAAATGGGTGGGAGACCCAAAAAAGAGGGGATAAACGTATACAGAAAGCTGATGCACTTTGCTGGAGGAGAGATGAGCACAATAGTGTAAAGCAACTATACTCGGATAAAAACTTAAAAAATAATAAAATGCATGGCTGTATTCTTAAAGAGACTGCATTATACTCACATAATTTCCTCCCACCTGTTATTCAGGCTGTTTTCAGTTTTTTTTTTAAACTATTATAAGCAATGTGTCTGGGCTGGGGTTTCTCTAGAGGTGACAGGTCGAAGGCAGGGCAGGTGCCCTCCCGAAGTCCTCCCTCGCCTGCAGCTCCTGACAGTCCAGGGCTATTTTCACTCCTGCCCTTTCCCCAATGGCCAGGGCCAGGCGAGGCCAGAGATGCCATTCCCATCTCAGGTGGTGCCTCCTGCATGGATCCCGTGACCCTCTGGCTGTCACAAACCTCGAGCCTTGTGATCTGGGCTGTTTAGGCAACCTCCTCCACTGCAGTACACACACACACACCCTCCCTTGGTCTCTTCACACCAAGGAGAGATTTCTAGCCCCGATCAAGTTATGCTGCTCTGTGTTCTGGGGCTGGCAGCTGCAACTGGGGATCCCAAGGACTGTTCTTACTGCCCATCTACGCCCACAGCTTCTTCCTCTTCCCCCAAATCTCCCCTGGCCCTGGCCCACACCTGCAAGAGACACCAGGCACGGCTGCCTTCTCTCTTTTGAGTACGTCTGCTTCCCCAACTTGGTTGTGACACCCTGGAGGATAGGGACAGTGTCTTGCTCACTCAGCCCCCAGAACTTGGCACGAGAAAAGTGCTGGGTCAGATGTGAGAGCTGGACCATAAAGAAGGCTTGAACGCCGAAGAATTGATGCTTTAGAATTGTAGTGCTGGAAAAGACTCTCGAGGGTCCCTTGGACGGCAAGGAGATTAAACCAGTCCATCCTAAAGGAAATCAACTCTGAAGTGAAGACTCCTTGAAAAAGAACCATGAACTTCCAGATGTTCCAGCTGGTTTTAGAAAAGGCAGAGGAACCAGAAATCAAATTGCCAACATCTGCTGGATCACTGAAAAAGCAAGAGAGTTTCAGAAAAACATCTGTTCCTGCTTTATTGACTATGCCAAAGCCTTTGACTGTGTGGATCACAATAAACTGTGGAAAATTCTGAAGGAGATGGGAATACCAGAGCACCTGACCTGCCTCTTGAGAAACCTGTATGCAGGTCAGGAAGCAACAGTTAGAACTGGACATGGAACAACAGACTGGTTCCAAGTAGGAAAAGGAGTACGTCAAGGCTGTATACTGTCACCCTGCTTATTTAACTTATATGCAGAGTACATCATGAGAAACGCTGGGCTGGATGAAGCACAAGCTGGAATCAAGATTGCTGGAAGAAATATCAATAACCTCAGATATGCAGATGACACCACCCTTATGGCAGAAAGTGAAGAGGAACTAAAGAGCCTCTTGATGAAAATGAAAGAGGAGAGTGAAAAAGTTGGCTTAAAGCTCAACATTCAGAAATCTAAGATCGTGGCATCTGGTCCAATCACTTCATGGCAAATAGATGGGGAAACAATGGAAACAGTGGCTGACTTTATTTTTCTGGGCTCCAAAATCACTGCAGATGGTGACTGTAGCTATGAAATTAAAAGACACTTGCTCCTTGGAAGGAAAGTTATGACCAACCTAGACAGCATATTCAAAAGCAGAGACATTACTTTGTCAATGAAAGTCCATCTAGTCAAGGCTATGGTTTTTCCAGTAGTCATGTATGGATGTGAGAGTTGGACCATAAAGAAAGCTGAGGACAGAAGAATTGATGATTTTGAACTGAGGTGTTGGAGAAAACTCTTGAGAGTCTCTTGGACTGCAAGGAGATCCAACCAGTCCATCCTAAAGGAAATCAGTCCTGGGTGTTCATTGGAAGGACTGGTATTGAAGCTGAAACTCCAATACTTTGGCCACCTGACGCGAAGAGCTGACTCATTGGAAAAGACCCTGATGCTGGGAAAGATTGAGGGCAGGAGGGGAAGGGGATGACAGAGGATGAGATGGTTGGATGGCATCACTGACTCAATGGACATGGGTTTGGGTAGACTCTGGGAGTTGGTGATGGACAGGGAAGCCTGGTGTGCTGTGGTTCATGGGGTCGCAAAAAGTCGGACACGACTGAACGACTGAACTGAACTGCACTGATGCTGGGAAAGACTGAAGGCAGGAGGAGAAGGGGGTGACAGAGGATGAGATGGTTGGATGGCATCACTGACTCAATGGACATGAGTTTGAGCAAATTCCAGGAAATAGTGAAGACAGGGAAGGCTGGCGTGCTGTAGTCCATGGAGTTACAAAGAGTTGGACGTGACTGAGCAACTCAAAAGCAACAACAAGGTGCTGGGTCATTAGAGAATTAACAATTGATAAATGAAATAATTACAGCCACTCTGTGTTGGGTCTTTACTCTGTTGGGCACCATTCTTTATAAGCATTTTCTCATTGAATTCTCACATAGTCAAATGATTAGAAGCTGTTGTTATTCCTGGGGGGTGGGCAATTATCCATACTTTATGACTGGGGAAACCAAGGCTCAGAGAGCTTAAGCATATTGCTCAAGGCCACACAGCAAATTCCTCCAAGGCCAGGGGCCTTCAGTGAATCACAGTGACAAAAATCACTGATCACAGACCATTGTCACAAACAGATAAATGCAACAGAATGAAATATTGCAAGAATTACCAAAAGGTGACACAGAGACACAAAGTGAGCAAATACTTTTGGGGAAACAGCACCGAGAGACTTGCTGTTTCCTAAAGAATCTAGTATCACCCGTGGACAGCAGGTTCCCGGAGCACTGTGGCTGGGACCTTGGAATGATTCGATTTCTCATGTAGAGTCGCTCCTGGTTGAGGAGCAGGTGAAGGAGACCTAGCCCAACCCCTGTGGGTCCTGCTGAGATCAGGGCTTGGTGCTGGGGGGTGGGATGCATGCCCTCCCATTTGGTGGTGTACCCAAGGTATGCACACTTTTGGGGTCAGCAGTTGGGATGGGAGAAGACTGGCCAGTTAAGGGACCAATGCCCAGAGCCCCCTTCGGATCTGAGCTAAAAGCCTCTTCATTCCTTGGCACTGAATTGGCGGTGGTGGTGCTACTGGCTACTTTTAGCATGGAAAGCCCCTGGGGAAGTGTCCCTCCCTTGTCTGTCTGTCTGTACTTCTCTTTAGTCTTTCCTGTCCCACGTTAAGTAATTATCCATCCCCTACCCCCTCCCCCCATCAACATGCCAGGCACTGGGATAGAGCTGACAGTGAGCATGGGTTCAGAGAGAGGATGGGCCATGCCAGACTCCAGCCCAGGCACGGCTCTCTCAAAGCTCCAGGGGGTTCTCCCCTTGCAGCTTTCTGGTGTGTCTCCATTTAAGACTGGCCACGGGGATGCCACCTGCCCTCCGGGAACACTGCCTGACCCAACTTTAGTTGGGAGCGGTTCCATCCCTTGTCTTCTTCCTCATGCAGGAAAACTGCACTGCAAAGTCCTGCTCAAACTTCCTGACATCCCTTTGGGGTCAACCTCAGTCAAAGTTACCCACAAATTGTCACGAGAGGCTGGGAGCCCAGCACACAAACATTTGTTCTTGCAAGCTTGTGTGCTCAGTTGTTTCCATTGTATCTGACTCTTTGTGACCCCATGGACGGTAGCCCACCAGGCCCCTGTGTCCATGGGATTCTCCAGGCAAGAATACTGGAGTGGGTTACCATTTCCTACTCCAGCGGATCTTCCCAACCCAGGGATGAAACCCAAGTCTCCTACATTGGCAGGTGAATTCTTTACCACTGGGCCACTCAATTATCAAAGGGATCACAGATTCCAAGCCATCCTAACATGGTCCTGAGTTTCTATGAAGTCCCCTCTCATTAAGGTTGAATTAGGCTCCTCTAACCCTGCCACTTCCAATTTATATACTGACATCCTAACCCAAAGCACCCCAGAATGTGACTTTATTTGGAAACAGGTCATAGCAGATATATTAAATAGTTAGATAAGGTCCTACTGGAGGGGGGCGGGAATTCAGCATGACTACTGTTCTGTAAGAAGAACTCCATGGGAAGGCACAGAAGGAGGATGATATGAAGACCGGGCGCCATGTCACTGACAGGTCAGGGAACCCTGAGACGGCCAGAGTTAAGCGAGGCACGTGGCACATTCTCATTCACACCCCTCAGAAGGTGTCCCCCTTGGACTGAGATAATGCACTTCTATCAGCAAAGCCACCCAGTCTGTGGGACTCTGTTGCGGCAGCCCTCACAAATGAACACATCTCATGTCCAGAGTGGTGAGCATCCTGCAGTCCAACTGCAGAGCTGACTGCCATGGTCCCCTTGCATTTCAGAAGCGGGCGCCCAGCAACGTCAGCCACGTCCACCCGGTGCCCCCCAGCACTTCTGGGCCTGAGCAAGGGGTGGACTTGGAACATTTCCAGGCTGCCTCTTCCCTTCTTTCTGCTTTGGTGACATCTCCCACACTCTGTGGGTGGAGGTGACAGAGAGAGGCAAAGGCTGATGAGGGCCGTAATTGGCATGAGCTGGTCGGTTGGGCGAACACCCTGTGGATGGCGGCCAAGCCCCCAGGAGGGACCCGGGGACTGAAGTCACCTACATGATTGGGTCCTGTGGCCCCATGCATGGGGAGACATCGCCACCAAGTCATCAGCAGCCTGGTACTTCCCTGCCTATCAGAGTCACGGGGGAGCAGAACCCGCTACTGGGTCCTAGCCAGGAGACACAGCCTCCAGGCGACCAATTTCCTGTGACTCCCACTGTTGCTCCTATTATTAGACAGTCTCAGAGTTCTAGGAATGAGATTGAGCATCCGATGAAAGGAAAGAACGCCCATGTGCTGCCATGAATGGGGCTGTCCTGCTGTTCTGTGCCACTGAGGAGAGCAGCCCACATCCCGCCAACCAGGGGCATCCTGCCCTGGAAATCTTGGGGGGCTTGGGAGAGATGGGCTCAGCACACAACCACATGCCCAGTGTGCCCCAAGGCTGGGAGCAGAGCACATCGCAGTCACCTCCAGGATCTTACCAGGGATTCCCGATGTATCTGCTCTGCTGCTGATCTACCCTCATGAGTTCTGGCCCAAAAAAGAGCCCATCTTACTGCATTTATCTGTGGGCTGTGTGTAATAACATCCTCTCACATCAGAAGCACAGGTTAAAGGGACTCAGGTTCAAATCCTAGCTCTGCAGCTTACTGAATGATCCTAGGTGAGTAACCTCACCTTTCTGAGCCTCAGTGTCTTCACCTGTAAACTGGGGCTTATTGTACATGGGATTGCTTTGTCTGGACAAAACAATGTGAATGCATGTAAGAGGCTTCATGCAATGCTCAGAACTTGATAAATGTCTGAACAACTGTGGTGGTGGTGTTTTCTTCTTTAAAAAAAAAATAAATTCATGGGTGCTTTAGGGCATTTTTTTGTTTGTCCATAGAGAGATTTTCAAATTGAGTCATCTATGGTTCCTTGGGTTTCCAAAATCTGAGATCACTAAATGCTGATGTGAGCACCTACGTGGCTTCCTCCTCGGCCCTAAGACCAGGAGGTCTGGCCCTGGGCCCAGGGTGGTGTACGAACCTCCTGAGATGACACATGCAGTACAGAGTACATGTGAAGTTTTCTTCAGAGGGAGGTTCTGGATGTTGCCAGATTTTCCAAGCAGTTCTCTGTCTACAAAGGGATCATCTCTGAGCATGCTCTGAGCAGGTTGTGCCCAAGGGCTGGCAAAAGGGACCCACTGCTTCCTGAGCCTGAGTGCCAAGTTGAAATAATTATCCCTATACTAACAATTGGGCAAAGTATGTACCATCATTCCCATTTTCCAGATGAGGAAACAGAGGATTGGGGAGCTCAATCTGACAGCCAGACACTAGACTTGGCCACTTGCTTGTTCCATGGCTGGCTGGCACTGGCCTGGGATTTCAGTTCAGGATACTCTGATCCCAAGGCGTGTCCTGTCCTTGGCACTGTGGTGCCTTGGGGAAACCCAATGAGGTACCCCAGCCAGGAAGTGCCCTTGGTCAGAGCCTCCACTTAAGCTTGACCCCACAGACCTCACCAGGCATGGAGGCACCAGAGCCTCAGGTCCACAGAGACTCCGCGTTCCTCTCCGAGTCCTCCCCAGGTGCCTGGCTCACCCCCTCGTGGGCCCTCTCTCACGCTCTGCTCTGGGCTGCAGCCCCCAGTCGGGCAGCTGTTAAAAGCCTGGGTCCTGGCTGTTCAGCCGCTCAGCCACGTCTGACTCTCTGTGACCCCACGGACTGCAGCACTCCAGGCTTCCCTGGCCTTCGCCATGTCCCAGAGTTTGCTCAAACTCATGTCCATTGAGTCGGTGATGCCATACAACCATCTCATCATTTGTCATCCCCTTCTCCTCCTGCCCTCAATCTTTCCCAGCATCAGAGTCTTTTCCAATCAGTCGGCCGCTGGAGGCAGGGAGAATGCTGATTCTGCCACTGATCAGCTCTGTGATTGAGTGACTCACCTCATCCCTCTGAGCCTCACTTTTTATGTTTATACAATGAAGCTAAATAGTACCTACCTCACATGACAGAGTATTCCATTTTTCTTCTACTTTCTCCCAACAAGACCACCCTCTCTTCTTTCTCCATCTCCATCTATTTCCCTCTGAGCACGAATTCAACAAATGTTAGCAACAGTGACTGCTGTTGTTACTGTGTTATTATCCACAGTGAGTACATCCACATCCACTACTTTCCCCACATTTTAAGCTCCAGGGATGCAATGATTGTTTGTTTCCATGTCCCTAGCACCTACAATAGTTGCTGGAGCATAATACAGCATCAGGAAATGTTTGCTGCTGAACAATAAACTCAAAGCAAGTCCTGCTTACACCACTGATGGTTAACATCGAACATTCAGAGCCTCAGAGGCACTTCATAAAAGTACAGTTTTCAGGAAGGTTCAGAGAAGTTTTTGACTGAAATATCCCTGCTAGGTTACTGGGGAGAGCTGGGAAAAGTTGGGACATGAAATTAACTTTAAGGCTATGTGCAATAGGACCAATTAAACCATCTTATGGCACATTTTTTGATATCTCCATCAACAATGGAATTTTAGGATGAAAGAAATATGAATATTGTTGATATTTCTTATTAATACACTGCTTTTTGTTGTTGTTGTTTAGTCACTAGGTTGTGTCTGTCTATTTTGTGACCTCATGGACTGTAGCCTGCTGCAGGGATTAAAAAGTCATCTACCTTCCATTTTTCTAACTGCAAACCTTTTTGCCCACCTATGTATCCATACCATCCTTCCAGTTATCCATCCATCCATGCATCCAAATATCCATTCAAACATTCATCTATTGATCTATCTGTCCATCCATCCATTCAAATACCCATCTAAGCATTCATCTGTCTGTCCATTTATTTACCCATTCATCCATCTATCCATTTATCCACTCATACACCTATTAGTACATCTATCAACCTATACACCCATCATTAATGTATTTATTGAACACTTTCCAGCTTCCAGGCATTGTGCCAGACATTGTTGTGACCTATCACTGAATAACCTATGGATCCCACTTTCAAGGAATTTACATTTGAGAGAGACAGACAAACAAGTAAACAGGTGCTTTCAATTTGGTATGATATGGGATACGGTGGAGCATGAACGAGAGTCTAAGTGAGGACACAAGACCTAGGAGAGCCCAGCAAGAGTTCCTGCCAGAGACAATGTCTACACTGAGGCCGGAAGGACCAGTAGGGGATGCTCTGTGGGGAGATGGGCTGTCCAGGCAGAAGGAGCAGCAGGTGCAAAGGTGAGGGCAAGAGGAAATGTGCTGAGCTGGGGGAACAGTAAGTTCTATCCTGTCCAGATGGACTATGGGAAGTGAAGCTGGGAGGAATGAGAGAGTTGGCAAGAGTTCAGGGCCTTGAGTTGAGCTTGGACTTTGTCCCAAGAAACTGAGAAGCCATGGATGGTTGTAAAGAGGCTTGAGTGAAGGGAGTGGCTTTAGAAACTTCCCTCTCACAGGAAATGGATTCTCTTTTTGAACAGGAATGGCACTTGGGAAGCAAGTCATCAAACTAAGAATGATACGAGAAGGCTTCTTTCTTCTGAAATTTGCCGTCTCCTTTCCCAGAATCATTTTATGCCTGGCTGAAAATCCAGTGATCCTGGCAGGAGGGGAGATAATGGTTCATTATCTCTCCATCATTAATATTCTCCCTGAAGAAGCTTCCTTGAAGCTCTAATGGGAAATTCAGACCCCCAAGTCCAAGAGAGAATTTCTATAGAGCTTAATTATGGGCAATGATGTCCTTTGCTCAGTCAGTAGTGATGTTCCATTTCCTCCCCTGGCCATGGTGGTGTTTGGGGACCTGTTGCCAGGTTAGGGGTACCTACTATAGCCAAGGCACAGAGTACAGGATACAGACTCACTGCCACCTACTGTGTGCCAAGCACTGTGCTGGATCCATGAGAAACCAAACCAGGACTGTCTTCTGGAAGCTTATAACCTTATATTAGGTAGATAGGACCTGTGTATAGAATGAATCAGTGATCCACATCCATCAGATAAGAAAAAGAGAAGAAAAAGAAAGGAAAATAGAACTTCAATGTCTCATCTGAAATGGTCATGGAGTCAAAATACCCTACTTGTGGCTGATGACATAAGAAATGGAAGTGGAAGGCATTTCTTGAAGTTGCCAAGGTAACCAATGTGGGACTGAAAATACTGATAGACTTACATTGGGAGGACAGGGCAGGACACGCTGATAGATGGGGTCTAAGGTCCAGAAATCAGTAAACATCAAGTATACGCGTGGTATTGGGAGATTTGGAGATAACCACAGAAGAAACTGCTAGAAGACATAAGAACGGGAACCTTTGGGAAGCTGACTAAGGGTAGGAAGGGGTGGGACAGGGAGCTACTTCCCAGGGTAAGGCTTTGTCTCCTGTTTATATTTTTTTTTTTACCATGTGTATGTTCTTAGATAAGAGATTTTGAACATTCAAATGGAGAGAAATCTTGGCTTAAAAGAGTCAGTGGCAAAAGCGACGTGCATGGTGCAGGCAGTTAACACCACTGGCTTTGGAGCAAAGGGTCTTTGGATACAATTAAGAGGGGCTGTGAACCTGGATGGGAAAAAATAATTACATCTTTATGTTATTAACCTTGAGCTGAAATTTAGCATTTACTTTCCTTACAAATATACAGGAAAAGCCACATTGGTATTATCAGACTTGTGACTTTATCACTGATAGAAAATAGTAGGTATTTTCATATTACCTTACAGCTGTTAACAAATATCCCAAAATATTTATGCTCATCACTTCTTCAATTTCGCAGTGTGTTAGGTTCACAGCTACTCATTTAGTTAATACATAAAGAAACACATGTATTCTCTCATATTTTTTATAAAAATACATTTTTGGTAACTACAGCTCGACAAAATTGGTGCCTTCACAATCCTGTGTGTTATTTTGTATGCATTGAAAAACACCCTTCTGCCAAGGGGTCTGTGGGTTTCATGCCAGGGTGTGTGGCATGAGATAGGTTGAAAAGCTTCTTTAGAGACAGGAGAGCAGCTAGGGATGAAGGCGTTTGATAAACTGGGGGGAGGAGGATGTACCTGTTGAGGGGAGCTGGAACCCAGGCTGATGGAAGGGATGTGCTGATGACATAGAGATACGATCACAGAAACAGCAGCAGCAGCAGCTGTGATTTCTGAGCTCACAAGGTTCTAGACCTTTCTGTTTGACCTTGACAATAACCGTAAGGTTTCTAATTCAATTTCCCTTTCAGAGCCAAGGAAACACAGCTGCAGACATGTCAGGGGCTTGTCTGAGGTCCCATAGCTGGGAAGTCATAGAGCTAGAATTCACACCATGATCCCCTTATCCCCTGACTTGCTTCTCTCCACTGCCAAGCATGGTAGAAGGTCTCAGTTAACCGACCAAGAAGCTGAGAATGGGACAAGTCAAGGGAAACCAAGCCCAGGATCCCAGCATGCCTGGGAAAAGCTGAGCCTCTTTCCTTGCCTGGCTTCCTGCTAATTCCTCTTTCTTGGCACCTCATGGTTCTGGGAGGCTCCAGGAACCTCATGCCAGCTCTCTGGGCATTACCGTCAAGCCCAAACCCTGCCTAATCTGCCTTCAGCCCACCACTCAGACCTTCTGTCTCGTTTTAGCTTTTGGAGCCCTCCTGGCATCAAATCTTAACCATAACCTCCTAACCAGGCCTAACTGGAATGCACATTTCTTCATACGACTAGATGTGCCTGAACTGGCGTTTCTGAAATTGGGGTCCCCTTGTTGTTCAGTCACTCAGTTGTGTCTGACTCTGTGACCCCATGAACTGCAGCATGCCAGGCTTCCCTGAACTAACTGTCTCCCGGAGTTTGCTCAGACTCAGGTCCATTGAGTCAATGATGCCACCCAACCATCTCATCCTCTGTTGTCCCCTTCTCCACCTGCCCTCAATCTTTCCCAGCATCAGGGTCTTTTCCAATGAGCTGGCTCTTTGCATCAGGTGGCCAAAGTATTGGACAAATTATTGGCCAAAGTATTGGGGGCCCACGGGGGTTCATAAGACACTCTGATCATTTAGAAGTGTTATCATTTATGTGTAGGACACGACCATTAGCCTCTCCTGGATCTGCTGATGACTGCCTCATCACTAGGAGCTGCCACATGATTCCAGTGACTGTTCTGTGATGATGGCAGCTGGGCTGAGCTGTCCTGCTTTAATTACTGCACAGGAATGAGAAGGGGCCACTGGGACGATACAGAAATGATCCTCCCCATGCCTGAGAAGGCCAAAGGCTGGAACACCATGCTATCCAGACAGCGGGCTCTAAGCAGTGTGAGGAGGAGAGAGGGAGGGAAAGTCACGTCCTCACAGGGCCTGGCGGGTAGAGACGGGGACCCCAGAGGGCCCTCTGGCCCATGCATCATGTATTATACCTATGTTGCAAACAGAACTTCACTCAAGCCATCACTTACACGTTTTGAGCTCAAATCTGACTTGCTTTGTGATTGGGATGGTGTTCAATTTGTGGATTTGCTTTGGTTTTGTAGGAATATAAGCATGAAGAACTCATACCTGCTGTTCTGCCGGGTGCACAATTAAGCAGCATCATAATCAAAATATTTTATGGCAACACGAGGGAGAGTGTCCGTGAGAACGTGCCCTTGGAAAGGGTGCCATGTTTGAAAGGCATGGATCTACATGTCACCTTGTGAATTTTTTTTTAACTTTTCCCTTTCTTTATTTACTCTCTATTGAAGTATAGTGGATTTACAATGATGTATTAGTTTCTGGTGTACAGCAAAGTGAGTCAGATATATAAGTGTGTGTGCCTTTCCCATTATAGGTTATTACAAGGTATTGGTTTCTGTGCTATACAGTAGGTCCTTGTTGGTTAACTATTATTTTTTAATTAATTTTTATCAGAGTATAGTTGCTTTACAAAGTTATGTTGGTTTGTTTTTTCTAATTTATTTTTAATTGAAGGATAATTGCTTTACGTTGGTTTCTGCCAAACATGGTCAACTATTTTACAGACAGTGGTGTGTATCTGTTAATTCCAAACCCTAATTTATCCCTCCCCAACCCCTTTCCCCATTGGTAACGAAAAATTTGTTCCCTATATCTGTGAATCTGTTTCTATTTGGTAAATAGGTTCATTTGTATCATTTCTTTGGATTTCACATACAAGTGATAAAGGATATTTGTCTTTTTCTGTCTGACTTACTTCTCTTTAGTATGATAATCTCTAGGTCCTTCCATGTTGCTGCAAATGGCATTATTTCATTCTTTTTTTTATTATATGCTATCATCTTGCAGGCTACACCCTCTGCTCAAAAATTGTTGCTCATTTAGAATTAAATTCCAATCCTGCCAATCCCCATGGATAGGCTCTTCACTTCATCCAAATAGTTCGATTTAATCATTTTCAGCTAGTCTGTGCCAGTTTCCATCCGTGGCAGGTAAGGATAGGGGGTGCCAATAGCTCAAACCAGCACCTAAAACACCAATCAGCACCCGATGGGTAGCAACCACGACTAATACCAGCATCGTTGCTGGCTCATGGGACTGATGGAAGTGACACCCAATGGTATAAAAACATCCTTTTCTGACATAGCAGTCTTTGCATCTCACAACCTGGCCAAGAGGATACAGGAGAAAATGAGGTAGAGGTGCCAGCCAGAGTGGAGAAACTCCGGGGAAGGAGACATGGGAGGCTCCATGATGACACAGGGAAGAACATTCTGGACTGGAAAACGCAGTTTTGAGGGGATGGCCCAGCTCCGTGTGACCTTGGACAAGCTACCTAACCTCTCTGAGCCTTTGACTTGCAGTATATGAAGGAGGACAAAGGATCGTCCCCGTCTCACCCACTTCACAGAGCAGGTGGGAGGAAGGTCAGGGAAGGGACGTGGAAGGAGGCAGTGACAGCAATGTGAAAGGCTACCATTACTATCACTAGAGTGGCAGTGACAAGGCAGAGCCAGAGAGATGCTCACAGAGCCAGCGTGGGAGGGAGAGGGAGGGAGAGACGGGAGGAGAGGACCTTCATTGCCTCGACCGTCTGTCCCCTCCCCAATGCTAACTTGGCACCGTCCTGAGAGATTTCCCTCCCAGCTCACGCCCTTGTCTGCGTTCCACTCACACAGGCTCCCTGGGGCTGCCTTGCTTCCTGATGAGGTCCCAGTTGAGAGGCCAGAGGGTCAGGTCACAGCCCCGCTGGAAGAGGATCCTGGTGGGGACAGAGCATTGACTGCCCGGAGCGGGGATGCCCAAGGCTGGGCCATGCTAAGCTCAGACCACACCACTGCGGTCTCAGAGCTCAGCACTGACCCTCTGTTCCTCTGAATGTAAGAGAGTCACCACTTCTATCTTCCTGAGGGAACCTGGGGGGCCCCGAGGGCTAAATAGGAAGATCCTTTGGGGGCATTAGCTAATATGCAGATCTAGTGGGCAGAAGGCAGCTTGTTTCCTGAATCTGTAGGGATTGCTGGCCAATTGCACAACTGGCTTCCTTAAGACTGAATTTGTTTTCTCTGCTTTGGGGTTTAACTCTTTCAAAATATTTGGTTTTTATTTGAGATAGTTTGTTTTTCTTTGTAAGCAGCGAATGTCTCTGTATAATGCATTGTTCCAGGAGAATCCTGGTGAGCATTTGCAAACCCATTTCCGCCCCCCCTAAATTTTCTCGAATAATGAGCTCCACTTTGATTTAAATATTTTTATAAGAATTTTTCCTGTTAATTCTAAAGTGATTTTTTAAAAAAGACATTTGGCATGAGTGGGTGTGGGTGAGGGATGTGTCAAAGTTACAGACTCATTCATCCCTAATGAAGTGGAAGGGAAGTGGAACCAGAGGAGAAATAGGATAAAAAAAGCAAGCAATAGAATCAAAGGAGAAAAGAAATAGTGTAATGGATGTGTGTGGGCTTTGAATAGGCCTATTGTTACGTGGGTAAGTGCTTCAGCTGGAAGAGATACAGGGAGGAGCAACCAGAGCTGGAATCTGGCCAGAGACAGAGTCCTGGGACCTGAAGGCACTGCCCCCACCTCCCTCTTGGCCTGGGGGCCTCAGTTGCCACATCTGTCAAATGGGTTGAAGCCACGTTCCCAGGGCTGCTGGGGGTGGGGCAGGGAACAATGAATGAATAGGAAAGTGCAAGCTGTAGGGTGCTGTGCATGCATGAGGTGGCTTGTTATTGGGGTGGCGGGCAGGAGTTGGACTGAAGGGGATGCAAGACTCTCTGGCTCTTAGAATCCAGAATTTGATGAAAATACACAGACACACACTTGCAAGTATAGACCTATGCACACAGATACACGCCCCCCCCCCCCTCACTTGCTGGTTCTCACACACCCTCACATGTGCCTGTGTATGTACCACACACAGGCAAGCTCATTCATTACACACCCCCACACGCCCATATACACACCATTCAACACATATGTGTATCCCCCCACCACAACTGCTCACACACACACCCTCACAGGGGCTTCCTCACCACACGCACTCACACATGCTCATACACACACCCTCCACACTCTATCACACACATGCCCTTAAACACATTCTTGCACACATACACACCCTCCCATCCACACGTCTACCCACCCCTTCCCACCATCATCCATACACAGCCCTGCACGCACATTCTCATGCACACATGTGATCTTCAGTTAGACAGTCATTCCTGGCCTGCACGCCACCTCCCTTTCCCAGCTGAGCTCTGGATGAGAAGTGAGGCAGGAGGTGGATGGGCCCCAGGCCAGGCAGCTGGAGTTCGTCTCCTGTGGACAGACACTCCAGGATGGAGAGGAGGAGGAGTTGAGTCCTGCCCAGATAGGAGGCCGTGGATTCCTCATTCTCAAGGTCAAGGTGACCTTCCTGACTATACTTGCCCAGAAAGGCTCCTTGGAGGTCAAAAGGCTGGGGGCGTCACCTCACAGTAAGTAATGTCAGCCTACCCATGACTCTTCGCCAGATCCATCTTGGCCGAGAGATGTGTGTGCACAGATGGGAGGATCCTGACTTAAACCAAATACGACCTAGGAATCAGGCAAAGCAAGACAACTGGCCAAAGTAAACCAGGAAGAGATGCCCCAAAGAAGTGATTCAAGCTACCACCGGGGGGTGTGACTCTCTGAGTCCACCCACGTGTCTATCTACACATACGGTACTCTTTTCCTCCTAATAAACATTTAACTTGCTCCACTACTTTCTGTCTTTGGGAATTCTTTTCTGCAGAGTTGAAGAGTGAGGGCCTTGTCACGGGCCACTGGTCTGGTGACTAGGACTTAGCGCTCACCGCCACTGTCCAACTGCAGTCTCTGGCTGGGAACTGAAACCGGCTTCAAGTCGCTGCAGGCTGAGGCCATTCAAGGTCAAAAGCAGAGTAGATCCTCTGTCCTCTCTCCCTGCTGAGCTCACACCTCACAGCCCTGCACCCAGGCCTCGGCGCCCCCACCCCCACCACGCCCAGAAACCGCTCAAAGCTTTCATCTTCTCACCCCTTTGGCCCTGTCCCTCTTTCTGCCCCCTGTCCTTGATGTTTAATGACCCCCCTCCCCACCACAGAGTTCCATGAGATCAGGGATCCTTTCTGTCTTACAAACACATCCCCAGAGCCTGGCACATGTAGCCAGAGTTGTGGAAATAGTTGTTGAATAAATGGATGGATGGGATGGATGGATGGTTGGACAAGACTGTGGTACCTAGAGGAGGAGATGGTCTGCTCAGACCTGGGCTCTGCGCTTTGGGAGCAAGGCAAGGGGAGACCATGGGGGGCCTGCCCCCTCTCGGTCAGTTCCAGGGCCCTGTTCCCTCCTGGGGCAACTCTGCTCTGCCCACACACACCCCCTCTTTGCCTCCGCCTGAAGGACCCACAGTACCGATGACACTCGGCACCTGACCCTGGCAGCCATTTCTGGCTCACCTCCTGGGGCTCCCAGGTCCCTCTGGGACTTGCAGGAAAGAACTGGATTCTGTAGGCTCACAGCACTCTATGACCTGACCCCGCCTCCATCCACAAGCTCCGCCATCCGCAGTGTCCCAGCACTTACCATGTGTGCCAGGAATGGGGCCACTCGAATCACATGCCAGTCCTACCCACCGTTCCAGGAGGGAGTCCCAGGTAGCGTCCACAGCCGAGAGCTGATCAAGCAGAGGCTCCGGGAGGGAAGGAACTGGCCTAGTGCCGTCACCGGCAAGTGGCAGCCCAAGGATTTGAATCCAGGCCCCGGGCTGCTCGAGGCCACGTTTCCCTGACTTCCCACACTGGGTCTGGGGCCCTGTCCTGGGCTCCCCAGCCCTCTGCGCTTCTCCACTGGGCCAGGGCACCCTCCCTCACCTGACTGCCTGCCTCCCCCACCCCACTAGGAAATTCTCAGGGGCGGCACAGGGGGCCACTTTGGTGCCTTGCCCGAGTGTCCTTTGTCCAGCAATGTTATGCACTCCCCAGCTGCTGATCTTTGTTCCCGGAGGACGGCCTTATGTAGCCAAGCCGGTTTGTTGGGGAAAGATGACACCCCTTACCCTAACAGCACCAGCGACTGGCCAACATGGGGATCCTAAAGACTCGCCTCCTTGCCTCAAGGTGGTATCAACTCTGCTGTGGCACTCACGCTCCGGAGGCCTCCTTGGGGTCAGCTGAGCATCTCCAGGCTTGTTAAGCCCCTTCGGCTGCCCTCTCCTGCTTCCCTCACTCTCCCTTTCTAGAAAGCACTCCCTCCACCTGTTAATCCTTATAACCCCAGTGCCAGGATCAAGGCCAGGTGGCAGTATCCCTTACTGAAGGAAGGGGCCATTCCTTCTGCCCTCAGTGCAAAGGCTCTGCTCTGTCAGGCTGTGTTGAGGATCAGTTCTTGGCAGAGGGAAGGAGCGTGGTTTACTGTTCGCCACTCTAATCCTTGTGCCTTGACCAATACCCGGCCTGGAGTAGGAGCTTAGTATTTGCTGAGTGAGTGAATCAATGAATGAATCAATGAACGACTGCTTCATCTTTCCCCGGCCCCAATGCCTGCCTTTCTCCAAACCTTTCAGGCCACCTCGCCTTCACCTGCCAGGTATCCTCACCTGCCCGGTAACCTCACCCCCCATGTTCACCCTGGCTGGCTTTGACTTCATACCAGTGCTTTGCCAGCTGCCCACACACCCCAGGGGTTCACTGAGGGACCTTGCCCCCTCCCCAGGGGCAGGGATCAGAGGGAGCCCGGGCTGCTCTGGGCCAGACCCCCACCCGAGATTCAGCCAGGCCAGCTCTGCTCTGCTCTACTTTTGGACAAAAGTGCTCCGCGGCTGCAAAGACTCGGAAGCTCTTTGCGTTTTCTAGCTGCCCCACCGCCCGCTTGAGTGGGGCACATCCTCCCTTCTGTCGCCCCACTCAAATTTTGCTGGCAGATGTTCTGCTCATGTCCCTACTTAGACGGAAACTCCCTAAGGATTCTGGCCTAGAGGTTAAAAGCTCAGGCTCTGGAGTAAGAAAGGCCTGGGGCAGGTTACGAAGCCCCCTCACAGCCTCATTTTTGTATAGCTATAAAATGAGGAAGTAATAGGGCTGCAATCTGACCTGGGCAAGAATTCAAAAAGATGAATTCTGTATATGCCTGACTTGTGGAAAATAATAAGTGGCACCTTCTAGTATTTATTAATTACCTGAGCAAATGCCTGAGGCATCTGGTAGTTAATCATCAAAATGATCACACTTTCCTTTGGAAAAGGAAGTTAAACCACGTGTGTGTGTAAAGCTCACCCTGTTCTGGTCACGACCACTGGGTTCCAATGAAAGTCACTGATTCCAGGTAAGCACTGGGGACATTCTAAGTGGCAGCTGCATGGCTAAATGGGGCCCTTATGCCTTGCTGCAAAAGGACCAGAGAAGGGCCCTCGATGTTCTTCTGTTTCTTAAGCACCTGGCCTTCTTCCAGATCCAGGCTTTCTGTGTACAGACGGCAAGGAAAGTTGGAAGAGATGATGATTTCTCATTTCCCAGACTCGCTGGTATAACTGCAGTGGTGAGCCCAGCATAGCAGTGCATAGCAGTTGCTCCATAAATATTGTGGGGTGAATGAAGAAATAAAAGGAAGGAATGGATTTGAACTCTACCACGAAATGTCACCACCAAGTTTAGGGGTCTATCAATCAATACTTTTGAGTGAATGAATGAATTCTAGGTTTGCTCTCACAGTGCCAGTTCTGAGCCCAGGTTGTAGCCTGGAGGAGGCCTGTGATAGATATTTATGGAGGAAATGAACTAGATCCAGTACTTCCCAGAAAGCAGCTGAGCTTCAGCTGTGGTCGCCCCCACCCCCTTTCCCGCTCGTCCCAGGCCCACAGACAACGCTGCAGGGACTGAGCCTTCAGATTCCAACCATCAGCCTGGCTTGGCCTCAGCCCAGTGGGAATGGCATCTGGGACACAGAGAAAGTTCAGGGCCTGGAGTGTACAACTGGGACCTAGCTGGCTCACCAGGGAGTTCGTGGGTGGTCCACTTGGGAAACACTGCCCCCTAACCTCCACGATGGACTGAGTTGGCAAGAGCAGATCGCAATGACCCAGGGACACTGCCAAGGAGACCCCCGTCTGCACAGCATTGGCATCAATACAACCACACACACACACACACACACACACACACACACACACACACACACACAGAGATGGGGACATGTAGCTGTGCCCTGCCGGCCACAGGGCTCTCTGCCCACGGCCCGTCCTTCCTCCCGAGCCCATGTGTCGGCACCAACCATGTGTTGGAGCCACCGTCCAGAATGGGCTCCAGTGATCCACACAGGTGATCCTCCTCAGCTCCTAAACTCACCCCACGTGGCGCAAGCACGTGGACACGCACCTGGCATAGCTCCATCCCCCCAGGGCCCGCCATCCTGTTCCAAACACACCTTGCCTCTGCCCCAAGCTGACGGCAGCCGCAGACCACCCAGTGGTACCACCCAGAGCCAACACCGTCTGTCACCAGGGACCTGGTTCATGGATAATAGCACAGCTCTCAGCCAGGAACTGGGACCCACAGTTCAAACCGTGGGCCCTGGGACAAGTCCCCGCATGGCGGGGAGGTACTGAGCTGGGCCTCTCTCTGACCGCCCCCCTGGTCTGTGCCATGGGTTGGCAGCCGTCCCCTCCTTTGCCACTATTGGAACTGACTCCCCACTGGGTACCAGGGGGTAGCTCGGACCCTGCAGAAGCCTCAGGGGTCCTAGGCCAGGGCCCTGCTTGCCCCCAGCCATGCACCGAACCATCGGCACTCTGAAACCAGAGGACTCCCCCTGAGCTCTGGCCTGGGGAGGGAGCAGCCCCCCAAGTCAGCTTCCTGAAGGGGTCTCATGCCGGGCAAGCAAACGGAGCCACCCCACAACACTAGCTGGCGGGCTGGAGGAACATGCGTGGCCTTGGTGCCCAGACGGGCGGGCACAAAGAGCCACTTCTTCCAGGGTGACAAGAAGAGTTGGGACCCTAGAGCCTCCCTCTGGGCTGACTGGCTCTTTGTTCATCCCGCAAGTCCCCTTCAGCCACAGGCCAGGGGCGGCCCCCGCAGCTGCCGGTCCAGGCTGGCATTTGGTCCCCGCAGGTCAGGCCAAAGCAACGGGGGTCAGGGATGCTAGAGGCCTGAGATGCGCCGGGGGAGCAGAGACCACGGTGAGCCCCCTCCCCGCCCTACCACAGCCCAGCTGGGCTCGCCAGGCCCACTGGCCTGGGAGCGGGGCCCCCAACCTGGGTACTCACTGGCTCTGGCGAGGCCTCCTCCTGGCGTGGTGGCAGGCGCCCCTCTCAGGCCGTGCTCCCCATCTGGAGAGGCCGGCGGCACTAATCAGCCGCCTGGCGTGGCGTGAGCCTTGTGGCTGGGGCTTAATTGACACCAGGTGGCCCCTCCCCAGGGGCAGGCTGGGAGGCGGCTCTGCCGGGGCCAGGGGGTCAAAGCCGGGGCAAGGGGGGGCTGCACCCAGGCCCGCCGGTTCAGGCCTCCCCTGGAGAGACTGGGGCAGTCAGGCAGCCCCTGGCCACCCCTCCCCTCCTCTCCTGCCGGCGGCCTCCATCACACACCCAGCCCGGCTTCCCTAGGCTCTGACCTTTCTTTCATTTCAGAGGCAGCAGTGGCAGTGACAGCCTCTGCCTAGGAGGAGGGTGGCTCAGGTTTCCCCCCAGCTGGCCGGGGGCAGCCGCGAGTGTGTGCGCTGGGTCTGCAGTGGCCAGGCTGGGCCCGCAGGGTCCTGAGGAGGGCCACCCGCTGCAATCCCAAAGGATCCCCAACCATCTTTTATTGAACACTTACTACATGCCAGGCCCCTGCACGGTCCCCACACGGACCCCACATTAACTCTCTTGGGCCCTGAGAGGGGGGTATTTATTTAACCCCACTTAGCAGATGAAAAAAAAAACAAAGCTCAGAGAAGCTAAGCTTTTCCCCCAAGGTCACACAGCAGGAGAGGTACCAAGTCAGGGATTTTAGTCGCTACCTGCAAAGTGAGGAATCTTTTTTTTTTTTTTTCAATCATTTTTTAGATAGGGAAATCAAGGCTCAGAGACAGGAAGCCAAGTCTCAAGGTCATAGAGCAAAGTGTGGAATTTGGATTTGCCACCAGATGTATTGGGTCAGGTTGCCTGGAAAAGCAAAGTCTGTGTGTATGCTGAAACATAAGCTTTCTCTTCTGACCCGCATGAGTCCCTGCTTGTATTAGGGCTCTGAGGTGGAGCCATAGGTGGAGTTTATGGGTAAGAACATTGGACATAGCATCAGGAGACCTGTGATGAAGTTGCTGTGATCTACCTCCCTGGACTTTGTTGAAGCTCCAGGGAACACCAAATGGGATGCCAGGTCAAAAGGGCTTTGCGGCT
Organism: Odocoileus virginianus; assembly: GCF_023699985.2. Lineage (NCBI taxonomy): Eukaryota > Metazoa > Chordata > Mammalia > Artiodactyla > Cervidae > Odocoileus > Odocoileus virginianus. The sequence goes on along the minus strand of NC_069685.1, from coordinate 53,805,653 downwards.
GGGACACACAGGGCAAGACTGGGGAGTGCTAAAGTGGTCCCTACTCTGTCCCCAGTACCCCTTCTCAGAGGCCCCCCACCCCTGCCCTAGCCCCTCATTGCCAGGGGCAGCAGGACCTAGCAGTTAAGAGCACACACCGGCTCTGCCACCACACAGATGTGGGTTCAAGCCCTGGCTCTTCCTCACCAACTTGGGTGAACTTCAGAGGTCACTCCCCTTCTCCGGGGCTCAATTTTTCATCTCTAAAAGATGCCAAAGAGGTGGCTCTCTGCCTGGGCTGTGTGAGAATAAACGAGAAAATGCCCAGTACCTGCCCCTTTACTCAGTCACATCTACTGAGCACCTGCTGGGTGTGGGTTACTATGCTGAGCGCTATGTGCCCTGCTGATGGAGGCTGATGATAAATTAAAAAGACACATACACACATAATTCCTTGTAGAATGTCCTCCAAAAATAGGAAGTAGCTGTTGCTTGTTGCCTATGCACTTACTCAACAAAAGAACTTGTTGAGCACTTCCTATGTGCCAAGTACTGTTACCGGCACTTGGCATACAGCAGTGAACAGTGAGGATGGACCCCTGTCCACACGGAGCTGACAGTTTCTAATAATTAACCACGACAATACATTGCAATAATAATTATTATAAGACCATCCTCTGGCAACACACACACACACACACAGTGTTCCCTGGTGTCCTCACTGGTAGAATAACATGCTTGTCTGCTGGGTCTGTCCCTCGGGGACCTCCAAGGTGAAGCGTGCCATTCCAGAATGTTCTTAGGTCTAATCCTCAGTGAGGCTCATGGGCTCCTTTTTGGTCTGACTGATGGGCAATCTGGCCAGCAGCCCATCCCCCTTGCCCAGGCTCAGACCCCACGTGGGTTGGGAGAAGCTGAGCCCGTGACTCAGCCGGCCTGACCTGTCAGGCTGAGAAGGAAGCAGGCAGCTGGCTGGGCTGTGAGCCATGGGGTTCTTCTGAGCCAGACGTGGGGCCGGTGGCCAGGGTGCAGACTGGGGCCTCCGGATGGGAAGGGCTCTGAGTTAGGTGACTGCACCCTAGCCCCTGGTTATCTCACTGGTAAAGAGAATATTCTAGAAAGAAGTAGTGAGAGGGACTTTGCTGGCAGGCCAGTGGTCAAGACTTCACCTTCCAATGCAGGGGGTGGGGGTTGTGGCTTCGATCCCTGGTTGGGGAGCTAAGATCCACATGCCTCATGGCCAAAACAAACAAAACATACAACAGAGAGCAATGTTCGTAACAAATTCAATAAAGACTTTAAAAATGGCCCACATCAAAAAAAATTTTTTTTTTATAAAGTAAGAAGCAGTGAGAAACCACAGGATGTTCTGCTTTTGTGAGGGAATGAGCTCAGTCAAAAGATTCCAGCTAGATGCTGTTAAGGGGACTCCAGAAATGGGGACAGTGTTCCAGAAAAGCTAGTTGATTTCTCCTGACATCACCACCTCCTGGAAGCTTTTTCTGAGTCTATCTCCCACACTAGTCAGGTGTCTCCTCGACTTCCCCCCACCCCTGCGTTCACTCTTGCCCCCAGTCAGCACTTACTGCCCATTGCCAGAATGGCCAGTTCATTTGTCCATCTTGCCCACAAAACAGCCCCACCTCCTCTGTCCGCTTTACACTATTAAACCCCCAGTACTCAAACACAGAGCGTGGCACACAGTAGGTGCTCAGCAAATGTTTCTTGTATTAAAAAATGTATAGCTCGAAATGATGATCTACCATGCCCTTTCATACTTTGAGCATTTGGGACTTTGACAAGGAGGAGTCTCGCCATTTCACGCATTCATTCTTCATTCAACAAATATTTCCTGAGCACATCCTATGTGCCAGGCACTGCCCTAGACACTGGGAATACAGCGGTGATAAAGACTGATAAAAAAAATCCGTCTTCAGGGAGTCTACCTCCTCGTGATTGTACTTTTAATTAGGTAATCTTCACAGGTTTGTAACAATAATAATAACAATAACAGCCGTTGCCATACAGCACAGTTTCTAAACCTCAGTGCTATTTATTGATTAGTGTTTGAGGTGGGGGCTCTACTGTGCATGTTAGCAGGTTTAGCACCATCTCTGGTCTCCACCATTAAATGCCACTAGCAACCTCCTCCCTCTAAGTGTGACACCCCAAATGTTTTTAGACATTGCCAACTGCCATAGGGGAACACCACCCCTAGTTGCTAACCTTAGTCATCTGTAAAGCACCTACTATGGGATGTGCACTTTGCATTCATTAATTTACTCCATCTCTAAAATAACTCTAGGAGGCAGGGGCAATTATTTTCATTTTACAGATGAGGAAACAGAAAAGAATAGTCGTTTGATCACGGCCCCAGATTTGCACACGCAGCCCTGCCCACGTAGCTTACCAGCATCCCTGTGCAGAAGGCAGGGCCGGTGGACCCTGGGAGCCGGGATACCGGCTGCAGCGACCAATCTCAGAGTGGCATAGTGTGTTCCTAGTCTCTGGGGGTCTGCTGTCAGCCTGGAGCTGAATTCTTTTCTGGTTTCACGCTGCAGCCCTCGCAGAACACAGGGCCTGGCACCCAGTAGGTCTTCCAGGGCAGCAACAGATGGGAGAAATACGCTGCAAGCCAAAGACCCAATTATAAGCTTTCTAGTAGCCACTTTAAGAAGCTGAAAAGAAACAGGCGAAATTAATGATAGTGAGGTATTTTATTTAACTGGATCTAGTTGAAAATGATCACATCAATATGTAACCATTATACAAAATTGTTAAGAAGATAGTTTACACTCTTTTTGCTTTTTTTTTTTTAACACCTTAGAAATCCACTGTGGATTGTACACGTACCTCTCCGTCCAGACTCATTATACTTCAAGGGCTCAATAACCACAGGTAGCCTGTGGTTCTGTATTGGGTAACAGCATTGGCTTCCCTGGGGGCTCAGCAGTAAGAATCTGACTGTCAATGCAGGAGGTGCAGGTTCGATTCCTGGGTTGGGAAGATCCCCTGGAGAAGGGAATGGCAACCTACTCCAGTATTGCCTGGAAAATCCCAAGGACAGAGGAGCCTGGCAGGCTAAATTTCAGGGAGTTGCAAAGAATCAGATATGACTAGAGAGTGAGCACATGCCTGCATTCTAGAAAGTCTGTTGAGTGAGGGAATGAACACAGGAGGCAGGATATTCTGAGCTCAATGGGTAGGGCATCCCTGGGCCCGCAGAGCCTGCGGGCTGTCACGTGGTACTGTCAGTTTTTCATTACTCACCTCTCTGTCTTCCAAGTTCATCCGTCTTGTGCTCCTTGGAGCCCAGCCGCAGAGCCTGGCTCTTGTAGGAGAAGCGGTGCAGTCTGGTGGCTTGGAATCGGAGGCCTGGTGTCTATCCTGGCTTAACTACACAGCTGAATGGCTCTGAGCCTCAGTGTTCTCATCGGGAAAGTGGGAGTGACGACAGCGTCACTTGGTATGGTGCCACTCAGTGGGACGTTCTGCCATAACGGCCATGTGGGCACTAAGGTGGTTAAACTCTACCCACACGTGGCAGGTCTGATGGAGATTTGCTTTTCAAATTTTAACTGTTAGTCCCTCGGTCCTGTCTGACTCTTGCGACCCCATGGATTGCAGCCCACCAGGCTCCTCTGTTCGTGGAATTCTCCAGGCAAGAATACTGGAGTGGGGAGCCATTTCTTTCTCCAGGAGATCTTCCTGACCCAGGGACTGAACCTGAGTCTCCTGCATTGCAGGCAGATTCTTCACCATCTGAGCCACCAGGCAAGCCCAATTTTAACTAAATTTAAATGTAAGTAACCACAAGTGGCTAGCAGCTACAGTGTATCAGCACAGTTTTGGAGTGTCACTGTGGGGATGAAGTCTAAAGCTCCTGGCCCAGAGCAGGCCTTCCCCACTTGGTGCCTGGTTTACCAGGCTGGAGGGGCTATACCATGTCTGGAGGTCCCTTTAGAGTACTCAGGCTACTGATGTGGGTGTGAGGAAATCACCTCAAGGTCCAGAAAAGAAGCCTCTGAGGGGATTAGGGTGGGGCTATTTGAAATGCGAGTATCTTGATATGATTTACTGGGATACAGGAGGGCCCTGAAAGCCTCGGAAGAGCCTACTCTCTCAGAGGTGCTGGAAGGCTGCAAGCTCATTTGGGCAAAGACCTTGCATCTTGAACATCAACCTCTGATGGGAAGATGAGAAGGAAAGAGAGGGTAGCTGGAACCAGGTAGCCTACAGACTTGAGGTAGGGGCAGGTGAGGCGGAGGCCACAGGATTGCTTAAACTGTGAGAAATGGGGAGGAAGGGTGACTGCTCCCTTGAAATAGTGCTGGCCTTTCTGTGGGTAATTGATCATAAAACAGGTAACAACAGCGATCAGTTGTTGAGGGCTACCTCTGTGCCTGGCATGGAGTTAAATGGCTTAATGTGAATTATACCATTTACTGCTCACAATAACTATGGCATGGAGACCTGTGGGCTTCCCCAATAGGTCAAGCACTAAAGAATCCACCTCCAGTGCAGGAGATACTGGAGACTTGGGTTTGATCCCTGGGTTGGGAAGATCCCCTGAAGCAGGCAATCCACCCCAGTATTCTTGCCTGGAAAATCCCATGGACAGGGTGGCCAGGTGGGCTACAGTCCATAGAGTCGCAAGGAGTCAGACATGACTGAGTGATGCAGCATGCACACGTGACTGAGACTTGTACTCTCTCTGTTATGTGAATGGTGGAACTGAGGTTCAGATTGGTTAAGCAACCTGCCCAAGGTCACACAGCAACAGAGCTGAGATGTCAACACACTTCTGGCTGACTGTGAGGCCCTCTCTCTTTTCTCTACTGTGTGATACTGTTTCCTTGTGCAACTCCCTTTATGTTTCCAAGGCTTCTTAGTGATTCTGTATCAATCTTGACATTAGTTTTACAAGGTCATGTCATACTGTCATTTGGTGATGATGAAAAAACTGGGCCGCCAATAGGTTTAACAACTTATCTAATAAAATATTAGTGTTAAGAACACTGTTAATGAAATTGATTCTGAAATTGGTTTGTACAATGTTATTATATTTAAAAATAAAGCCTGTCACCTTTGCTCAAATTTAATCTTTCTAATTTACTTAGAGGGTCACTGTCTTCATTCTCTTGACTCTGGGTGTTTTGTAAGGCTCCTTTGCGAGAAGAAATGACCTTAATTAAGACCTGACATCATATCATGTAAATGATGAGCAGAGATCTGGGCTAGAGCCCTAGGTTTCAGGTCTGTTTGGTTTGCAAGCAACAACATCAACAAAAATTCTAACTGAGGTTTGGGGAAAAGAGGAGGAAGGGGGAAGAACTGATTAGAATCCAGCTGGAGAGTCCAAGGAATCTGAGGAAATGCAGAAATTCTGTCGGCAGCAAAAATTCTTGAAGGTCTTTGAGTCACAGACTGACTCCTGATACTACCCAATCCCTCCCTGCAAGCCCCAGTTCAGAATTCTAAATTGCCAGGAAAAGACATCTGGTTGGTTCAGTCTGAGTCAGGTGTCTACCCCTAAACCAATCAGCTATGGGTAGGCGGGGTTAATCATACAGTCATGGAGCAGAAAGGATTGCTGGGATATATACATCCATGCAGAGAAGACAGGGTGGGCAGCCAAGGAAAGAGGGACCCTTACCTTTGGCAAAGAACCCTCTCTCCAAACTCAGTGAGGCTTGATGTCCTCTCACTGTCCTACTCTGAACAGACCTGTCTCCTCCTTCCCTAGAAAGTGCTGACAATTCTGTACTGCAGGAGTCAGCGAAAAATTTCTGTAAAGAACCAGATAGTCAATATTTTTAGCTTCACAGACCACACCATGTGTGTTGCTGTGTTCTGATAAAATGTTATTTATGGACACTGAAATTTGAATTCCATATAATTTTCATATGTCACAGAATCTTCTGATTTTTTTTCAACCATTTAAAAATAAAAGACTCATTCTTGTGGGCTGTGCAAAACTAGGTGGCTAGTCAGATGGGTTTTGGGGGCTGGAGGTTGCTGATCCCCTGTTGTCATGAAGAGTAACAGTAAGTCCTTTGATCTGAATGTTTACTTCAAGATAGAGAAAGCAACAGTGGAACCAAACATCACTTCAAATATGTTACAAGTGAAAGCTAAACCAGCCTTAGGAGGACTTAATTAGACATGTAATAAAACAACTGCAAATCTAGCCTAAGTGAGTGATGCTGGTCAATTCACCTCCTCCTCCAGGTCAGTGTCTAGGAGACATCATTCAGCTATGTTTTACCTCTGCCTCCTTATCAAAGTGGTATTGTAATTTCTTGTTTCTTGAAGAACTTCTAGTCATTATTCTATGACTATGTGGGATCTGATTTTCCTTAAAAAAAAAAAAAAAAAAAGTCTCACTGAGGTTGGAAAATGTCACATAGAACAAAGAATCAGGACGGTGCTGGACCAGAAAATCATAGTCCTGTTTCTCACCCTCCCTCCGAAACCTAACCCCATAGTCAAGCTCCTCGTAGGGAGTCAGGTATTAAAAAAAGAAAAGAAGAAGCAATCAAATAAATTGAAATCCTCAGAGGTATGATTGGAGGCACTGAAGCTTCGCTCTGGGATGAACAGTCAGAGGGGAAGGAGTCCGGTGCTAGAGCTTGAAGCTCCAGCCCCTGTTCTGGGAGAACCTCCTGGTAGGGAGTGGGGGCGGGGGAGGGGCTGGGTCTATAGGTGAGGACATTACAGGCGCGCCATTGCTCAAAAGCCATTCTTTCTTGTACGAGACTGATCTCTTGGGTTTGTGAGCTGGAGAGAGAGCTGCTGCAAACTCTAAGGACACATAGGCTCCAATAGCAATGTAATAACAAAGGCAAGTATCAAGTATCTTGAACTATGAGGTAGGCTCCATGCTAAATGGCTCACATATATCAGCTCCCTGAAGCTAAGAAGTTAGATATGATTATTGTCCCTATATGATGCCTGAGGAAATTGAGACTCGGAGACTGGCATGGGTGACTCTTAGCTTGGCTTCCCCCAGAAGCAGATCCTAAGGAGTCGTGAGTGAGTCATTTATTAAAGACGTGTTCCCAGGGATGATGGGTGAGGAGATGAGTTTGGGAGAAGACAGGCAAGAAGCCATTTCAGGCGAGGTCCAGCCTCAGCCTGATCCTGCGGGGGATGGGGGGCTCCAGAGTGTAAGGAATGCCTCAGAGGTCATCCTCCTTCAAGGCAAAGACTGCCTGGTTTGGTACTTCTGCGACCAGTCCAGTCCTGGCTAACAGCTGCCCCGGGGGGATGCAAGAGCGGCTCTAGCAGATGGAGGATGGTCTTCCTGAGATTCCAGGTGCGGCTGTACTTAGAGGAGGGGGAAGGGCACACAGAATGGCGGCTCTTCAGGGCCTCAGGGCAGTGAGGGGAGGACCCGGGGTTCAGAGTCCTGGGGTCAAACCCTGGAGCCCCGGACCTTCCACACTAAGCGTGAGGCCCCCTAACACTTGTATATGGACTGGTGCTGGTCTGTGTCAGAGTGTTCACTGGGCTTTGGAGAAATGAAAAATATAAGGATATTTTCATTTTTATTCCCCCAAATTGTGGCTGCTCTAATTTTTAGCCTTTCTTTCATAAAAGAGTGGTGATAGTAAGGTCCACACATGCTTAGTCCCTAAGTCAAGTCTGACTCGTTGCGACCCCATGGATTGGCTCCTGCCAGGCTCCTCTGTCCATGAGATTTCCCAGGCAAGAATACTGGAGTGGGTTGCCATTTCCTCCTTCAGGGGATCTTCCCAACCCAGGTATTGAACCTAAGTCTCCTGCATCTCCTGTGTCTCCGGCATTGGCAGGCAGATTTTTTTTTTTTTTTTTTACTACTGAGCCACCTGGGAAGTCTAATAGTAAAGTGGTGGAGAGAACTTACTTGGATTTTGGTATTTTCTGACAAAACAAGATAAGAAGTGGAGATACTTCATCAGTTACCCCATTTTTCCTTTTCATCTAACAATGCTGGAAACATGGACTCTCATACTCTCATACGTCTGTAAATGGCCCAAGAATATACTTTGAATTTTTCCCATGGCTGAGAGCAATGTTTCTCCCTTGGAATATGCATCTTCTAAGATACAGTGAACAGAGGGTTCTGGGGTCAAAAGAGTTGGGAAACCTATATACTCTAGTCCACTCTGGGAGAGTTTGTGAGGTACGTGAGCATATTAAAGGCCCTGACAAGTCCCGTAGCAATGAAACAGCACCTCATTTCGTTTTACCCAGTGCCCCTTTGCTTTTTGATCACACTCACTAGCCTGCTATTGACATATTTCAGGAAAACTCTGGGCACTGGCTGAAGCCACTGTTCTCAGTGCATAAGAATGCATATACCCTTGTTTGGCTTGTTAGTGGCATCGTGCCTAGGAAGAGGCTGATGGGAGACAGGAGATGAGGGTAGGCTCTGGAAGGTCTCAGTTTGGGCAAAGGTGAGGGGGACCCCAGGGGCCAGAAAGGTTTGAGAGGCCTCGTCACTGCCACTGGGGCGGCTGGGTGACCGCCTCTGGTGGTGTTTCTCACTCCCAGGCACTTTCCTTGCAGCCTGTGCATGATGGTTAATGAGCCGTTCAGTTCCGTTGACTTGCAAGGCCTCCCGTACTCAGCTTAACACCGGCTGTGCTTGATTGATGGTGGCCCTGCGGCCACAGAGGACCACAAGTCAGAACCGGGACAATCAATTAGTTCCAGGCCCCAGGGAACCTCTCCCCTTCTTTTCTGCTCGAAATAGAAGAGGAGGGGATGGAAGTTTCTGCTCTGTCTCACACTTGCTTCCACACCAACACTATCCCAGAGCTAAATGTCAGATCCAGGCCGGAAATATATAATGTTTACTGGTCGTTTATGTCATGCAGCATGTTAAGTATTTTACCTGTTTTTAATCCTGATCACAGCCCTCTGAAGTGAGAGCAATTATTATCCCAATTTTATAGTCACAAGAAACCGAGGCTGTGACAGTTGACATCATGGCCCAGCCAGGTCACGAGGCTGGTCTAAGTAATGTAACCTGGGACTGAAATTCAGGTGCTGTGGGAGACTTTCACTTCCTGGAACCTCAGTTTCCAGGAAGATGAGGCAACTCATACCACCCACCCATTTGATTGTGATGAGGGGGGGAAAAAAATCATGCTTATGAAGGCAAGTCAGTGAATTTATAGCATTAGATACCAGGTGATATTCTCTGAGACATTGAGGGTGGGCTGGTGCCTGGGTCACCCCCCAGCAGAGATGGGGCACTCTGGGGGTGCAGAAACTTGGGGCAGAGATTGTTCTTTACTTACTAAGGCTGGCCCCACTCCACAGCCATATTAGTAACAAACTCTAACACTAGCAACTAATATCCATAGAGCATTTACTAGAGGCTGGCACTGCTCCAAGTAGTTACGTTCATCCATGTAAGCCTCAAATATGCCTATTTTACAACAATTATGCCTATTATATGAAAATTGAGGCTCAGGGAAGCTAAGTGACTCACCCAAGGCTACACAGCTCGCATGTGGCAGAGCGAGACTTTGACTCCAGGTCCATCAGTGTGCCCGTGCTCCTGGAGTGCGTGCCGGGAAGAACTTACTGGGACCGAGGAGGCCAGCTCGTCTCTCTGCAGCGTGGTCTCCAGGAAGGGGGCTGGGAATCTGAGTCAGTTACCCTTTGGCTTGTTTCCCCAGCTCTCAGTTCCTCCCGCCTCACTGGCTTGTTTTCCTGATGAGAAGTGATCTGGTTTCATAAACGTGCTCTGTAAAGTGGGCTTTAGTAATCCATGTGACTGAGGAGCCCGTCCTGCTGTGTGTGCGCCCAAGAGAACGCGGGCTTTGGGTTCACACCTTGGCTTGGGCCGGTTATTTCATCCCTCTTCACCGGCTTCATCTGTCAAAGGAAATTGGGTGGTTGTGGGGATTGATGACCATGCTTAATACTTTCTGGGCCAGGGACAGAGCAGGTGCTCAATGTGTAGAATCATGTTGGGGGGGGTGTGTGTGCATACCTGTGTATGTATTTATACATTCCCACCATATGCATCCCTAGGGAGAAAACTCATCCATGGCTGGCCAGATGGAAGGATTCTTGGCCAGGCTGTGACAGTCTGCATTACTGTTGAGCAAACATTCACATTTCTCCCCCTCCTACTCTGGGTAGAGTTTACGGCCCCTTCCCGATGAATGGCTGGATCACGTGACTTACTTTGGCCACTGGAATGTTAGTGAATGTGGTTTGAGAAGATGCCCTGAATGTCTTTATATGCAGTTTGGCTTAGCATTTCTGTTCTGGGGACCTGCCGTAGGAAGAGCATGCCCCAGAGAGCTTCTCCTTCAGCCTGGATCCTGAAATAGGGAGATGGGTGGAGCAGACTTGATCTTGAAAGGACCCTTATTTGAGTCAGTCTGGGTCTCCAGACCTGGAGCATGAGAATAAATGCTAGCTGTTGTTGGCCATGGAGTTTGTGGCGAAATTTGTCACACAGCATTGTAGTGTCAATGGCTGACTGAGACATTGGCTGTCACATCTCAGGATTCCCTTTATACCACAGACAACAACAGAATTCACACCTGTTTTGGCAGCAGTGCGATGCAGTAATTTTTCAAATTCTTTATTGGCATAAATAATTCAGACATTGGGTTCTCACTAAACATTGCACTAAACACAAGAAACAGTAGGCTTGCCGGCCCAGAGGCTCACAACCTGTCCAACAGCCCAAGTTAGAAATACTTTTTTGAGAAGTGTAGAAAACTTTATAAATGATTCTGTACAAATATACACAGTGGACCCTCCATCCAGCTGGCCTTCCTTTCTTGGATGGCATCTGAATCGGCAGTTCTTTCCCAGCAATGAGACATTGGCAATGAGAGACACGGACAGACAGACAGAGACAAAGACAGACAAAGATAGAGAGAACAAGGAAAGGAAAGAAGTGGCCCCAAAAGGAAAACATGAAACCAACTTCTTACATGAACTCATTCTGTGACAGTCAGCATGAGCATGAAGAAAATATGGGCCATCGGTCCATGTCGGTCTGTACAAGAATTAGTCTTTATATATATATATAATATATATATGTATAATATTTATAGGTATATATACTTTGTGTATAGAAAAAGTAACAGCATAATTTACATAGAGAAAGCCTTTTTTTTGTTTGTTTACAACTGAGAATTTTCCTAAGGTCAATAACTTTGAGAGTAATCAACCAAATGAATCATGCGGTAAGTGTGTGGAGGGACCCCAGTGAAAGATCAAAGCTCAGGGAGGCAGAAACGAAAGGCTTAGGGTGGGACTTGACTGTCCAAGTGGGATGGTCTCAGCCTGGCCCAGCCATGGGCAAGGGCGCTCACGGGGTGTGGCCAGACTCATCTGGCCCTGGTGCCTACCTCTGGCTTCTGTCTTGGGGCCCTGGAGGCAGCTGGTCTTGCCAGAGGCTCTCCAGCTCCCTGAGGGTGAGCCTCTGCCCTATGGATGCTGACCCCCACAGCAGTGGAGGGGGTGTCCTTGTGAGATTTGGGCATCCCACCCCATGCCTATCAGGGCATCAACATCTAAGAAAATAGTTGACACCTACCATCTCTCTATTCCAGTCCTTCTGTTTTTTTCAGGAAGATCCCCTTAGAGGTGGAATTCCTGGGGAAGCTTCAGTTGGGTCATGGAGAAGAGAAACCACATTTACTGAGCACCTACAACTGTGCCAGGTATTGTGCGATGCTACTGACATGCATTACTTCAGATCCCTCCAGTATCCTTGAGGGTTAGGGATATACGAAGCACTCGTAGGCTGCATGAAGCTAAGAAAATCCAAGGAATGTTTTGGGGGAAGTGCTGGTGCTGAGAATTGATGGAGAGGTCATTACTCACGATCCAGCGTGGCTTACGAAATACACGTTGTCACAATGAAACAGGTGAGCAAGCTCTGTTAATTTACAGCAACACACACGTACGTGCGCGTGCACACACACACACACACACACACACACACACATCCCTGGGAGTCCTATGGTTGGCAAAGATACCATGTTCCCTATTCTTCAAGCTCTGACACATACTTATAGGGATAATGACACACACCATTCCATCAACAGGGTAGATGCATTTTCTCCCACACTTTCAGCTGTGCTGCAGACATGGCCTGTGGCCCACTAGGACCCCTAGGTCTTCTTCAGCCACTCTGTAACAAACCAATATATCGCCCGTCACACCTGTCACATCTGGTTGGGAGACCCTTAAAGTAGGGTATTTCCACGTTCACGCGTGTGCTTCATTTCAACACTCTAGTGGCCTATGAACAGTGTGACATAAACTCTCCAGCAAAGAGGCCCTGGTGACCCAGCTGAGGGAGGCTTCCTGCTGTGGCAAGACAGATGCGCGGACCTCAGTGATCAGAGACACAGGTTGCAAGAGGAGGCAGAAGCAAAGATAGGGAGGAAAATGCCTTATAGAGCAGGGCTGAAGGCCAATCCATCTACAGAGGTGATGCCCCTGAGTCCTACCCAGTGAAGGGGTACTAAGAAGCAGACACTGAGTGGAGACAGGAAGCACAGAGCCAGAGAGCAGGCCGGGGGCAAAGGGAGTCCAAGGCAGCCTAAGCACTGGTCTGATGCAGCAAGCACACATTCACTTGGGACACCTCCTTCCTCAGCACAAGGCCGAGAGCCTGGACCAGGTATGATGGGGGGAGAGGTCGAGGACTCCACATCTGAGCCAAGGCACCTTCTGTTCGGGCATGAAATTTCCCAGGGTCTGGCACCAGGGTTGGGGGAAGGCCGGGGAAGGGCAGAGCTGGTTCCTAGGGGGCAGGCTTTCAATAAATTGAGATCTTGCCTCTGGACCCGCACATGGGCTGTTCCCTCCACCTGGCACACTGTTCCCTGTCACTCACTCCCATGTGACTCAAATCTCAAGACAAGGTTCAGGAGTTTCCTCCTCCAAGAAGCTTCTCTTGAGGGCCCTTGCTGGGGCAGGGTGATCCTCTGGAGCTTCAGAACCCCATCACAATGTCTCTGTCTCCTCCTCTGGACTTAGGTCTCTGCAGGGATGGGCCACCTCCTCACTTTTTCCAGAAACAGAGGAAGCACTGAATATTTACTGGATGAGTGTATGAGATGAAGTCCTGGGGAATGAAGGGACACATGTTACCTGATGCTGAGCTCTGCTGGGGGTATAGCCAGTGTGGCTGGGGACATGGGCTTTCGAAATAATGGGAAGACTTTCTTCAAATCCTTCAACTGCTCAATGGGAAGCATCTTAAACCCATCAAAGGGCCAGAAAGTAGGAGCTACAGAGGTACTCAGGGACCATGACACGGAGCAATGCCTGTGGAATGTAGGAGTTTATGCGGATTCGGGGAGCCCACGGTGGGTAAAGGCTACCAACTGGATGACGGCTTGGGAAGGGGGAGTCAGAGAGGCCTGGGTGATATCACACCTGACACTGTTTGGGCAACCAGCGCCAAGGCTTGGGGGCTTTCTGAGGATTTATTCTGAACAGCAAGGTGAGGATGAATGGGCCAAGAAAGGGAAATGAAAATCTACTGCCTTCCCTGAGGTAGGGGGCACTGGGGCGGAGGAAAGACGTGAGAGAGAGGAGAAAGAAGCTGGGAAGAGTCTTCAGGCATCTCACAGCTGTGCTCAGGCCTGGCCAAGGGCACCTGTGCTGGCTGTGCCCCCTCCATTAATGGCCCAGCCTGGCCCAGCACTGCCCAGCTGGCTGGGCACTTATGGGGGGGCTGAGCAGGACTCAGTGGGAGGCTGGTTGGGAGCACGAGTGGGTGGGCGCTGGGAGGGGCTTGGTGTGGCAAGACAGGTCCATTAGGGCAGCCTGGTGTCTACACTGTGGTTGCAGAGCACTTACTTGAACTTACATGGCTTCATAGGCACCCATTTTATTACTAGTAGTTGTAGTCATAGCAACACAGAGAGAAAATAAACAGAGGGAAGTGGCTACAGTCTTGGGGACCGATGCATGACATTCATTGACAAGGATGCATTTAAACTGCCACTGCCCCAAGCTGGGCAGGGCTGGGGTGGGGAAAAGTCAACACCCCGGGGAATGGAACCCCAGTTTCGACTCAGCATCCTTCTTGGAAAGTGCTTGGGCTTGAGTGTCTCTGATTCCCAAAACAACTTTCCCAGCCCCAGTCCTTTGCAATGCCTGACTGCCTCGCACTCCCCCCCCCCCCCATCCTGGGACCGTGGGAACCCCCCAGGATCTGATTTCAGGGGTGGAGAAGTGGGACCCACAGAGCTCATCCACACCCCACCACCCACCTCCATCCCCAAATCAGTCACACGGCTCGGCACTGAACAGCCACCTCTTGTTCACACCATCCGTTTTATTACTCCGTCCCCACCAGAGACAGCCCTTATAACTCTCCTCCCCACAGTTAACTGGGGATTGGAAGGAGGGTGGGAGAGGCCCCAGGATATCAGGGGACTCTCCTTCCTGGGGAGGACAGAGGGGACTTCCCTGAGTAGCCCCTGAGAGCAGCACTGGGGTTGCTGATGCAAGTGCTGAGATTTCCATTCAGTAAGAGGATGGAGCCGGCCACCATGAAAGGAACAGGGGAGGATGTGGCAGGGAGAGCCGGGGCGTCAGGTGCATGACCTGTGGGTCACTTCCTAGCCTGTGAGCTGGGATTTCAGACCTTGTCATGTTCATGTAGATGGTGACGGGCAAGTCAATTTCCTCTTCACCCAGGCAGCCTTCCAACCATTGAAGATGGCCTTTAAAACCCATTTCCGTGCCTTAGGTACTTCCTTCTTGCCTAGGCAGCCTTCCAACCATTGAAGGTTGCCTTTAAAACCTATTTCCATGCCCAGTTCTCAAAGAGCCCCCTCCTTGGGTTCCTATTTCCCCTCGGTCTGATTTCCCCTTTCTCTCATGAAAGACTTCAGAATGGCAGGAGGCTGAATGTGGGTCCTAGTGACGTGGCCAGAAGACAGTGTGCTAACAATGTCACGCTTTTGCTCAAAGCAGTGAGAATCAGATGGTGGCAATGGAGCCCTTAAGAGCGCCCAGTGCTTCCCCACTGCCCTTAGAAGACCTTGAGATGCTCCCCAGCCTGGAACACTCCTACTCCCCAGCCCCCAGCCTGGATCATCCACTGTCCACCCTGCTCATCCCCTCTGGCCTCCCGCCACGCCTTGGCCCATGCCACACTTGTCTTCTTCTCGGGGGTATTTGTGTTTTGTGTTTCCTCTGCCTACAATGGTGTTTTCAAATGGGTAAGGGAGGGTGATTCTATCCTCCTCCCCACCAGGGACATTTGCAATGTCTGGAGACATCTTTGGTTGTCTCAACTCAGGGGTGGCGGGAAAGTGGGGGTCCCACCAGCACCTAGTGGGTAGAGGCCAGGGATGCTACTCAACACACTCCAGCACACAGGATGCCCCACTCACAACATGAACTTCCTGGTCCCAAATATTAACAGTGTCGAGGCTGAGGGACCCTGACCTAGAACGAGCACCCCTTCCCTTCTCTTAGTTGATATCTCATCTGAAATGTCACCTCCCGCCAAAGACCTTTGCCAATTGCTCCCTCAACTATAATCTCATCTCATGTTACTGATCCTCTAGTAGTGGGAGGTGGGGGGAACGGATGGCGCTATGTGAGTGGTAATTTATATATTGTCATTGGCTGCCTTTTTGCCTACCTCCTCCACTGGGCTCTAAATTTCAGAAAGGGGAGACTTTATTTCCCTCATCACTGAATGCCCAGGGTCTACCAGTGTAGTAGATGCTCAATAAATAACCTGTCACATACACGGCATATGAAGAAATAACCCTATGGAATTCTGAACTTATCTGGCCATTGACATCTATGTGGGGATGCAAAAAGTCCATCTCCCACCTTGACCAGCCCATCGCTCCCTTCCTTCACAATAGGCTTCTCTGTCTCCCATTGTCTGTCTGTTGTTGTTTTCTGCTATCCTGGCACCAGTCTCTCCAAAATTCTCACTCTAAGCACTGGAGGTCAGGGTATTTTTAAACTACAAGAACTAGCCAAGCTGGTTTTTTTTTTTTTTTTTTAAGTGGCGGAAAAGAAAAACTAAGATTTGTTTTTAATCATTAGACTTTCAAATCTAAGAAGGCAGGATGCAAATAGCACGTTGGCATAAACAATGACTGCCCGCTCAATGGAGGGAGGGAACTGTTCTTCTGAGCTAATTTAAGCTAAATACATGGCAGCTATTTTTCATCTCTACTATTGTGTAACTTTCTCCTCAACTCATGGTCCGGGGGAGATGTTATCTGGCAGGAGGCAGTGGTGGTAGGGGATAAGGGGCGAAAGGAAAGAAAGAAAAGCAGTGTAAAAAGTACTCTCAGCCACCATGCTGGTCGCTAAAGGCATTTCAAAAGCTCAAGGATAGCACTGTTGCTCCACTAGGCCTCCAGGGAATTTTATCTGGGTGAAAACTTGATTTTGAGCCTTCCACACAGTGAAACAACCAAAACACAACTGCAAATTAGATTTCCTTTCCGCCTCTCTACAGGGAGCATTCCATATCTCAGAGATGTCCAGACTGAACCACAGAAACTTTTACAAACTGCCTCAAGTGAAGAAACTCACCCACTCACACACACACTATATTTTCGTAAGGTCCAGAAGATTAAACCAGTCCATCCTAAAGGAAATCAACCCTGAATATTCACTGGAAGGACTGATGCTGAAGTTGAAGCTCCAATACTTTGGCCACCTTATGCGAAGAGCTGACTCATTGGAAAAGACCCTGATGCTGGGAAAGTTTGAAGGCAAAAGGAGAAGCGGGCAGCAGAGGATGACATTGATAGCATCACTGACTCAATGGACATGAGTTTGAGCAAGCTCCGGGACAGGCTAGCCTGGCGAGCTGCAGTCCATGGGGTCGCAAAGAGTTGGACATGACTGAGCAGCTGAACACCACTACCTAGGCCTTCCAGCCCAGTGGGTGTGAGGCCTGGAGGGGAGGCCGTTCCCAGGGGCTTAAATGATTTCTCTCCAAGCAAACACATTATCAAATAGGATCATACTCAAGGTCTTAGGATAGAATCTTTCTGCATTTTAAGTTACCTGACTGCAAATAAAGCTCTGCAGGGCCCACTGAGACAGCCCACCAGCGACAGCCAAGACAGTTTCTGGAAATTTCTGGGGCCTTAGTTCTAAATCTGCCTCTATAAAGGGCCCTGGCTTGGGAGAGTTCACTTTCTGTGCTCTGGGTTTGAGTTCTTTCTCCTGGGTAAGGAGGGGAGGCATGAGATAAGGCTGGCTACTTGTGTCCACATGAAGTAGGAAGGCATGCTGTGACTGGTTAGCAATATCTGCCACTAGTACAGGAGGTGGAGTGGTGGCATAAATGTCACATATTTGTACCCTCTGGACCAGGCTGTCCTTCTAGATCTTCTAAATACAGATCATTCTAGACCTTCGCCACAATGACGAAGCTGAGATAAAATTTCAGGTCAAGACCTAGCTGGCCCCCATGAGGGCATGCTGTCCTCTGTTATTTCTTCATTGGTCTCTGAGCCGTGGTGTGTGGGGGAGTCACCGACACACAGCACATCTGACCCCTCCATTGGAAGACACGGTCAGCCAGGGTTTTCCTTTGTGGGGTCCTTGTGTGTGGAATCATTGTCCTCATGCACGGAACCAGGCTCTTCCTTTCAGCAGGCCTGGGGAGGGAATGTGAGGTGGCAGGGACAAATTCAAGTTTTCTGGGGCTCAGAATAGCCACTGGCCACTCTCCAGCTGTATCCCTCTGCCCAGCGCATCCTGTTCAGCTTCCAGGTCCATCATCTTCACAGAGCCGGCCTCCAGGGGAGGTAGGGCTGATCTCCATCTCCTGGCTCCTAGCAGGTGATGGCTAAATGCTGGGGGTCAGCTGCTCTCTTCTGTGGGCTGGCACTGGCTCTCAGAACACCGTGTAGGACATCAAGTCTATTTCACAGAGGTTGATTTTACTGGGGATTCAGAAACCAGCTGGGGAAGCTTGGAAAGAGCAGCCCGTTGTCAGTCTTTTAGAGATTTAGCTACAAGGTAGTGTCTTCAAAGCTCTGATAAGCCCTGCAATCAACAACTCAGCTCAATCCTGCCCTGCCTAAGCATTTCCAATGCATGTTTGTCCCGAACCTTCCCAACGAGGCAGCACTCATCTAGTCTGCTGTGGAACTAAAGGCCGAGGTGACACACCTGGTACTCTGGGCCACCCTGGCTCGGGTGAGCTCCGGACAAAGCCCACTTCCTCCAGCTTGGCCCTCGACAGTGGGACAGCGGCCAGCTCAACCCCAGCGTGACAAATCCTTCATGTTCTTGGTGTTAGGAAAGGGGGCTGGAGGATGCTAGTGTTCAGCGTGACCCAGTGGGAGGCAGGGGGACTCACTGCTGCCCCTCCCAAGACAGAGGACCACAGTTCCACGTTCAGAGTGGGACAGCGAGAGGGCTGGGCTGAAGGTGCAGGCTGCCCGGTGCAGAGATGTTGAAGAAACTTGGGAGTGGCTTTGCCAACCCAGATGCACATTTCCTGGAACCGCGCAGCTCCTGGCAGCCTGTCAGTCTGGGAGTATAAGTGGGAGCTTCCGTGCAAACACCCAGGAGGGTCCCCACCCTCCCCTGCATCCTCTTCTTCTCCTGGTTTTGAGCTACAGGTAACACCAGGGGCGGGGCCTATAACACCCTGACAGACAGCCAGGCATCTACTGCTCAAGGTAGGCTCCTGGGAAGGAATGAGCCCAGAGAATCCCATACATAATGTTGGCTCTACCACGTCACAGGCTGGTTTATGTCTGAGTCCCACCCCTTCACTGCCTGTGAAATGCAGGTGGTGGTACCCACCTCCGAGGGCCACCCTGTCAGGGGGACTCAGTGAACCTGGCACAGAGCAAGTGCTTGGTGAACAGCGGCTGTTAGAGATGCATCATTACTCTGCATCCCAGGACTGAGGGGCCTGCGACACTGGCCCCAGAGAGTCTCTTTGTGAGTCACCACCACTGAATCTGGCAAATCCAATCGGGGTGATGTGGAAACCACAGTACAGGGCCAGGCTGTGGGGGACCCCATTACCACCCGGCTCTGCCGGTGGACCCTCCTGGCTGCAGGGAAGGACGTGTGACCCCCCGTTTTAGGGCCTCACGCTGACCCCCTCCAGCCCCCCGACCCCCGCATTCAGCAAGCATTTACTGAGTACCTATGATGTGCCAGGGGTTATGCTTGGTGGTAGTGTGTAGGTAAGTCGAGAAAGTTGGGGGGGCTTAAAGGTCTCCCACCAACATTGTGCCCCAGCTGGCTGACAGGAAGGGCATGGATGGCATGCCTTTGAGAGGGGAGTCACTGACTTGGGGTGATAATCAGCAGCAGAGATTGGAGGGGAATGGGGCTGCCCAGGGACAACCTGCCAGACACCAGGTTTCCACGCTCCAGGGTTCCAGGCTGACCCTGGCTGCATCTCATCCCCCTTGGAGGTCAGGACTATTCTTACAGGTGCATGCAGGTGAGGGTTGGGCTGGTAAGGTGAAACTGGGGGGCCAGGGAGAGTGTCCGCCTGAGCTTGCTCAAAACCTTCCTCGCTTCACAGGCAAAGCTGAAAGAGGACACGGCAAACGCGTGACTCACTGAGGTCTGTTCCTTTGTTGCTGAGAGAGAATGTGAACAGAGCCATCATGATGTCACCAAGCCTCTCGGACTGGGCTGAAGAGCATTCAGTGGTCAAGTGACTGTCCTGCTACATATGGGCTGCCCACCCTCATCCACAGAATTGAAATATGGGGCTACTGGACCCCAGTGATGGGATGTGTGGGCCAGGGGGCAGGTTTCATAAAAGTGGCAGCATTGGGCTGATGCTTGTGGCCCAGAGGTCTAGGGAATCTATCTCTGGGGGGTCTGCTACGGAAGAACCACAGTGACCACCCAAGGCACGACTGAAAGCTCCTTGGAGGATGTCAGGGGTTTTGAAATGAACCCCTCTCCCCCAAAAAAGATACATTCAAGCCCTAACCCTGACTACCTCAGTATGTGACCTTATTTGGAAAGAGGGTCACTGCGGATGTCATTGGTTAAGATAAAGTTGAACTTGAGTAGGATGGATCCTAATCCAACATGACTGGCGTGTCCTTAGGAGAAGATGCTGGGAGATGACAGGCACACACAAGGAGAAGGTCATGTGGTGAGAGAGGCAGAGGTTGGAGAGATGAAGCCACAAGCCAAGGGATGCCGAAACTGCCAGAAAGCCATGGGGAGTAAAGAGGCGGTCGGGAAGGACTCCTTAAGAACTCCGTTATGAGTCCCAGGGGAACTGTGGTCCTGCCAGCCCTTGATTCTAGACCTCTAGCCTTCAGAACTGAGAACATCACTTGCTGCTCTTTGCACTTTGCTCCAGCAGCCCTAGCCAGCTGGTACAGAGAGGGCAAAGGGCTTGAGTGCATCGGTGGCATATTTGGAACAAGACTGGCCCTCAGGGGATGGCTGGGTCAAAACAAGGCCGGCGAAGGATGAGGACAGGGCGGGCAAATTTAGGAACTCAGGTTGAGAACAAGCATGGAAAAGCTAGCCAAGGATGGGAGTTTTGCCTCCAAAGGCTCCCACGTCAGAGTCCTTGAAATCCCAAGGGTCCTTGTGAGGGACTGAATTATGCACACACCGCCCTCCCCCAACTCATATGTTGAAGCTGTAACCTCCACTGTGGCGGTTTGGAGAGAGGGTCCTTAAAGAGGTAATTAAGGTCAAACTGGGTCGTGAGGGCAGGACAGTAGTGTGATGTGACAGGTGTCCTTAGAAGAGACAGATGTCAGGCACGTGTGTGCCCAGAGAAAAGGCCAGGTGAAGATAAAGTGGGAGGCTGACTGTCTCCAAGCCAAGGAGAGAGGCCTCAGAAGAAACCAACCCTGACACCTTGATCTTGAACTTCCAGCCTCCAGAACTGTGAGCCAATATGTTTCTGTTGTTGAAGCTTCCCAGGCTATGGTATTCTGTGACGGCAGCCCGAGCAGACTGAACGAAAGCAGAAGCCCTCCTGAGGTAGAGCCTGAATTCCCCTCCAGATCCTGCCCACAAAGTGGTCTCCATGTCCGCACACCTCTCCCAGGATGGGGAGCTTTCTACCTCCCAGAGTGAGCCGTTGGAAAGTCTTTCCCCTGCTAGGATATGTTCTTGGCCTCTGTGACTCCCATCCCAGCTCATGGTTCCCCTAGCTGGGAGTCATGTGCAAGCTGGTTTTTCCTTCCTTCTGACAGTCGCCTAGATCAAAGGTGAGGACAAGTTTTCAGTGAAGGGCAAGACGGTAAATATTTTCAGCTTGAAGGGCCACCCTGTCTCCCTTACAAGTAATAGTGGCACAAATGAAACTGTGGCCTGTACGTAAATGAGTGGGTGTGGCTATGCACCAGCCACATTTGTTTATTCACACTGATATTTGAACTTCGGAGGGTTTTCACACACTGTGAAACCTGTTTTTTTTTTTTTTTTTCCCTCCAGTTAAACACTGTACGAACCATCTGATGGGCTGGATACAGCCTATTCTGCGTACCTTAAGTCTAGAGTTTTAAACATAGTGACTGGGCCTAAGTGCATATCACTTCTTTCCTGTTCCTTAGCCAATCACAAAAACAGCGGGAGATGAGGGGTGGGGCAGGACGTGTGCAGGGGGAGGTGGAAAGGGGACAGACCAGGGTTTCCCAGATACAGGAATCTAGTCTCCAGATAGCAATTCAGAGCTTCTATTGGCAAAGAATCCAAGATAGAAATATAGAGAGAGTTGGGGGGGGGGGGTGGTGCTCCATGGCAAGATGAGAGTTTTCTCTTTGACCAGCAAAAGGAAAATCAGGACAAAACAATTAAGTGCAGACTCTGATCTCCAGTCCACTCTGGGAATGGTGACATGTGGAGATGGCCCCACATAAGGTCAAGGAAGTTTCCCTCCAAGGGGATTCCCCCCCGCCCCCATTTTATGAAAGACCTGTGGCCAGGAAGAACCGGGTGGAATTCAGTGTGCTGCAAATCCACACACCCTGCAAAAAAGGCAGGGTCACGACTCCCGAGTGAAGCTTTACCCCGTGGGCTGGCCCTTTGGGAAGCCGGTGTGTGTGAGCATTTGCTGAGAGCGAGGCAGAGACAGAAGCGACTGGCAGTTGGGTGCTGGGCACCTGTGTGCAGCTGTGGTGGGACGTGTGCACACGATCTGTGTCACGCGGATTCTGCAGAGTGAGCCAATGGTGGGTCTGGCAACTATGATGTAAATGCACACACCCCTTTCCCTCCCTTGCAGAAGGTGAATGAACGTGACGTCCTCCCAGTGCTTCAGTGAATGAGGATGGAGGTCAGCAGGGAAAGCAGCGGTTTGGTTCTTTCTGTGAAAGCTGGCTTCTAAACAATTCAGGGTGGTGAAGCCAGAGGAAGGTAACAGGGAGGGGCTGGACTGGTTACAGCGGAGACTGAGGAAGGAGGGAGCCGAGTAAAGACTTGGGAAAAGAAGGAGAAGGTGGGAACAGGTGATGCGGGACCCAGTTCCGCAGGCAGAGGAGCTACAAAGGCGCAGGGGGCTTCTCCCTGGTCTCTCAGGCCCTGTCTTTAATCTCAAGCTGGTGCTTGTGAACAAATGGGAAAATCAGCCTGTGGAGATGCCATTGGGCCCTGCCAAAGGCTCTGGGTGGCATGTTAGTTTAATTCTGGAAACAACAGCAGCCAGAGGTTCTGGTGAGCATTTTGGCCTTAGGCAGTTGACCCTGACTGCTCCTCCCCTCCCTCATTTCCTTCTCCTCCACAGAGGTCCCTGATAAAGACGGGTCCAGGGACCCAAGAAGTCTGATTGGGCTCAAGAGGTGCAAGACTCTTCAGGAGGCTTGAGAGGAGGTCTGGGGCACGTCTGCTGGGGGACCTGCCTGGACAGGGAGGCAGCCACTGAGAGCTGCCTGCAGCAACGTCAGAGCAGCTGGGGCTTGTGCAAACATGTGTAAATGGCTCTAGCACACACAAAAGATGGCCCAAGGGCCACAGAGACAGATGCCCCCAGAAGAGGAACATTCAGGAACGGCCCATGTGAGGGCCTGGAGTCGCTGGTTCCAGGGGGCTGGGAGCACTGGGAAGGTGATCAGGAAGGCCTTTGCGGAGGCACAGGGCTCCCCCTCGGCCTGGGTCTCGGGAAGCATGACGGGTCTTGTCATTTTTCCCAGCGTGGAAGCAGGCTTGGCCCCCAGAGCATGAACCTGTCTGGGGGCCACCCAGAGTGGAAAGAGCCCCGTTTCTCTAGTTGGATGTTGAGTCTGAGCCTAGGTTGGGATTTTGAAGTCTGAGGTCCCCTCTCTGGGAGGGGGATGTCTGCATGAGGTGGTGATCAGAAGAAGCCAAGCCCGGGCAGCGCCCAGGACGTTCGGCAGGACTGTGGGCCGACACCGGGCTTCCTGCCTAAGGCCCAGCTGTCCTGCTAGTACCCTACTGGCAGACAGAGTTCCCCTGATGCCAGGTCAGGGGAGTGGGATGCAGGGTTTGGGGAATGAAAGACATTCCCTTGTAAGGTAAGGAACATAAGATAGAGGCTCTCCTTATCGCTCTGCACCTAACTTGCTCCTGGCGACCTCCAGGTAGAACACTGGACCCCAGTGTGGTCAGAAAAAGCAGTTGGTCCAGGTGGGGGGGTGGCGAGCGATGGGAGGTGAGGGAACCGAGTGTGCAGAGACATGGAATAGGGAAGCCACTCTGGGGCTCGGCGCCGGCTGGAGCCCAGGACACAAGCCCTGAAGAAGAGCCTCCCTCCTCGCCTCCCCAAGGACTTCTTAAGGGCATAGCGGTGGGGGTGGGGGAGAGATCACTGGCAAACAGGATGCCATGCACGCATCATACAACCCGTCACATACACACACATAACCCAGCGACCCGTATCTGTCATCGTGGTGGACACACTTAGCTGGTGTGAGTGCCAGAGCAGAGGGAGGGAAAAAGAATGTCCTAGAACGTACCCCTCCCAGAGCCCCATTTCCCAAGGCTCAGACTTCAGAGGGTGTCGTGGATAAAGGTGAGCTGGAAGGAGCCCCCCTGAAGTCATCCTGGCCAGGGAGCCACTGTGCTTTCCAAACTGTGGTGGTGGGGGGCAGCGAGGAAAAAAGGGATGAGGCTGTCACAGAACAGGAGAAGGCGGCAGAAAGGGGGCAGCGTACCCCAGAGAGACCCAGAGGGCAGAAGACATGCACTTTGGAACTAGATGCAAAGGTACCCAAACCCTGACGGGCTTGGATGGAGCCTCTGAGAAGAGATGTTTGCAAAGGAACAGCTGAGTCCCCCGCCCAGATCTCAGCCCTGTAGCCTCCACTACGCAGGTGCTCAGCTTTGCAGCCCCCCACCATCTTTGCAGAGAGTGCAGCCGAAACCCCCCACGAAGACACCGAAACAGCTGGGGGTGGGGTGCCCCACTCTGGACCTGGGGCAGCCTGACTCCTGTTGTCAAGAGGAGTTGAGAGCAGATGGTGTTGCGCACATAGACAGACACACACACAGACCGGTCCTGCGAGCCTGCCCGCGTGGGCCCCCTGCCCTCGTCTCCATGGCCCAGGGGCTCTGCATTTAGCCCATAGTTCTTTTGTCTACACCGTCCCCCGGGGCTCACTGGTCATCTCCGTGTCCCCCTAGCCGGTCCCATGAAGTTCTGGCGTGGGGTCCCTGCCCTTGCCCGAGTGAAGGCGCGAGTCTGGGTGCAGGGAAGCCGCCGGGCTCAGTCGTGCAGCGCTCCCAGGCTGGCGGGGGTCGGTACCCTCTGATGGTGAGCCTCTGGCCTCCTGAACTGGCAGAGGGCAGAGCGGGGGAGGAGAGGTGGCTTGGGAGCTGAGGCAGCTGAGCGCTGTCCCCTTGGTTCAGTGGTCACAGCCTGGAGCACAGAGAGAAGGGAGAGAGTGGCAAGAGGTCACATGGGTATGACAACACCATCTTTAGTGAATCAGCGCCCTGTTGGAGGGCAGGTGGTCTGAGAAGAGTGGGTCCCACGCTCTGCAAGAAAAGGCATTGGTCCTACTGGGCACTGGGCTCAGGGCTGAGCACTGCACATGCCTGATCTCACTTAACCCTCAGGATGGTCCGCAAGAAAGGCACATTGCCCCCCTTTTACAGATGCGAAAACTGAGGCTCAGAGAGGTTAGTTGTTTTGCCCAAGGGTGCACAGCCAGTAAGCAGCAGGCTCTCCTCACTGGAGCAAGCGGCCTCTGGACTAGTGATGGTCACCCAGGTGTGGCTGGGTTGAGGTCATGTGGAGCTGCTGAGAATGCTCGGTGGGGGATGGAGATGCAGGAGGAGGAGGGGAGACCAGACCCACATCACAGACTCCAACTCTGAGTGGAGGCTCTACTGACTGCTGCTGAGCCAAGATCTGGGCTGTTGGGGGCAGAATTTACGCCCACTCTTCCTGGATGGTTTTAGAAAGAGACCCAGAAAATACACAGGCAGTCTTTGCCTAGAAAGCAGTAAAGTGGAGGGATCAAGGTCTAGACCAAGCTGGGTTCCAATACTTGCTCTGCTCCTTACTTGCTGTGTGACCTGGGAGTAGGCACTTAACCTCTCGGGCACTCCTTTGGGGGTACCAGATTACCTCTTGGTTAAGGGGTGGGGGTTTTGAGGATTCAATGAGATGGTGCAGATAGAATGCTTGACATAGCACCTTTCACATATGTGTTTAATAAATGATGCCCAGATGATGGAGATGGTACTGGTGGTCAAGGTGATGAAAAAAGAACTGGAAGCAGGAACTTGAACAAACGCTCATACACCAAAGTTCAGAGCAATGCCATTCACAGTAGCCCCAAAGCACATACAAACCAAGTGCCCAGCAACAGATTAATGGACAAACTGTGGTATATGTGCACAATGGAATATCACTCAGCCATAAAAAAAGAATGATGGTCTAATATATGCTACAACAGAGGTCCCCAACCCCTGGGTCACAGACTGGTACTGGTCTGTGGCCTGTTAGGAACCACGCCACACAGCAGGAGGTGAGTGTCAGGCAAGCAAGTGAAGCTACTGTGTATTTACAGCTGCTCCCTCGTGCTTGCATTACTGCCTGAGCTCCGCCTCCTGTCAGATCAGCGGTGGCATCAGATTCTCATAGGAGCACGAACCCTGCTGTGAACTGGGCATGCGAGGGATTTAGGTTGCATGCTTCTTATGAGAATCATCCTGAAACCATCCTCCCTCCTCCATGGCCTGTGGAAACACTGCCTCCCACGAAGCCAGTCCCTGGTGCCAAAAGGGTGGGGACCGCTGTGCTACAATGTGAATAAAACATGAAAACATGCAGGATAAAAGAAGCCAAACACAAAAGGGCAAATATTGTATGCGTTGGCTAAATGGAGTACCTAGAACAGGTACATTCATAGAGACAGAACACAGATGAAAGATTAAGGGTTAGGGAGAGAAGGGATTAACTTGTTTTTCTTTCTCCTAAGTTTTGGAAATTTTGTGTAGATATTACACTCAGAGCACATTTCAATCTAGACTCACCCCATTTCGACTGTTCAATAGCCCCATAAGATGTGTGGCTGTTATTGGACAACACAGGTCAGAAGGGGGGCGTGGTCCATGGACCAGCAGCATCAGCATCACCTTGGAGTTTGTTGGATATGCAAAATCTCAGGCCCCACCCCAGACATAACAGAATGAAAATTTGCATTTTAACAAAGCCCCTGGGTAATATGAATGTGTATTAAATTTTGACATGCATTGCTCTGGAACAGAGGCTTGCCCCAGCCTCTTCAACTCGCCATGTGCGAGGATTCTAGAAATGCCAGTTCTTCTGGCATTTGAGCCATGGAAGGGCCCACCCAAGATCCCAGGGGTGAGTTTTGAGTTAGCTGCTCACCTCCTTGGAACGTGTCGGCTGCAACTGAGACCTCTTGGTTGGTCCCTTCTGCAGATTACAAAGCCCTAGACAGGGCCCAGATCCTGCGCCTACTTTAGCCAAGCACTCCCCCAATCCACTACCGACCCAGGTGGCTTCTGGAAGGACCACACCACTGGAGTAACCATCTAGCAAATTCTAAATTATAGAACTGGAGCCTGACCCATGTCTCCAGTTCTATCACCAACACCCCATGCAGATATGGGTGAGATGCTGAATGTCTCTGTGGGCCACAGTATCTCAATGTGTAAAAGGAGTTAGACCAAATCTGGAATGGCCAGGAAAGGCATCAATGTGCTGATTCTAAGTAACTGCTGATGAGTATCACTGAGTGAGATTAGTCATGCCTGCCATCAGCACAGGAATAGGGCAGAGACAACGCATACACGTTTATCATCCATGAAATAGGTACTCCCCAGGACTTTTGTACTTTGATGAATAGCTGACATGTAGGGCTTGGTGGGTTCAGGGTACCACTTTACCATGTGATGCTCAGATACACTGGGGTGTCAACCTTCACCAGGAAGAGATGGGTAATGAGATAGCCATGGTAGTCACTGGGATCTGTGCCCTGTGTGGACACCTCTAGGACCCAGATTCCAGAGGAGACCCCCCTGAACAGAAACGCAGTGGGGAAGGGTCTTGTGTAGGGGAGGGAGGTGGGTACACGGAAAGGAGATAGTTGGCAGAGGAGTTGGGAGTAGGGGAGCAAAAGGGTGACAAAAGCCACAGGAGAGAGAGCAGTGGGAAGAGATGCTAAGGGGGAAGGAACACTTACTCTGCAGACTTCCAGAAATGTCCAGGGTGAGACAGGCGGCGGTTTCGCTTTGGCAGTTTCTCCAGCATGTCCATGAGCTTGGTGAAGGTAGGTCTCTCTTCTTGTTCAAAGGCCCAGCAGAAGAGAAGAATGTCCTAAAAGGAACCAACGTGATGATTTAATGTAAATAGTAACTGCTGATTACTCCTTGGCATCTCATTGGATCTGTCTACCCATTTGTTCCACTTTCAGATTCCACTATCATCCATCCATCCATCCATCCATCCATCATGCATTCATCTATTGTGCATTTATCCATTTATCTATCTCAATTTATGTATTTACATTTTATCTATCATCCAGCCATGCATTTTTTTTTTGAAGGATTTGGTGAGGGTAGGGGAAGAAAGTCTTGGGGTGGGGGTGGGGGGGAATCCAGAGAACATCAAAACCAAGGCCAAGGCCCCTCAGATCCTCAGGTGTCAAAGGTCCTGGGGGCACTGTGTCCTCAGGGGGTAATCGGAGCCCAGTGCTGGACATCATGAGACAGCCATGCATTATTTATCCATGCATCATCCATCCTTTTACTTATCCACTTTTTGAGCCTATATAGCAAACTAGGTAGATCCCATTATAGAAGATATAGGATACACTGAAATTAATAGTGCTCCCCAAGGAGTCTCTTGGCAGTTTTCTCAAAAGTGAGAAGGAAGATCCTGAGGCTTCTATCCACATCTAATACTATAAGTGCCCCTGAAAGTCTCAGAGGGGAAAATTACTCTACTAGTGATTGCCTCACCTGAGAAAGGAAATTTAGAGACAGGTAATCCTTAAAAAACATACCAGATAATTACTCGTTCCCTGATTCATCTATTTTCTGATCAACAGAGGATCCTTCCTCTGTTTTGGAGATGTTTATTAATTTATACTTGGGCTTCTGTGTTTTTGTGCATCTTGTTCCGAGTTGGATGATGCCTTAAACTTTTTATGCAGATTTAAATAAAATTAGAATAATTGATACTGGTGATAGTTTAATATATATCTTTAAAAAATAACAGAAAAAGAGGGATTCATTGGTTCTACTAGATGCAGCAATCCCTTGCTAGGAAATATCGGGCCAAGTGTACTGCACCCTGATGGTAGGAAACTGAATTGCAGGCATAGTTTGAAAGCTTTGCCTTCAAAGCTCCAAATCACTATCTGACAAAGCTGTGGGCTGGCGTTTTCATCCCTCTCCAGGGAAGCATTTGCAACGTTAACATGTAGGAAAAGGAGTGCCTAGAACTGTGTCTACTTCTCCCTTCGTCTCCCAGACCTGGCACCATCCTGGGACTTACCGAGATTTCTTTTCCCATGCCGATCTGGCTGAGGTTGGGTTTCATGCCTGTGCCCATTTGCCAGATTATTGCCTCTGCTGGTTGGGTCTTGAAAGGCCACTCCCTGGCATGGAGTTCATACCAGATAGTCCTGTGGGCAGACATTGTTAAGGGGATGCTGGGGTGATATGTCACCTG
Organism: Odocoileus virginianus; assembly: GCF_023699985.2. Lineage (NCBI taxonomy): Eukaryota > Metazoa > Chordata > Mammalia > Artiodactyla > Cervidae > Odocoileus > Odocoileus virginianus. The sequence goes on along the minus strand of NC_069685.1, from coordinate 53,776,570 downwards.
CAACTCTGTGTCCCCTCATCAACACACACCCACCCAGTCAGCCTGCTGGCTAATCACACTGGCCCCTGAGTTTCTGCCATACAGGACAGCTGTTTTGCTACCTAAGATGTACTTTAAGCTTGCATGATGTCTTAGAAGTCATGTTTATCCCAGGATATCTTCTCTGGTGCCTGAATTAAAATGAATCAAAAACTAGAAACTGAACAGTTTAATATAATGTGGCTAGGATCTCTGGCCCCATGTTTGTAATTTTAGAAAACAATTCTAAGGAGAAAATGAGGGATATAAACAAAAATTCATTTATAAGGCTCTTCTGTACACATTATATAGGACACTGAAAAAAAGGAGCAATAACAAAACTGTTCAACAAGAATTGGTTATAGGGATGATGGTAAATCATTAAAGTGAAATGCAATACTTTATTATTGGAAATGTCAAAGAAATTTTGCTGACATAGAAATGCTAAATATATAAATTTAAGTGAAAAAAAGCAGGACACAAAACTGTATATTAGATGTGTTACACTTTTAAAAACCATTATACCCATATTGCTATATGTATATAATAATGTATAATAATAGTACACAATTGATATATGTATACCCATATATATATGGATATAAAGAGAATTAACAACACAGCAAAATGTAAGCAAGCTGTCTTTTCTCAGTAATAGATAGGACATATTTTTTCTATTATATTTGTGTTTTCTAAGAAGGAAACTTCCTGTGAAATAATGAAACAAAAAAATAAAGATCTGAAGGCCAGACTTCCTTGAAGGGTTCAAGTCCTGATTCTGTTCTATGCTAGGAGTATGTCACTGGGTGGGTTGCTTCCCTTCTGAATCCAGGTTTCCTCACCTGCCAAATGAGAATGATAATAAAACTGCAGTGGAAGAATGTTTATCTGGGAGGCTGAATATCAGAACAACCCAATGCTGGGATTATTCTAGAGGGATCAACTATGTTATCATCTGTTTCATACATCATGATATGGTAATGACTGAAGAAACCACTGCTTGCTTCAGTGAGCAGCACATACAGGATGGGTGGGGAGATGGGCTGGGTGGTGCTGAAGGGATGCTGGGAGAGGTGTGGGCAGCAGTGAGCACCATGGTGGATGCCGTAGGGGTGTTCAGAGGATGCTGGGCTATCACTGAGTTGGACCATGGGGATAGGTCTCAACTCACTGAGAAGATTCCCCAACTCAGGGAATATCTGAAACAACGCTAGGAAATGATCTTTCCTCTAACCTAAGATAATTTATGTAAATTTGCTTTAAAGAATATGGAGCACTTGGTCATCCTTTTTAATGATGAAAAGTGAAAGTCGTGTCTGACTCTTTGCAACCCCATGGGCTATACAGTCCATGGAATTACCCAGGCCAGAATACTGGAGTGGGTAGTCTTTCCCTTCTCCAGGGGATCTTCCTAACCCGGGGATTGAACTCAGGTCCCCCACATTGCAGGCAGATTCTTTACCAGCTGAGCCACAAGGGAAGCCCAAGAATACTGCAATAGGTAGCCTATCCCTTTCTCCAGCAGATCTTCCTGACCCAGGAATGGAACCGGGGTCTCCTGCATTGCAGGCAGATTCTTTACTAACTGAGCTAATAGAGGACTGTATCAAACCAGCTATTTCTAGGGACCCGCCTCTCAGCATCCTCTCCCCACTGCTAACCTCATCCATCTGGGGCAGGCATGGGTGATGATGCTCAGGTGTTGGGCTGTTGAGTCAGATGGCCAGGAAGTTCTCAAGTTAAGGTGCTGGATGGTTCTAGTCACCATCATCATAAACAATAATACTTACTGAGTTTTCACTCTGTGCTGGACACTAATCTAAGCCCTTTGTATTTATTATGATTATAGAGGAGGTGTATTAAGCAAGCCTTTTTATTCTGATGCTTTGATACCTGGGGTCTTGCTGACCCTGGCGGGTCTGCCCCTCTCAGGGCCAGCCAATTTCTAAAGACAGTAAAGGGCTGACCTGTAAGTGGTGATTTTCATATACAAACTAACCAATCCAAAGCTCTGTCCCCTATCTCCTCTATCAGGCTCTCAGGTTCAGGTCTGGTATTCCCCTGTCCTACTCAAGACAGCTCCCAGACCCTGTGCCCACTGAAGTCAGTCAAACCAGCCAGTCTTAAATATGCTTATCCTGCCTCGTCCATTCCTTCCTGGGGAAACCACGATAGTGGCTCTTGCCTATATTCTCTTCCTCCTCCTTCTGCCTCTTGATTGACCCTGGTGCCTCCCCATGAGCCCCTGTACGGGACAATGTGCCCCCTCCTTTTGGGAGCTGTGAATAACAAACTATCCAGTGGTAAGTTGTTTCCTGATCTACTGGCCTCATCATACTGGAAGAAGGCTAAAAACCTACATTTGAAAACAAGAAGTGCTATTATCAGCCCCATTTCACAGCTGGGGAAACTGAGGCTCAGGAGGGTTTATGTATCTTACCCAGGGTCACATAGCTTGTGAGAGAGGTCACAGCCAGAGTTGAGACCATCTGACCACAGAATCACACCATTGGCCATCCTGCTCTCCTGGGAAACCTACACACTGTCCTATTTGCGGGTCCTTTGTAACCGGGGCAGTGAAGTACTAGGGAGGGTGACCCTACAGTTGATGGTTGGGGCCTGGTGACAGAAGCACAGAGTAGGCACTGCTCATGTGAACTGGGGAAGGGAGACTATTGGAAGCCTGGCCATGTGCTGGGTGCCTCACAGATGTTTTCTCATTCAGGCCTTAGAATATCACAGTGGCTTCATTAACTTTGATTTGTGGCTGAGGGAAGTAGGGCTTTGAGTGGTGAAATGACTGTCAAGCCCATTGGGGGCTCTGTGGTTAAAAGCCCCAACTGTGGGGTCAGGATGACCCAAGTTCAATTCCCAGCTCCATGGTTAATTACTGTAAGGCAAGTCACTGGGCCACTCGGAACCTCAGTTTCCTCATCTGTCAATTGGGAACCATGGTAACTGCTTCCAAGTTGTACTTCTGAAGATGACCTGAGACAGTGCCCATGACAAGCTTAACATGGTGCTCAACACACTTCAAAAAATCCATTTTTGTTCCAACTCATGTCCCAGCATGAGGTTCCTAAGCAACAAGATGCACCTAATTGGCAGGAAACTAAGAGCACCAGGTCCCTTGGAATTCAGCAGTGTCAGGAATAAAGGTCTCATTAAAACTTCCTTTCAAACCTAACTTTCAAGAGAAACTTGCTTTAAGGGGGAAAAAAATTGCTCAAGATTAAAACTCCAGTGGAAAACCAATTACTTACTTTGGTACATTTTGTTAATTACATTCTTTTTTTTTTCTTTTGCTAAATTGATACTAAAATATACCAACTTAATTACTGCAATTTGGTTTCAGATAACAATATTTAACTAGATAAAGATCTGGGCATAAACTAGCTGGAACAAGTGACAGCCTCTAAAGGGGTCCAAGTGACAGATGGTGAGAATCCTGATGTGCCAGGCAATGCCGCCCCCACCCTGATTTATGGAGAGGACACAATGGGGGTGCTTCTCCGTGGAAGATGGTCTCTGTACCAGCTCCTGGTGGTGCTAAAATCTAACTGCACATATCTGCGAGCCTCCAGCTTTCCCAAACAGCTTCCCCAGCATCATCTCTGCCAGTCCTGGCAACCACCCCCCACGGTCAAGGTAAGATGAGGGTCCTGGTGGATCTTTTTGGAGTGCCGGGGTCTCCATCTTAGGACAGTGCCCTGGAGCCTCTCTCCCTCCTCTGTACTCTCAAAGACAACTCATTTTCTCCCACGGATGCAGTTACTCTGTCTTTGCTGATGAGTCCTACGCTCTTCGTCCCCGGACTTCAAATGCATAGATTCAGCTGCTTTCTGGTCACTTCCAAGGTGACTCCAAGGTGGCTCAAACTCACTGTGTCCAGATCTGCTCTCTTTGCCTTCCTGGTACACCCCGCGACCCCCCACTCCCCCAGGCAGGGTCTCTACTTTGGCAAAGGACACTACTCTCCACCCAGTTGTTTCAGGAAGATATTGGCACCACCCACATTTAAACCAACAGTCAAGCCCTATCACTTCCACTCCCCAAATCCTGCTTCTTATGTCCAATCCCAGCTTTCATTCCCCCGGCACTGATTCAGTGCAGAATTTCAGGGTCTCCCTCTGCATTGGTCACCTGGCCCCATTTGTCCTCCTCCTTCCTGTTTTTTGGCACAGTAGAGATTATTCTAAAATTCAACATGTGATTACGTCATTCTCCTGCTTAATAACCATCAGTGGCTCCCTAGTGCCCTGAAGAGGAAAACGTCTTAACTCAGCCTCTAAGTCCCTGCAGAGTGCCTTCTTTCCTCTCTAGGCTTTCATCTCACCACCTTAGTCTCATTTTCCCCCGATTCTCCATCCATCGGCTCTCTTTCCTCCCCTGCCCTGCTCCCCGGTGTCCTCCATGGGGGACAATTTGTTCCTTGTCACTCTTGTTCCTTTTCATGTGTCCTTCTATCTGGAACACTTTACCTTACCCTCACCTGGACTACCTATGCTTTAACACAGGCTCAGGAGTCCCCTCCTCCAGGAAGCCTTCTCTGATCTCCCAGACTGGATTCAGTTCCTCCTTTCTTCCCACAGCCCTGTGCTTATCCTCAGCATAGCATTTATCATGGAATTTTGTAAAAACAACTGTTTCCTTGTCTGTCTTCCATTAGACAAGAGAGAATAGGGAACCTATGCTGGTTTTAAAATGTCTACAAATTGATACTCCTTTTTATATAATAAAGTAGAGCTTAATTCTCCTTACCTTGATTACTGACTTAGTTCTAACAAACAGAGTGTGGTAGAAGTGACTATATATAATTTCTATGATCAGGTCATAAAACGCAGTGCAGCTTCTTGCCGCTGAGCCTGTGGAAAGGCCTGGGGGTGAGGACCTGAGGCCTCCTGCCAACAGCCATGTGAGTGGTCACCTTGGTAACAGATCCTCAGCTGTCAAACCATCAGATGAGACTGCAGCCCCGGTCAACATCTTGATGTGACCTCATGTGAGATGCTGAGCCAGCTCAGAACCACTCCCAAACTCCTGACCACAGAGACTTGAGATCATAAATGTCTTTTTAAGCCACTAAGTTTTTGACAATTCATTAATACTAGGCACCCAGTACAAAGCTATTGCATGAATGAATGAATGAGTGAGTCAGGCAATTTGCCATGTTCGCATCATCAGTTAGAAACCAGGCATGGAGGTTTCCTATGGTCTCTCTACTACAGCCCACTCAGACCCCTCCCCCCATAATTTCACCCAGAAATCTTCAGACAGATGCCTTTTCCTTCCAAAAGGGAAGTGCCCCTATGCCCAGGCTGGGGCTCTGAAGAGCCTGGGTCGGGCCACCTACCCGAGTGCAAAGACATCCGAGTGTTTGGAGAAGGGGAGCTTGTCCTCCTCTGTGTCGGGAGACAGCTGGCGAATGATCTCTGGGGCCAAGTGGCACAGCCAGCCGTTCTGGATACGCAGCTTGTCATCACGCCTGGAGGAGTGAAGCACAGAGTGAGCCCTGTCTTACAGCCCAGAGAGGACCGGTCTTCCATCACTGACAGCAAGCCCCTGGACCATCTCTGCTGGCTTTCTTCTGTTTCTCCCTTGCCCCGTGCTCCCCATCAGGCACTACCTGACCTTGTACTTGAGGCCAAGACCCAGTGGGAGATACAAGATAGGATGGTCTGGAGAGAGACATTCAACACCCAAACCGTCATCCTGTTCCTTCACCACTGAGGTGCCCCCTCCTCATCTTCATTGAACAAATAGAGTTGGTCCTCATTATTCATGGCACCTATGTTCTATACAGAGCCTCGGTAAACACTAGATTAGTGAATACTGAGAGCAAACCAGTCAATCCTAAAGAAAATCAGTCCGGAATACTCATTGGAAGGACTGATGCTGAAGCTGAAGCTCCAATGCTTTAGCTACCTGCTGCGAAGAGCAGACTCACTAGAAAAGACCCTGATGCTGGGAAAGACTGAAGGCAGGAGAAGAAGTGGGTGACAGGAAGAGATGGTTGGATAGCATCACCGACTCAATGGACATGAATTTGAGCAAGCTCTGGGAGTTGGTGATTGACAGGAAAGCCTGGCATGCTGCAGTCCATGGGGCCACAAAGAGTCAGACACGACTGAGAGACTGAACTGACTGAGTTAATACTCCTGGAGGAGGAGATATACAACATATACACTTGCATGCATGTGTCTCATATACATTAATCTTAAATCCTAAAAACAACTCACTCATCCTCGTCTAATTTATTTTGCACAAGAGAAAATGGGGCTCAGAGGTATTAAGTGACTTGCTCTGAGGCTGCCCTTCTACCAGGGAAACAGAATTGCAAAACTCATCCAACTGGCCCCAGAGCTGGAGCTTCTTGCCCTGCACTGCACCACCCACTCCCATGTACATCCCTGGTCGCCTCCAAGTGAGAGCCGAAGCAAAACTGCATAGCAGCCTCTCCTTGGACCTCAGCTGGGAACATGTGTATTGGCTGACCTGATAGAACACATCCTCTGCTAGAAAATAGGACTCAAATCCATTCATTAAAAGGACAAACAAACCATTAGTTCACAGGGTCCAATGAGTTCTTGCTTCTAGAATTGGGGACACCCGCAGGGGTTTAAGGACCCATCTGTTGCTTACTAGCTATGTGTCCTTGAACAGACCTGAGTCTCCACTTTCCCATCTATGAAATGAACACATGAACTTGAACTCCAGATGACTGGTGCAAGAATGAAAAGGAGAAGGGTTGGGTCAGCTTCCAGGGCTACATGATTCCTGGACATTATTATTCCCTGTGGATGTTTTTGTGCCTTGAGGACTCAGAAATGGAATGGAGTCCAAAGCAAAAATGTCATCCAAGAGAGAGGGGTCGTGTCCTGGGCCAGCCGCCCTTCTCCTGGCATGACCAGGCTGTGTGGGGTGGGATGCTGCTGCCAGAAGGACAAATCTGCCAGTTCCCCTCTTACTCAACAGCCCCTTCTGCCTCCTCCTGACTTGCTGGGGCAGTGGAGCTTTGGAACTGTAAGGCTGGGTCACTCGATAACCATCATCCTGGGGTGGATGTAGGGACATGCCTGGCAGGGGGCTGGGACCCAGGCCTGGCACAGACACCCTGGGGTGTCCTGTTCCCCTGGTGATGGGCCTATCAGTGCCCAACCCAAATTGTCTTCATTATGGGTATCACTATAGGTGACTGGCATGATAGCACTGGCATCTTAAATGACACCTTTTCTGGATGATGGCAGAACAGCTGTAGACAAAGCAATGCTGGGGATGGGCTCAGGGAAGCCCCAGAGTCTGTCTGGATGTCCAGAATGTGCTCACTTTTACTGTGACCCTCACCCTTGCCTCAGGCCTGGCTGATCTCCCCTTTCTGGGCACGGAGCACTGTGGATACCCCAAGGTCTAATTGAGGGAAGGGCAGGAAGGCAAGTAACTCCTGCTGAATGCCTACTGTATGCCAGGAGTTCCAGCCCATTTAATTCTCAGGCACCCACAATCGACTGGGTATCACCACTGTTCTATGGGTGAGGCAATAGCCTCAAAATGTTTAAGTGTGTGCGTGTGTTCAGCTGCTAAATCGTATCTGACTCTTGGTGACGCCACAGACTGTAGCCCTCCAGGCAAGTTTGTCCATGGGATTCTCCAGGCAAGAATACTGGAGTGGGTTGCCATTTCCTTCTCCAGGGCATCTTCCCCACCCAGGGATCAAAGCCATGTTCTCTGGCACCGGCAGGCAGATTCTTTACCACTGAACCACCTGGGAAGCCCAAAAAGCTTAAGTGACCCTCTCAAAGCCACGGAGATAAAAAGTGAAAAGAACTAAGATCCATTTGATTGCTAGTCTTTAAAACTCCAGCGACTAGACTCCTAACCACAATTCTACAAGAATTCCATGGCACCGTTTGGGAGCAAAGTTCTGAATTAAGCCCTATTTTCCCAGCAACAGGGAAAAAAGCACAGGCAGGCACTGATGGCTCCTCCCGGGTAGCCAAGTGATGTGGGTCTCTGGTGGGGAGGTGCTACTGAGGGTTCCCTGGCCCCGTGTGACACTAACTGCGTTTGCACTGACCACCAGACTGGGCCACGGGTGGGGGCAGGGTGCTATCTGGGGGACAAGGCTAGGCGCCATCTTGCCCTTGATTTGACTTCTCTTCCTGGTTGACATGGGGCCTCCATGAATAAGCTGAAGGTCATTCCATTTCTCTTTGCTTTTTCTTCAGTCTATGGCTTCAGAAAACCATGAATTAATGGGGAAAAAAGCAGAGGCCCTGCCCCGCTTTCCCCAACTTGGGGGAAAAGCCGCTGGCCAGGAGGATGAGTGTGGATCTGCCACCAGAAGGGAAGAATCTGATTTTTTTTTTTTTAAAGAGACTTGAACTAGGTTAAAAAAGACACCTGCCGTGCCTCTTCATGTCTCAACACTAAGTACTTAGGTTCATAGTGACATCATCAACTGCTTTCTCTGCCCTTGGCCTTGGGGTGATGGAAAAAGCTATTCCCCAACCAGGAAACTGGAACATCAGTGAGTTCCTGGCTTCTTAGGTTCTGCCTTGATGACCCTCTCCATATATCTATTAATTTCTTTTCTCTTTATTTTCTTATTTTAGGGACTATAGATCATTTTGGAAGATGAATCTCTTTGGGTAATTATCTGAAAACAAACAAACAAACCCTTAAGCTTCTGATTGTTACTGCATCGCAAAGAACAGCAAGATCAGGTTTCGCCAAATCTCAGATGGTCTGACTGAGATTCAAAGTATCATAAAGCATGAACCAAATTCACTGTGCCGGGAGGAGTATTGGGACTCCTGGGGCATACCTCAAAGAGATCAGAGATTCCCCAAATCAGTTGAAACAGGAGTACAAATAGAGAAGTCTGGAGGGGGGTGCAAAGCTGTCTTTCTGGAGAGGCATACCATTTGTTATAGAGGCGTGATTAGAGAAAACACACTGGGTTTAAAGTGTGTGTATGTGTGTGCGCACACGCGTGAGCACAACTCTCCAAATTAAAAGTTACAAAGGGCAGACCTTCGGAATTATGGGTTGTTTATTTGGGATCCCGGCTGTTTCTTCACTGGTCAGCTCAAGGCAGCTTGCTCCAGCATGAGTGGTGGCTGAGATTTAATTACTTAACAATAGTTAATGATCCTCCTGGGTGATACTGGGGAGGTATATGCAAATTAATGCTAATTAGAACAGCTCCACAGTGGCTGTTGTTTGTAGTGCGTGATGTGCTCCAGGCGCTGTGCTCGACATTCGCTGTGTGCTATCTTATTCTGCCCTCATAAAGACCCTAAGGTAGGCATCATCATACCCATCATTTTTCTTGCAGGAACGTGAAGGCACAGTTAATGAGTGGCCAAGCCACACTAGGCCCTGGGTGGGTCTGACTTTAAGTCTCTTGCTCTCAACTATACTCCAGCTGCATTGAAATGAAGGAATTCATATGAAAACTGAGCAAGGGTGCTTGGGTGAGTCCAACTTCCATGTGCGTTCTTGGAGTAAGGAGAGAGTCCTCAGGTGAAATTCAAGGGCAAGGGCGCTGCAGGACTGAAGGAAGCTCTGTGCCCATTCAAAGGCACCCCTTTCAAGACAAGCCCCGTGGCACTCAGGGCCTGACCTGGGCACCAGCATTGTACCACAGGTATAGCAGCCTTGCCCCTTGGTTAAACGATCTCAGGTCCGGTATCATGTCTAGGTCACTAAAGCCATTTGGGTGACTTCCCATCCCCTGACCGTCACCTCTCGAAAACCCCTTGGGGCCCTTCCAACCAGCACTCACCTGCCAGCCTGCAGCACCCCGGAAATGCTGAAGAGCCCGAAGTCTGTGATCACCACTTTGCCGTTGTCGTAGAAGACGTTCTTGGACTTGAGGTCCTTGTGCAGGATCCCCTTGGCGTGGAGGTAGCCCATGCCCTGCAGCAGACAAGGACAGCTGTGTGCTCACGGCAGCCCAGCCTGGGCTCACGGCTCACATGCCCTGCCTTTCCACTGAGACCGCAAACGCCGAGCAGCTGCAGACCTGGGGCCCAAACGCCCAGCTCGCAAGTAGGTGCAGGAGGCATGACAAGTGGGTCCCCAAGGGAGAAATCTGCCACCAGCCTCAGATCATAGCAAAACCATCTCCATCTAAGTGCTTCTGCGTCCTGAAGAAGAAGCAAGGGAAGATCTCCCCTGAGAGAAAGGGGCAGGGCCAAATCTGAAAAGAGGGCCCCCAAGAGAAAGGAATCCCTTAGATCGTATTCCACACCACTGCAGAAATTCACTTGTGTTCCTCAAGAGACGTGTCATGAGGCAATAATCAAGAACATGGAGAAGGGCTTATGGGAAGTCAGGCTCAAGGGTGAAATATCTAGATTTCTATTTTTGCCTTAACGAGCAGTCACAGTTTTATTTCTTTTTTGAAGTTCAGTCCTAACACATCCAATGGAAAATAAAAACCTGAATACAACGTAGTCACGAGGTACCCACCAGAAAACAGGATGTTCCCGTTTGTTCTAATCCCAAACAACACCTAACAATTGGATATTTCCCCAGCAGCTATGGAGAGAGATGGTTTACACTCATGGGAATTCAAGGATTCAGGGGGTAAGGAATTCTAGTAATGAGAAGAACCCCCTGGTCCCTGCACACACCCAATTATCCTGACAACGGGACACCAGAAGGAAACCAAACATTGGCTGACCACCTCTAACAGCTGTTTCAGCAAAATTCTTACACAAACATGGCCTGGTATCATTCAGGTCAAGTTTAATTTCTTCTAAGCCCAAACTGTTGGTCTGAAGCCAGACCGTGAGTCTCAGGATGGGGCCGGGTCTTTCTGAGGTTCAGGGAAGAGGCCCCAGACCCGACAGTACCTTCACAATTTCTTGGGCAATCTGCCTCGTTTTGTTGACATCCAAGACGATCTTGGCATCCCTCACCACAGAATAGAGTGTCCGGCCCTTACAGAGGCTGGAAAGCAAAAGAACAAAATTAATGGTTGGCAATTGTTAAGATAAGGGCGACCCACAACAGCTATTAAAAGCGACACACAGAGGGAATTCTCAAGTGGTCCAGTGGTTAGGACTTGGCGCTTTCACTGCCAGGGCCCAGGTTTGATCCCTGGTTGGGGGACAAAGGTTCTGTAAGCTGTGCGGCACACACACAAAAAGTGACACATAGAGAGTGGGGCATGTGTGGACACGTCACTATTACACCTGTGAGATATTAAGCCTACTACTGGACCTTGATTCTGGTTCTGGGATGCAGGTCTGGGAGCAAGTCCTTTGGGGTTCTTCAGGATCTTCACCAGCTTCCCCCTACCCCCTCGGCATCCAAGGATCCCTTCAGAGTCGAGCCTAGCCCAGAAGCAGGAATGCCACGTACTGGCTAACCCAGGCTCTCACAGGTGAAAATCTGCTCGAAACCTATAACTTCTGTGTGGGAGCCCACGGGCAGGACTCAGACAGGGCTCTGCTGGGCCCTCATCCCAGTTGCCATCACTTGCCAGGAGCCACTGGTGTGTGGGGACAGTGACGAAAGGCCAGCAAAGCCATCGCTGATGTGAACTAAGTGAATGATATATTCAAGCCTTTGGACAGGGGTGTGTAAACACCAGTAACACTCCCCCAAACCAGATGCCTTCTAGACAGAGGATTTTCAAACTATTTTCAGCCTCATTGAGTTTATTTTGAGGACCAGCGGTTCAAGATGAATGACAAGATGAAAAAGGACATTATACAGTAAGAGTAACACCTCATTTAATCGCTGGCATGTTTATCCATCCGTTTCCTCTGCAATGAGCATGATTCCTTGTGCACACAGACCATGCACTCGATGAACAGTCACCAAATGAATGAGAGAATGAATGAGTTCTAGATTCACCATGGCATCCCCAGTCCCTAGGACCACATCTCGCTCACCGCATCCACTACTGGCTGAAAGAAGAAGGAAGGACACTAGGAACGTTCATTTTCTGTGTCAAAATGATGGCATGAATTTTTCTTTTAATCTTGACTTGACTGTTAAAATGTTCTTGGCATTGTGTTCATTGCTTTAGTAGTTACCAAGCCCTGCTGTGGGCTAGAATTAGCTGAGATCATGTGGTTATAGCCAGAACGCTGGTCTCCGAAGGGCTCTGCTCTTCACCTAACATGTGTCTTTGTGTCCTTCAGTGGGTTACCTAACCTCTCTGGGCCTCAGGTTCCTCATCTATCAAGGGAACTGAGGAGACCTAGCCACAAAGTTAGTATGAGGACTGAATGATACAGAGATCTGTCTCATTGGTGTCCACAGTGGTTAGGACAGGGGCCTAGTGTCAGATTGGGTTAGAACCGTGGTTTGTCTGTCATGTGTGACCCTGGGCAGGAGAGTTAACCTCTCTGAGCCTCAGTTTCATTATCTGTAAAATGGGGCCAATACAGATTTTGGTTTTATAAGGTTTCTTAGGAGAATCACATGAAATCAGGTGTGTCAAGGATGTAGGCAATTCTCCATGCCCAATACAGTCACTATTGATGAAATGCTGGCTATTATGAGAGGTGGTAAATGATCAATAAAATAGTGAACATACACACACATACTTGTGTGCAAATATATATATAAGAATTATATATTTATACACACGTCGCATTGGTCTGTCCATGTATTATCTGCCCATCTACCCACTTACTCATCATGCTACCTATAATCACTCATGATCTACGCTTGGTTTCTTCACCTGCTTGAGGTGAGATTCCCAGGGTAGCTGACTCACAGAGAGGCTGATTCTCCTGTCCAAGGCTGCCCAGTTTGCTGGCGGGCGGCAGCCACGGTGACTCAGGGCTGCCCCTCTTGCCGTCTCAGGCGGTGCGTTTGCTGTGGCTGCCGGAGGCGAGGTGGAGGAGGGGGGAGTGGGCTGCAGAGCCAATTAGACCGAAGTGACATTTAAGTATTCAGGATGGTGGAGACCGTGGGTGGACTCCCTTGCCCAGAGATGCTGTTCCTGGATAGTCACCTACGCTGATTACCCGCCAGAAGAAACATTATTACATCCCCACTGTAGACAGCATGGTGAACGATGGCAACCGGCTCCGAGACTCCTAGACTCTCAGGGTGATTGTGTAGAAGTTGCAGGATTCAAATGTCCATCCCTGTCTCCTTTCCCCTGCTCACACCCTCCTTTCCAGCAGCAGCTGCTAAAGCCTGTGCTTCTCCTTCCACCTTAGGGCATCTGGAGCCCCATGGACACACACACACACACACACACCACCTTATGGCATCTGGAGCCCCCTGGACACACACACACACACATTCACACACACAGGCTGGTAGGATATCAGTTGGTAAGATCACAACTTGGCACATCCACTAAAGTGAAATATGCAAATAAGCCAGGACCAGCAATTCCTTCCCTAAGAATGTACCCAGCAGGCATGCATACTCACATTGACCTATAGACATGTACCAGAATGTACCAGAATATTCTAGAATGTTAATAGCAATCCATTCATATTAGCCCCAGACTGGAACCTACCCACATGTCCACCAACAGAAAAATGATGATATATCCATGTAACAAAATATATTCATACTGGATTATTAATAAGCAAATTATTGCTAATTGCAAAACACATGAAGTTCTAAACAAATGCTGAGCAAAAGAAGCCACACAAACACTGAATGACTCCATTTATATGAAGTCCAAAAGCAGATAAAACTGGTTTATGTGCTACAAGTTAGCACAGCAGTGGAGGCTGGAACGGGCGTGAGGGGTGCTGGGGGCAGGTGATGCTCTGTGTTTTGATGTGGATGTTGGTTATATGGATGTGTGTTTAGTGAAAATTCATCAGGCTGTGCTCTTAGGATATGAACACTGTGGTAGGTACATTATCCTTCCAAAAAAAACCTACTTTAAAAGAAATCAGTGATTATTGGGCATATACCTCAAGAAAACCAAAACTGAAAGAGACACATGTACCCCAATGTTCATTGCAGCACTATTTACAATAGCTAAGACATGGAAGCAACCCAGATGTCTATCAACAGGTGAATGGATAAAGAAGCTGCGGCACATACATACAATGGAATATTACTCAGCCATGAAAAAGAACACATTTGAATCAGTTCTAATGAGGTAGATGAACCTATAGCCTATTATACAGAGTGAAGTAAGTCAGAAAGAGAAAAACAAATGTTGTATATTAACACATTTATATGGAATCTAGAAAGATGGTAGTGATGAACCTATTTGCAGGGCAGCAGTGGAAATACAGACATAGAGGACAGGCTGCTGGATACAGTGGGACGGAGAGGGTGGGATGAATTCAGCGAGGAGTATGGAAACATACACATTACCATATATAAAATAGAGAGCCAGTAGGAATTTGCTGTGACACAGGAAGCTCAAATCAGGTACTCTGTGACAACCAAGAGGGGTAGGATGGGGCGGGAGGTGGGAGGGAGAGAGGTTCAAGAAGGAGGGGACATGTGGATACCTATGGCTGACTCATGTTGATGTATGGCAGAGACAAACACACTATTGTAAAGCAATTATCCTCCAATTAAAAATAAATTTTAAAAAATCAGCAAGGAAAAGATGAACCATTAACACATGGTGTTGAAATAAAATCTCAGCCAATATTGGCACCCCAGGTATCCATTTCTAAATGCTTCACACAGTCCAGAGGGACAGTGCCTTCAGGGGAAAGGGGAGTGCCAGGCCGTGCCTGCTCAAGTGTGTATTGGTGGCTGAGTGAGAGGAGGCGTAGGCTGAGGGCTGAGCTCTGAGCCGGAATAGGCACTGGGCAGGCCTATGAGTGGCTGAAGCTCCAACAGTGCAGGCAGGTCAGTCCAAGTATCCACAGCAACTGCTCTGAGCGTGGGATTTCTGTGGCTAATGCCAGTGCCCTAAAAGCCACTTGTGGATGCACAGTGGGGAAGGGAAGGGAGGATGGGATGGTTTTCTGAGCACGTGTGGGACGTATCTCACTCCCAGCCTTCTCTCAGCATCCCTGCAGGGTCCACCTTGTCACCCACTTCTCACAGGTGAGGACGCAGACACCCAGAGGGGCAGAGGACCTGTGTCAGGTACACAGAGCCATGGCATCCATGGTGCGGATGCCCAGCCACTGGACATGATTCAGGGGCCACGAAAGAGACACAGAATGGAGGGAATCCAAATTCCAACTCTACCATTTACGGCTTGTTGGGTGACCTTGGGAAGTGACTCCAACCTGGGCTTCCTCATGTGTAAAATAGGGACAATAGTAACAATACCAGCTAACATGGGCCAAGCCCTTTCTATGTGCCTGATGCTAGTCTAAGCCTAAGAACCCAGGAGGTGGGTACCCTCTTGGTGTCTCATTGATTCCAATGGGCATTTCCTCACATTGTAACAAACATCTTTGAAATCAGAATGCGTTTTGCATTCGTGCACAGGTGACAGTTTCACAGGCACTGCCTTTCTCTGGAGTACATAGAAGAAATGACACGTGTTTTAGTCAACGGCATCCTTGATTTCATCGAGTTTTAGATCAGCCGCATTTCTGCAGATGAGGCTCAGAGAGGTGAAGTCAGCCTGGGATTTGAACCTAAGCAGGCTGGCCCCAGGGTTTATGTTCTTAACTCCCATCTTCTGAGAATTAACAATTTTTTTCAGGCTCCAACACGTCATTGGCCCTCAGTAAATGGTGGCTGTAATATTGCTACTAACATCACCGATAGCAATGAAGATTAATGAGGTCTGCTGCTAGCAGTCAGTCTGGAGGTCAAGAGAAGGTGTTTCAGAGGCTTACGGATATATTTAGAACCTCTCTAGCTTCTGGGGCATAGGCCCAAGAGTTAGCGTACACACAGCATCTCTCTTTGCAACAAAGATCATGTTCCTCCAAGAAGAGGAGCAAGGACTGGGAATTTCCCATCTTATCTACAGGTCACTGTCCCTCCCAGCCCTGGCCCCAGACAGCTCATAGAAGGCTGTTTTTGATCCCACATCCCAGGTGACACAGTAAACCTTTGGTGTGGCAAGTGTAAGATTTCTATTGTAAACCGGCCTAAAAGAGGCTTGTCAGAACCGATCAGATAAAACCATCTAGTGGGTTTCTCTCCAAGGGCCTCTGCCCAAACTGGCTCATTCTGCCAAAACAGTGACTGGGAAAGAAATCTGAACACCATAGCAGCTGTTTCCTTTCTCTCCCACAAACTCCTCACCATCAAAGCCAGGGAGCCAAGCCAGTGTGAACGGTGGAGAGTAGGGGTGGGAGGCAACCTTCTCTGAAGACTGACAGACTGGCTCCCAGCCCATCTCTGCCCACTCTGAGCCCACATGCCCTGGGGACTCACTGTGGCTCACCTGTGTTCCCACCGGTAACTGGTCAATTCAGTACCAGTCCCCCAAAGATATCCACAGGCTTCCCTGGTGACGCAGTGGTAAAGAATCCACCTGCCAATGCAGGAGACATGGCAGATGCAGGAGACAGGGGGTCAATCCCTGTGTCAAGATCCCCTGGAGAAGGAAATGGCAGCCCACTCCAGTATTCCTGCCTGGAAAATTCCATGGACAGAGGAGCCTGGAGACTACAGTCCATGGAGTTGCAGAGTCAGACATTACAGAGCATGCATGTGCAAAGAATATTTACGCGCAAAAGAGATTCTGCAGCTGTGATTGAATTAAGGTTCTTGAGGTGGGGAGATTAATCTGGAGGATCAGGGTGGGCCCAACATGTCATCACAAGGGTCCTTGTAAAAGGAAGGCAAGAGTTGAGTGAGGGAAGGTGGCAAGTGAACTGGGAGGCAAAGGAGAGGCAGAGGGAGATCTGAGGATGAGGACGGAAGAGGAGGCTGAGTGACATGACATGAGAAGGACTCAATCAATCTTTGCTGGCTGTGGGGATGGAGGAAGGGGCTGCAAGCCAAGGGATGCAGGCAGCCAAGAGAAGCTGGAAAAGGCAAGGGGTAGGTTCTCCCCTAGGACCTCCACCTCCCTCCCTGAACAGAATGCAGTGCTGTCCAAGGTCTGATTGTAACCCTGTGAGACCCATTTGGACTTCCAACCTTCAGATCTATACGTTTTTGTTGTTCCAAGCCACTGAGTTCATGGTAATCTTACTGCAGCAAGCAACTTACTCAGGGGTAGTAAGTCGTATTGCAGACGGGCTATGAGGGGGAAATGGGATCACGGAAGTACAGTGCTTGGCCCAGCAACTGGCCAGAAAGTGTACTCCTTGAACATGGCTCACATCATGCCTAATAATGTTAGTGTTATTTCTAATATTATTATGTCTAATAATATTCTAACATTACCACTAATAATAATGCTGAAGGAAATGGCAACCCACTCCAGTATTCTTGCCTGGAGAATCCCAGGGATGGGGGAGCCTGGTGGGCTGCTGCCTATGGGGTTGCACAGAGTCGGACATGACTTAGCAGCAGCAGCAGCCTGTCTGGGTGACCATGCCGCCCCTCATGGCCACTTTGCCTCTCCCAATTCATTTTCCATCCAGAACTCTGAGTGGCAGCTTCAAAACGCAAAGCTGACCAGGTCACTCCCCCACTACAATGGCTTCCCACTGCCCAACAGTGGACACAGACCCGACTCCTCCAGCGCCCAAAGGCCCTGCAGAGTGTGGCCCCTGAAGATGGCTCACCCCTTTTGCTCACGGAGCTCCAGCCACAGCGGCCTAGCTCAGGGCCACTGCCCGCCGGTTCATCTTCTCGGCCTGCAACGCTCTCCCCATCTGGCCTCAGAAACCTCCCAGCCAGGCCCCTCCTCCCGTCGGCCCCTGTGGCACCAGGCACTCCATCTTTGCAGTCCTTGTTGTGGTTGCTATTGCACATGGGTCAGCTGGAGTCTTTGATTACGGGCCGTCTCTCCCTCTGGACTGTACACACCACGAGGGCAGGGTCTAGCCTACCTGGCTGCCGCTGTCCTCCCAACACACAAAAGCCTCTGAAGGATGGAGAGATGCGATGCTACGGGTGCCTCCCATGGCCAGGCCTCTTCTTCTAGGGTTCCTGGGTACGGGATCCCCACCAGAGCATACATATCACAGTCAACCAAACAAAAACACCTTCTCAGGGTCCTGTATCTTTACTTTTCTTGGCTTGTTTTGCTTGTGGGCTTTTTTTGGGAGTTCTAAGGGGCTCTGGATGAAAGTAACAATTAGTCCTTTCAGGAAGGAAGGGGTGTTGGATTTTGGGGCAGGCTCGGTCTTATATTTGGATGTCCCTCAACAGGGCGCGTAGGGTCTCCTCTGCCACACCTGGTCCACTTCTTGCAGTGACACCACCTGCCTGGACCTCACAGGTATTTAAGCACTGGAGCAGTGGCCAACAAACTTGAGTGTGCATGAGAATCCCCCTGGAAGGGCTTAGGAAAACAAAGATGGTTATTCCCATCTGCAAGAGATTCCGATTCTGGGAGTCCAGGGCAAGCCCTGAGAATGTGCTTTTCTGACAAGTTTCCAGGTGATGCTATTAATAAAGTGGGTGATCTGGGGATGCCACTTTGAGACCTGTCATTCAAGCCAATCTTGTTTTACTGACCAGAGTTCACGATCTCAATCCCTTTAGTGAGGGCCATGTGGACCTCGTAGTGTTCTAGGTGTAATAGATACAGTGAGTGAGGCGGACCCATCTTCATCTGGGTCTGATGGGATACAGGAGAATTTAGGTGATAAACAAGTAAGCCAGCAAACTGATGAGAGGAATGAGTGCTATGAACAGAATGAACTTGTTGGGAAAAACATGGTGGGGCTGGGAACCTTCTAGGCTAGGACCCTCAGGAAAAGCTGCTCCAGGCAATGGCATGCTGAGACAAAAGAAATAAGCCTTGTGGAAATCTGGGAGACAAGGCCTCCAGGCTAAGGGCCCAGCAGGTGCAAAGGCCCTGAGGCAGGACCAATGCAGTACACTTGATCACGTAGCCCAGGCCATATGGTCGGACTCTAGAGAGCATCTAGAGGTGTCTGCCCACCCCAAGTGTTGATCCTCCAGATAAAAGAAACAGCTGGGTGGGAACCATCCTCATCTCTGCCTGATTTTAGCTGGTTTTAAAGTCAGCTATTATTTTAAAAACACTGGGTTCTGTCAGAAGGGATTTACAACCCCTCAGCTGCTCCTCCTCCTCACTTACTGCTCAGCATCCCCAATCTCTCAAAACTCAAAACCCACTTAATTGCCCTCTGCGCTTCCTCCTTCCCTTGAGCAAATAAATCACACGCCCAGTGACAAGTTGCTGCTCTATCAAATTCCAGCCGCAGGCAATCTCTAACTTCCAAGTCCTTTGTGAATCTAACACCGAGGATATTAAACCTTGGAACTCTGGGGCTTTATATACATATAAAAAAGGCAGGTTAGCTTTCCCATAAAAATGGGAAATGCCAGAAAGCAAGTGAGAAATGCCAGCTGTGTGCCACCTGCTTAACCCGACATGCATCCAGGAAATGAAGAGTTATAGAGCTCCATTAAGTGAGGGGCTGGCTGGGGAAGGCTCATGTCCCAGCCAGACAAGAAAGATGACAGGGACCCTCAAGGCCTCAGAATATGCAGAGCAGGAACTAGCAGTGCTTGAAAGCAGGGCTTCGGCTTTTTCATTTATTTTTGCAAATGCACCACCCCTAACCCCGCCCCACCCTTGGATACCCTGCCATGCTTGGAGAAGTGGGAAGGAAAAGGAAGCTTATAATCTCCACCTCACTGGATTCCTCTCTCTGATTTTGCTAAATTCAGAGAGGCCAAGTGTTGAATGCTCTGGGCCCTACAAGGACTGAGATGGGAGTCCTGTCCATTTTAGGAGGTGCCCCTGCCCCTGACCGTGACATTCTGTCCTCCCTGGTCTATGTCTTCTGAGGGAGGGAGTGTTCCTGGGGCACAGGCATCCAGCTGGGGAGGGTTGGGACTCTAGTTCACTGCAAAAACTTCTGGCTGCTTCCTTTGCCTCTCATCACACTGTGTGGTCCAGCCACTGCCCAAGACCTGCTCTTCTGACTTTATCCAAAGACATCCAAGTAATGTTCCTCCTGGACTCTACAGCATCTTTTCTCAGCATCACCTAAAGTTCAGTGAGGATTTCACTCAGTACCCCTCATGTTGCAATCATTCCGAAACCACCTGAAGACTTTCCCCAGATTGGCCGGCTCATATTATTTATCACTTGCTAATAGTTTTCCTTTAGGTGCACTGTCTCTGAAAAATAAGTGTACTTTAGAAGGAAAATTTGTCATTACCTTTTATAATTATCAGAAGGAAAGTCAGAATTTCTAGCCCCAAATAAATGTAAAAATACACATACAATGAAAACAAACCCACTAAAAAGCAAAATTAAACCCTTGCTTGGCATCATGGCTTGCCAAATGGTTGAAACTTAAGGCCTCCTCTTTTTGTTTAAATGTTCAGCAAGTAAGGGTTCAGTTCAGTTCAGTTCAGTCGCTCAGTCGCGTCCAACTCTTTGCGACCCCGTGAATCGCAGCACGCCTGGCCTCTCTGTCCATCACCATCTCCCGGAGTTTACTCAAACTCATGTCCATTGAGTCGGTGATGCCATCCAGTCATCTCATCCTGTCATCCCCTTCTCCTCCTGTCCCCAATCCCTCCCAGCATCAGGGTCTTTTCCAATGAGTCAACTCTTCGCATGAGGTGACCAAAGTACTGGAGTTTCAGCTTCAGCATCAGTCCTTCCAATGAACACCCAGGACTGATCTCCTTTAGGATGGACTGCTTGGATCTCCTTGCCATCCAAGGGACTCTCAAGAGTCTTCTCCAACACCACAGTTCAAAAGCATCAATTCTTCAGTGCTCAGCTTTCTTTATAGTCCAACTCTCACATCCATACATGACCACTGGAAAAACCCAGATAATCACAATGGTGTGATCACTCACCTAGAGCCAGACATCCTGGAGTGTGAAGTCAAGTGGGCCTTAGAAAGCATCACTACGAACAAAGCTAGTGGAGGTGATGGAATTCCAGTTGAGCTATTTCGAATCCTGAAAGATGAAGCTGTGAAAGTGCTGCACTCAAATATGCCAGCAAATTTGGAAAACTCAGCAGTGGCCACAGGACTGGAAAAGGTCAGTTTTCATTCCAATCCCTAAGAAAGGCAATGCCAAAGAATGCTCAAACTACTGCACAATTGCACTCATCTCACACGCTAGTAAAGTAATGCTCAAAATTCTCCAAGCCAGCCTTCAGCAATACATGAACTGTGAACTTCCAGATGTTCAAGCTGGATTTAGAAAAGGCAGAGGAACCAGAGATCAAATTGCCAATATCCGCTGGACCATCGAAAAAGCAAGAGAGTTCCAGAAAAACATCTATTTCTGCTTTATTGACTACGCCAAAGCCTTCGACTGTGTGGATCACAGTAAACTGTAGAAAATTCTGAAAGTAAGGGTTAGGAAGGTATTAAATACCAGAAGTGAATGAAAAGTTTCTCTTAAATGTCACCAGAAGGATAGAGAGAGAATTAAGAGGAAAATCATGATCCCACTAGTGGTTCAACATTATCTGGGGCTGGTGGTACCTGTCCTAACTTCTGGGAAATCTGGGCTCATTTAATCCTTAGGCCTGACAACCTTCCCGTCCTGCCAATTAGGTATTAACAGGGAGGAGCTTCCCAGGTGGCTCAGTGAATAAAGAATCTGCCTGCAATGCAGGAGACACAGGTTTGATCCCTGGGTTGGGAAGATCCCCTGGAGTAGGAAATGGCAACCCACTCTAGCATTCTTGCCTGGGAAATCCCACAGACAGAGGAGGGCTACAGTTCATGGGGTCGTAAAGAGTCAGACAGGACTGAGCACGCACACATACACACAGGCCAGGTATGTGCAGTGACAAGGTAAAACAATCATTTCCTTGGTGATGGAGCTGATGTTCTCGTGGGGGAGACAAATGACAGACACACAGAATAATTGTAGGTGATGATGAGGGCAATGAGGAAGTACATGTGGGGTCAGGCAGACCATGAGGATGGAGAGGGTGCCTCTGTGAACAGGTGAGCACGGTGCACAGCAGGGAGCCCTTCCAACCACATCCTGTTCCTTTGTTTCAGGGCAAGGACTGTGGAGTGACTTCTGGCAACATCCAATCAAATGCCTCTGATCTAATCTCTTCAAGGAGGGCAGGCAATGTCATGTTTAAGAAGACAACCATCTACCTGAAGCTTCCCTGGGGACCAAGACAGAGCCAAAAGGTTCCCAGGCATCATCACACTGAATGCTTCTAATAACTCTGCAAAATAGATCTGGTTATTCCCTTTGTATAGATGAGGAAGCTGAGGCAATGAGTCAGCCTGTCCCTTCCTAGCTGTGTGGTCTTGGGCAAGTTACCTGAAATCTTTGGAACTCAGAGTGCTTTGTGAACTGTGAGGCGAAGTGATTCGGGAAAAGGGTTGGTTATCTGTGTGAGCAGGAGTATGATCTCTAGGTACACTTAGCTGCCTGGAGCTGATGGTGGTCTCTCTACTCGGCACTGAGCTGAGACCCTGTCATGCCAGCCTGCATGGGTGGAGGCTCTATGCTACAAATGGAAAAATTTATGTGCTGGAAGGTTAAGTAACCTGCCCAGGGCTCACAGTCAGCCCTGTGAAAAGGATGTTTTCACAGAGCAGGAACTGGCAGAGCCCAGCTTAGAGGACCTGACCTTGGAAACCCTTGTTTATCCACTGAGCTGAGACTCTCCCTCCCTTCCCAACTCTAGGCCTCTCCTTCCACCCTTTCAATTCAGGGCCAGCCCATGTTTGGCCTCATCACCCACTCTGTTGCTTCTGTTTGGGAACTCCCAGCTGCCACCCAAAGACAGGCAGGGCAGGCTGCAGGGAGCTATACCATGGAAGAGGATCTGGAGAGATTCTGGATACATCCATGCAAGCCAAGTCCAATGGGCATTACACATGGGCCAGGCCTGGGTGAGGAGCTCAGGAAGTGCTTCTAGAATGGGTGAATGGATGAACAAAGAAATGAGGGACTCCCACCACTTTCCTTCTTCCCATCGCCTCTGGGACCTGGGACAGCCGTGCTCCAGGCCAAAGCAGGTCTTCCCTACCAGCTCAGCACATGAAACTGACTATGTGTCAAACCAGACCCACTCAGCAAGGAAGCTTCAGGTCTCATCCCTGCCCAAGGCTCCCCGTGGCACAAAACAACTGGACCAACCCAGGTCCTTCCCTCCGGGGCTGGATATCAGAACGCAGCTGGATATCTGTTACTGTTGCCCCTGACCAGAACCACATTTTTGTAAACTGAACAGTCAATGAAATGACTGTTTTTAAAGTGTATACATACACCACCTAATTCATATGCATTAAAACTCACAGAGAAGATAGACTCCAGGGTGTTAGCAGGCCTAGTCCCGGGTCGTGGGATTAGAAGCTTTGCAAGAAATTTTTTCTCCCTGCTTATCTCTCTTTCCTAATTTTTCTCCAATAAACATGTATTACTTTTGTAAAATGAAAAAAAAGGAAAAAAGCAACTTTGAGTCAGACTTAAATGAAACTAGACACATGTTTATGCTATAGACAGTTTGGAAAATATTGCATGGGTGACAGACTGAAATGAGAAAGCAGAGTGGGAACCAAATTCCTCCTCCCAGGAGCCCAGCCTCGCCTGGAAGGCTCTCTGGTTATCACTCTCAGGGCAGAAAGCAGTTTCCTGCTCCCCTGTCTTCTGCACAGAGTTTACAGCCCGATCAGGGCACACAGCCAGTGACTGGCCCTTACCTGAAAGTCCCAATGGATCTCCTTCCCTCTGAAAAAATTGCATCCCTAATGAGGAAGATGAATTTGACTATTTGTTATTTGATATTTTAAAAAATTCTATCAGAGTCTAGTTAGTTTACAATGTCATGTTAGTTTCAGGTGTATGGAAAAGTGAATGTTAATACACATACATACATACACTCTTTTTAAGATTCTTTTCCCATATAAACCACTAGAGAGTATTGAGTAGAGTTCTTATGCCGTACAGCAAGTTATCATTAGCTATCTATTTTACGTATCAGTTCAGTTCAGTCTCTCAATCATGTCTGACTCTTTGTGACCCTATGGACTGCAGCACCTCAGGCTTCCCTGTCCATCACCAACTCCCAGAGCTTGCTCAAACTCATATCCATCGAATCGGTGATGCCATCCAACCATCTCATCCTCTGTCGTCCCCTTCTCTGCTTGCCTTCAATCTTTTCTAACATCAGGGTCTTTTCTAATGAGTCAGTTATTTGTACCTGTTGGCCAAAGTATTGGAGATTCAGCTGCAGCATCAGTCCTTCCAATGATGGGTTGATTTCCTTTAGGACTAACCAGTTTGATCTCCTTATCGTAGTGTGTACATATCAATCCCAGTCTTCCAATTTATCCCTTCCCTGTGCCTACCCCCTAGTAACCGTAAGTTTATTTTCTACATCTGTAACTCTATTTCTGTTTTGTGCATAAGTTCATTTGTACCCACCTCCCCCCGCCTTTTTTTAAAGATTCCACATGTAAGCACTATCATATGGTATTTGTCCTTCTCTGCCTCACTTCACTCAAGCCTGACAAAGTGACTGTGGGGCTGGTAAAGGAGACGGGGCAGACAGATGAGTGGTGTGTGTAACCCCATAACATAGTTGTGTCCTTTCCACCCTTGGGAACAGAAGGAGGAGGAGGAAGGGAAGAGGGGGAGGAGAAAAGGGGGAAGAGGGAAAGAGAATATGTGTAGATATTTCTAGAGTCGTTGGGTTCTCGTCCTTCATGGAAGAGATGGGGAAACCAAAAAGCAGAAAGGGGATGGAATTTCCGAAGGCCGTGCTTCAACCGGCAGAGCTAAGCTGGAACCCAGACCTGTCCGAGACGAGACTGTGGGCTCGCAGATACAGAGCCATGCTGCCTCCTAAGAATAAGCAATATCATTCATTGCACCTCCCCGTGAGCATTCTGCTAAAGGTTTTGCTTGAATGATCTTATTTAGTCTTACTCTTAACCTTGACCCTTTTCGGGAGGTATCGCTCCTACTTCACAGATGGGAAAACTGAGACTCGGACTGGTGAGGTCGTTTACTAAGCTTACGCAGCTAAGAAACACGATGCAGAACCAGCATTCTCCCCTTGGTCTATCTGACATGTGGATCTTGCTCTCAATCTCTAAGCTACTTGACCTCTTCAGGAAATGGAAAGAACAGAGGCTGAGGGGTGAGGAACCAATGTTTTCGAGCTCCTGAGACAAGTCTGGTGTCTGTCTCCCCCTCACCAGAGACCTGGGGGGTGGGGAAGGGGACTTTTCTTTCCTACTTTTCCAACATCCATTTGGGACTTCCCTGGTGGTCCAGTGGCTAAGACTCTCTGCTCCCAATGCAGGTGGTCCAGGTTCCACTTCTGGTCAGGGAATGAGATCCTACATGCCACAACCAAGAGTTCGTATCGGTGTTGTTGCTTAGTTGCTAAGTCGTGTCTGACTCTTTGGGACCCCATGGACTGTAGCCTGCCAGGCTCCTCAGTCCATGGGATTTTCCGGGCAAGGATACTAGAATGGGTTGCCACTTCCTTCTCCAGGGGATCTTCCTGACCCAGGGCTCAAACCCATGTCTCCTGAACTGGCAGGCGAATTCTTTACCGCTGAACCACCAGGGAAGCCTGTAGTTCACGTGCTTCAACTAAAAGATCCTTCAGCATGCTGCAAGACCCGGTGCAGCCAAAATAAGTAAATGAACACTCATCTGTGCTAAAAACCTCTTAGAAAGTGAGCAGAGAGGGAACACACCTCAATAATAAAGGCCATATACGACAAACCCACAGCTACTTTTAACACCTTTAAATAATAGTTTAAAAAATTTAAGAGAGAAGTGGTATTTTGTGACCTGTGAAAATTACATGAAATTCAAATTTCTGTGAAATAATGTTTTGTCGGCACACAGCCACACCCTTTGTTTCCATATTGTCTGTGGACACCTCTGTGTCACAGTGGAAGAGTCAAGTAGCTGTGACAGAGACTGAAGACAGCTGAAATATCTCCCGTCTGGCCCACCACAGAAAATGGCTGTTGACCTTTGTTCTAAGAAACTGGAGTGGCTCAGCAGAAATTGGGCTGCTAGGTCTAGGAGTTTGACAAATTTGAACCATTCTTCTCTGCTTTGAGAACCGGGTGTGGGCAAGGTCAAGTGGGTTTTCTATTCATTCATTCCCTCATTCGTTCATTCAACCATTCACCATCCATCCACGCCCTGAGCCAACACTCCCCTCCAGGTGTGGGTGAGGTGGTGTCACAGGCGCAGGGGCACAGCTCTCTGCTGGGGATTCAGCCACGCGACCATGGGAGAAGGCAAGAGTCTGGGGCCAGTGTAAACGCAGGGTAGAAACCTCTCTGCAAGCTGTGTTCCACAACAGTGGAGATGGACGCACTGCCCGCTGCCACCCCCATCTGGAGGGAGGCTCCATCAAGCACCCACCCGAGCCTGACATGCCGTGACTCTAACTGGGAAGCACATGCCAGGTTCATGTCACACAACTTACATGTTTCTGAGTTTCCTACCTCTTCTGCCGTTTCCTGCCTGATTCCCCACACCGCACCCTACCAGAGCCCTCCCAGGAGGCCCCTGGGCGTGAAATCAGCTGGACAAATGTGCACCGGAGTGAGGCAAATCCCAAATTGCTTTAGAATGCCTTTCTTGCAGACCACTGGTTTGGACAGGGCCAGCAGGGTGAGATTACCTGATCCGCTGCCAGCAAAGGATCCTTGTAGCAAAGGACATGTCTGTGTATACGGATAGGTGCATGTGCTCTGTTTCTATGGGTCTAAGTGCCTCTGCCTATATGCACGCGCATGTGCATAGGAATATGTGTATAATGTTTACATGTGAGTGAATTCATGAGTGTATGTGTGCAAGAAAGCAGTAGTATGTGTATATACTTGTGTATATGTGTGTGGGGGGTGTTTTTGCATTTATGGGTACACTTGTATAGAGTCTACCTATGGATATGTTTTTTGTGACTAGAACTGGGGAAAGGAATGCAGGTACAGTCATGCCAGCTGCAGAACTGGCCACAGCCTCTCCCCTGCGGCCCCGCCCCTTGAAAAGCACTCTCTTCATTTCCCTCAGCCTCTGGAATGCGCCAATGAAAACCTCGATTGTTTTGTCTGAAAACTGGAGGCTCAGGTTACCAGGGGCTGGAGATAGTGAGTGACTGTTAATGGGTACAGAGTTTCTTTGTGAGGTGATAAGATGTTCTAGCATCATATAGTAGCATTTCATGAAATGTAATCTATAAAAATATTGAATAACTATGTTGTACATCTTGCAGGGTCAGGAAGGACTTAGCAAGTTAACAACAACAATGTTGTACATATGAAACTAATATAATATTGTAAATCAACTATACTTCAATAACATTAGATTTGGTGACAGTTTCACAGCTTTGTAAATAAATTACAAACCACTGAACTGCATGGATAATATATATAGATTTTATCTATCTATCTATCTAATAGATACAAAATCAATAAAGTTGTTTAAAAAAGAAAAAACTGGAAATTTACAAAAATTTCCACTCTCCCACTCACTTATTCTCATTACATTTACAGAGGAGCCCTGGTCTGGGGGAAAAAAAAATCCTGGTTTCTCAGCCTGGGAAGAAATTTTACCAGGGAGGGATTTCCGCAACTTTCTAGAACCCATGGCTTTGCCAGGCTGACAGCAAGGAATTCTGTGTCCTCTGCACTTGAAGCTTTGTAGATAAATCTACAACACTGAGAGGGGGTTAAGACAGGCTGGATGGACAGAATCACTGGGATGAAACTACCATTTTATTACCCTGAGAAAACAGAGAATCCAGAGACAGGGAAGTGCACTGGGAGAAGTCAGAAACAGAAACAGGTGAAACAGAAAAAGAGGGTCGAGAGGAGAGAACTCACCAGGGAGGCAGCTGTGTCCAGCAGTTAAGAGCTCAGAATTTGGAGTTGGGCAGAACTGGGCTCCAGATCCATGCCTAGACCTCTTATGTTATAAGCCTCTGGGCACGTTACTAAAGATAAAAAATGTGGGTGGACAAGGCAGAAACTACCTTACAGGTTTGGGGGTATTAAATTAAAAAACTGTTGCATGGAAGACAAAAGGTCCTATGCTCACCAAGTTCAGTGTCCTATTGCTCCCTTCCAACTCCCCTGGAGACCACTTCTCGGTCTCTGTGGGTATGCAGCCCCATGTGACTGGTTCTGGGCCAATGGAAAGAGACCCCTGGAACTTTCTGGCTGGGACAGAGAGAAGCCTGTGGCTGAGTCTGCAGCCTCCTTTTTTTTTTTACCACGGTCAGTGTGGAGGCCCCATGATGACCAGGGTAGAGTTACAAGACTGGAGTTTCCTGGATCCCCGAATGGCTGCATGGAAGACAGCTTCCCTGGAGCACTGACCAACCTATAGCAAATTCAAGTGAGTGAGAAACTTTGAGTAAGCCCAAGAGATAACAGGGTTCTTTGTCACTGCAGCATAAGCCCATCCCATCCTGACTATAGTACCTGGTTAGCAGGTAATTGATGCAATCCACCAACTCAATGGAAAAGACCCTGATGCTGGGAACGATTGAAGGCAAAAGGAGAAGAGGGCAGCAGAGGATGAGATGGTTGGATGGTATCATCAATTCAAGGGACATGGACTTGGGCAAATTCCAGGAGATAGTGAGGGACAGGAAGAACTGTCATGCTGCAGTCCACGAGTCACAAAGAGCTGGACACAATTTAGCAACTGAACAACAACACAGTAATTAGTAGGAGGGAAACGTCTGCAGGTATAGGGCTTTCCCAGCAGGTAGGACAGGTACCACCAGCCCCAAAGCGTACTGACCGACACAGAGATGAAGTGAGCGAGGGCCTAAGAAAACAGAAATAGACACAATAGTAAAATAAAAATAAGATACTCTTGCTAGGGACATGCTTCTACAGCAACCACCACCAGGGAAACCAGTCTCCAAGATGGGAACTGTGCTTTACTCTCTGCTGAAGAAGCATGGTTCTTTACTAAATGGCCCACAGATACCTCCATTTGTCTATAACTTGGCAGTGGTTTTAAAGAAGCAGAGGCAAATGGGAACCTATGCTCAGCAAGATTCTATTTCATGTTTTTGTTAATAGCTTTCTCCTGCTTTGCACAGATGGAAAACAAGTCATCCCAGGGATGTGACCTCACCTCTCAATCATTTAAAAACAGAAAATAAATGTCCAGAGAGATTAAAAACACAGGTTCTGTGCCCCGAAGCGTTGTCACACGACAATGTGGCATCTTCATGGGAAAGATGAAAACTCCATGTAATCCTATTACAAATATTTCCACTAGTCACCGAGCCTCACTTTTGTAATCTGTTTCAATGGAAAGTCCTGTTGTTCCCCACAAACCAATTTAGAAGGTACAGGAACAAAATTTGTGCCAATTTCTCGAAGATGGGCGAGAATCGTCACTTGGGTTCATCTGGGGTTCTTTTTTCCCCTTAAGTTCTTAACTCCAGGGCATGAAGAGAATTCCTTTCCAATATTTACACAGGTAATCTTGCCCTTCCAGGCCTCCTTAACTCCCAGAGGCACTCTAGTTTCTATCTGCAAAGCTTCGAGGGCAAAGATGCAGGGAAGTTGACAAGCAAAGGCCCGGCCACCTTGACACCCAAGGTTCATGTGCTTTGAGATGCTATAGGGAGGTTTGTGGGAGGGGATGCCCAGGCCTGGGGCTGGGATGCATATAAGAGAAGTGAGGACCAGCCAGGTCATTCAGTCTGTACAGCTCAGGACCAGAGTCTTGACCTCGTATCAGTCCCTATCTGGTCCTCTGTGCTACATCAGTTCATGCACACTGCCTGAATGGGTCTCGTTGGCCCCATTTTACACCAAGGAAATGGAAGTTCAGGGTTTAACTCAAACCCTGGAGCCAGCATGTGAAGATGCTACTTCTTCTACCCAAGAGTAGAACCCAGACCATTCTGTTTCCATGTCTTCATCTTTTCCCATCAGATCACCCCAGCCTCCTGCTCAAACTGAGTTGTGCTTCTATTGCTCACACTCAGAGAACCCTGGACAAATAACAAAACTTCTTGGACAGAATTATAGAGAAAATTTGTGTCCCTCAACCTAAAATTCATAAGTTGAAACCTAACCCCTAATGTGATGGTTCTTGGAAGTGGGGCCTTGGGGAGTTGATTAGATCATGAGAGTGAAGCCCGCATGAATAGGACCAGTGCCCAGGGCTCCCTCACCCCCTCCATCACATGAGGTTACAGTGATAAGACAGTCATCTATGAACCTGGAATTGGGCTCTCACCAGACACTGAATCTGCTAGTGCCTTGTTTTTGGACTTCTCAGCTTCTGGAACTATTTGAGAAATTAATGTCTGCTGTTTATAAGCCACCCAGTCTGTGACATTTTGCTACAGCAGTCAGAACAGACTAAAATAGAGTCTGATCTATAACATGGAGAAGAATAATCATTCACTTCTCAGGGTGGCTGTGAGCATTCAATAACAAAGTATCATGTTATAGATCCCACATGTCACAACTAAGAGTTTGCATGTTGCAACTGGAAGATCCTGCATGCCACAACTAAAAATGATCTTGAGTACTGCATCTAAAGATCCTGAGTGTCACAACTAAGACCTGGTGCAGCCAAATAAATAAATAAAAATAAATATTAAAAAAATTCAAAGTAACATGCTTGGCATAGTGCCTGGCACACAGTAAAACTCAATAATCATTTACTCTTATTATGGCTCCTTATCCTTGAGGGTCAAGAGACCTCACACTTCTGTGCCCATTGTACATGATCCAGTTGACACCACGTGTACCAATTCAACTGAACTGTTGTTACTTTTCTAAATGTTGCATCTTGTTTCTACTACCTTCTTGCCTTTGCCTATACTGTTCCCTCCATCAAGAACGCCCTTCCTCTATTTCTTTCAAATGTCTTATTCTTCAGGACATAGCCCACCTCCCTGCTCCTTGAATTCTCATCACACTTTGTACACTTGTTTCAACCCTTCCTACCTGGTATAATGATTTCTGGGTTTCTTACGAGTTGGGTGGGTGGATGAATGGATGGACAAGTGAATGGCTGGATACATGAATTATTAATGAAGCTGTTTTTGAACATTTTGTTTGGAGACACATGTTTTGGGCATTGACAATGCATACCAACACTTTGGGCCAACAAAACATCATCTCTATCAAGATTTGGAGCTATGTGCAAGGCTCTCAGATGAAATTTCATAAATTATTTCAACAAGGCAGCTCAGAAGAATCAGACTATGGATTTTATTGGCTCTCCACATTATATGTTTATGCTCTTTTTGGCAGCCTGAAAATGACATTTCTCTCCCAGCCAACATCACCTCTTTTCCCACTTAGTAAACATTGATAATTCCCCCCGCCCCCGAGCTGTCAATTTCAGCCTGAGACTGTATCCTCCCTTGGCGTGTGCACGTGAGGGTCTGCTGGCTTCAGAGATTCAGAAACACCATCCTCTTGGCATCAGAAGAGCCCTGTGTTGCCCACAAGCCTAACTGCTGCTTCCGAGGGCAGCTTCAAAAGGCACAGAGGAGATGGGAGCAGGGAGCCCGGTCTGGGACTTTTTCCAGGAGAAGAGCTGAGAAGCAGACTTTGGAGGATCTTCTTGTCCAAGGGCGGAGGCTGGACAGAGACCCAGGAGAGAGCTCATGGGCTTCAGAGTAACACACAGGCTCAAGTGCTTCATAGTTGAGTAGCCCAGGCATATTTTTTAACCTTTCTGGGCCTCAGTTTCCTAACCTGAGATAAGGGTGATAAGACCATCTTCCTGAGAGTCAAGGAAATGCTGAAGTGTGAATCCTACCTCCACTAATACTTTGCCTTCCTGAGTCTCAATTTTTTCATCTGTAAGCTGGGCTTAATGAGCCTACAACCCTGCTCTGAAAATGCATTTGGATAATACATCTATATTGTAAGAACCTAACAGAAGCATAGGAGGTTAAGAAGAGGAGGCAAGAATACATAGAATTAACTGGACAGAAATGTCATAATGACCTGGATAACAATGATGGTCTGGTCACTCACCTAGAGTAAGACATCCTGGAGTATAAGGCATTAGGAAGCATAAAGCTAGTGGAGGTGATGGAATTTCAGCTGAGCTATTTAAAATCCTAAAAGATGATGCTGTTAAAGTGCTGCATTCAATATGCCAACAAATTTGGAAAACTCAGCAATGGCCACAGGACTGGAAAAAGTCACTTTTCATTCCAATCCCAAAGAAAGGCAATGCCAAAGAATGTTCAAACTATCACACAATTGCACTCATCTCACATGCTAGTAAATTAATGCTAAAAATTCTCCAAGCCAGGGGTCAACAGTATCTGAACTGTGAACTTACAGATGTTCAAGCTAGATTTAGAAAAGGCAGAGGAACCAGAGATCAAATTGCCAGCATCCGTTGGATCATTGAAAAAGCAAGAGAGTTCCATAAAAACTTCTGCTTTATTGACTATGCCAAAGCTTTTGACTATGTGGATTACAACAAACTGTGGAAAATTCTTCAAGAAACGGGAATATCAGACCACCTGATCTGCCTCCTGAGAAATCTGTATGCAGGTCAAGAAGCAACAGTTAGAACTGGACATGGAACAACAGACTAGTTCCAAACTGGAAAAGGATATATATCCAAACTGCATCAAGGGTATATATCGTCACCCTGCTTATTTAGAACCTACCTGCAATGCAAGAGACCTGGGTTTGATTCCTGGGTCAGGAAGATTCCCTGGAGAAGGAAATGGCAATCCACTCCACTATTCTTTCCTGGAAGATCCCATGGGCAGAGGATCCTGGTGGGCTACAGTCCATGGTGTCACAGGAGTCGGACAGGACTTAGCGACTAAACCAACCACTACCATCATTGCTTATTTAACATATATGCAGAGTACAACATGCAAAATGCTGGGCTGGATGCAGCACAAGCTGGAATCAAGACTGCCGGGAGAAATAGCAATAATCTCAGATATGCAGATGACACCACCCTTATGGCAGAAAGTGAAGAGGAACTAAAGAGCCTTTTGATGAAAGTGAATGAGGAGAAATAAAAAGCTGGCTTAAAAATCAACATTCAAAAAACTAAGATCATGGCATCCGGTCCCATCACTTCATGACAAATAGATGGGGAAAAATGAAAACAGTGACAGACTTTATTTTGGGGGAGCTCCAAAATCACTGTGGATGTTGATTGCAGCCATGAAATTAAAAGATGCTTGCTCCTTGGAAGAAAAGCTATGACAAACTTAAGATAGCATGTTAAAAAGCAGAGACATCACTTTGCTGACAAAGGTCCATATAGTCAAAGCTATGGTTTTTCCAGTCATCACGTACAGATGTGAGGTGGACCATAAAGAACACTGAGCACCAAAAAACTTATGCTTTTGAACTGTGGTTCTGGACAAGACTCTTGAGAGTTGCTTGGATTGCAAGGCGATCAAACCAGTCAATCCTAAAGAAATCAGTCCTGAATATTCACTGGAAGGACTGAAGCTGAAGCTCTAATACTTTGGTCACCTGATGCAAAGAGCCAGCTCATTGGAAAAGGCCCTGATGCTGGGAAAGATTCAGGGCTGGAGGCAACAGAGGATGAAATGGTTGGATGGCATCATTGACTCAATGGACATGAGATTGACCAAACTCCAGGAGATGGTGAAGGACAGGGAAGCCTGGCATTCTGCAGTCTATGAGGTTGCAAGAGTCGTACATGACTGAGTGACTGAAAACAACAATACATTTAGGGGCTTACTTCTGTGCCTGGCTCACAGCAAGAGCTGAAAGGATCACCACCACTCACCAGCACTCCTCATGTGCACTGTTCTGAGTCTGTTACAGGCATCACCACCTTCAAGCCTCCATGTAAGTCTGTGAGGTTGTTCCTCTCATTATCCCCATTCTACAGGGGAGGAAAGTGAGGCTCAGGGAGGGGAAGTGATGTCCTGCTCTCACTAGGGCACTAAGTGAGGGATCCCGGGCTGGAAGGCAGATCTACATGCTCTTGAGAAGACAAGGAGTGGAGATGCTCTCTTTGCTTTCAGTTCAGTTCAGTTTAGTTCAGTCGCTCAGTTGCGTCTGACTCTTTGCAACCCCATGCACCGCTTTGCTGCTGCTGCTAAGTCGCTTCAGTCGTGTCCGACTCTGTGCGACCCCATGGACGGCGGCCCACCAGGCTCCCCCGTCCCTGGGATTCTCCAGGCAAGAACACTGGGGTGGGTTGCCATTTCCTTCTCCAATGCATGAAAGTGAAAAGTGAAAATGAAGTCTCTCAGTCATGTCCAACTCTTAGCGACCCCATAGACTGCAGCCTTCCAGGCTCCTCCATCCATGGGATTTTCCAGGCAAGAGTACTGGAGTGGGGTGCCATTGCCTTCTCCAATGGACCGCTTTAGCAGGATCTAAAAGATTCCAGGCACGTGGATGACGATGCCTCACCATCCAGGGCAGCACCTCTCTGGTTAATATCTGCTTTCTCCCTGACTCTTGATGCGGAGGCTCTGGAGTCTGGCTGCTGGGTTCAAACCCCAGCCTGCCTCCTCCCTGAATGCCTCAGGAAATCACCTCCATTGCGTCCTTCAGCTGTCAAGTGGTAATAACAGTCATAGCTCCTTAAGGAAGCTAGCTGTTAAGATGATCCCCAATCATGCAAGTAAAGGGATTATTTAGCAAGAGCCCTGGAAAAGACTGAAGGCAGAAGAAGGGATGACAGAGGACGAGATGGTGGGATGGCACCATCGACTTGATGGACACGAGTTTGAGCAAGCTCCAGGAGTTGGTGAAGGAGAGGGAAGCCTGGCGTGCTGTAGTCCATGGGGCTGCAAAGAGTTGGACACCGCTGAGTGAGGGAACAACGACTGGGACCTAGTAGGAACTTCATACTGATGGTCATTACTACTGTTACTCCTGCTCTTCTAGCAAGAAATACTACCCATCGCCATGGCTTCTGCTGATCTTTGGAAACTGGATTTTGTCCCAGGGAACCCCCAATGCCATTTATACCTTGGATTTTATTGGTCTACCCCTCGCAAGTAACAACAGTGATTTTAGCTACCAATTGTTGAGCCTGAACTGTTTTAGGTAAAGAAAGGCACTTGTGATGTTATCATATTTACTCTTCTCAATAACACTGGTCACTGAGACATTCTACCCTTTTTAAAGGATGAACACAGCAGTGAGGAAGTGACGGAGGCATGGCTGTCATGATTCTGCAAGATTCCAGGTGCCCTGTCACAAAGCTTTTCTGATCCTGAGACTGGGGAGAAAAGCTTGACATGGCTTGTTCTGGGAATTGTGCAGAGGTTCCTCATCCTGGTTCCAGGATAGAATGACCTGGAGAGGGTCAACAGAATCATACCCAAGCCCCACCTCAGATCAACTGAATCAGGACTTTTGTGGGATGGGAGGGGCGGAGAGTACAGGTATCACTCAGGATTAAAAAGCTCCCCTAGGTGATTTTAATCCTAATGTGAAAAGGTTCAGAACTACTGGAAAAGCTGAAACCACTCATCCTGACTCAAATGAATAAAAAAAAAAAAAAAAAAAAAAACACCTTATTTTCACTGAAATCCTTCTAGAAAACGATTTTCCTCCTCACATCTATTTTTGTTGTTGTTGCTGTTTACAAAACATTTTCATCTTCTTGGCTTAATCTACTGTTTGTAACAGTTCTGTGAAATAACAATCCATGTGCCCTTGTACAGATCCATGTAGAGATGAGGAAGTTGAGGATCACAGAGCCCAAATGACTCACCCAAGGCCATCCAGTATCAAGCTGGGAAACCAGGGATCCCAACCCCGAGTCCAAGAGATCTTCCTCAGACTAAAGGACCAGATCTTCAGGGCATTTAAAGAAAGCCATGGCCATTCACCTCATATAAGGTAAGGGACTCAAAGGACCTGGGTTGGACACTTGACTCCAAAGAGTCAAGTATATAACCTTATTCTTACTAAGGTTGACCGAAGGGTTTTACCATGATACTAAAATGGCAACATAGAGCTAACTGTCAAACTGGGTTGGATGGGGCAGAAGAAAGGGAGAGACGTGTTCCTTAGAGAGAGACCATTTTGAGAGCAAGTGAAGGTTTCTGAGGTTGCAAGGCAGGAACCATGAAGGCCAGCGGGTGTCCATCTGCCACCAGCATTCCATCTGCCTTTAGGCAGTGAAAGTGCTCTGGTAGGATTTCTTGAGTGGGTTAAATCTACCCCACTGCGATCTTGTTTGAATTGTTGATTTGCTTAGCAAACACTTTCTTAATAAATAATGAATAAGTAAACTCCAGCCTGCCACTGATAAATTATCCTGAGTTGAGAGTTAATGGGGTGTAACACAGGCAGCAAACAGCCCTGTGCCTTTTGGTCTGCAGCAGCGCCCCCCCGCCCAACACCCAACCACCAACTTTTGGAAAACATGCTAAGCTACCAGAGAGCCTACTAAATGGGCACCTTCTTCTCTCATCCCCCACAGCCCAAAATGACCCTCTGACCAGCCTCTCCTCCTCCATTTATCCCCAGGGTCTCAGCTTCCACACTTCTCAGCAGAGTTCCACCAAAATAGAACCGCAGGGAAGGAAACACGGAGGCAAAGATGATTCTGAGTCTTTTAGTCTTGCTGCCTGGTTTTTCATCAGAGTGGTCTGTTTCCTTTTCACATCTGGCAATATGGCCTACAGTTCCTTTCCACAGATGTGCAGTCTGCTGAAACTCCCACCCATGGATGCACCTGTGGAGTCACTTATTGTTGACTCCAGCCCTGTGACACCAGAATGATGCTAACCAGTTTCCCCACTTGGCCCTACCATTCTGTGCTGCATCAAAGGACTGGCTTTAACTCTGACAAGCTGACTCCATCACATCCCCGAAGAAAAGCCCCAAATACTTGTTCTCAGTAAAATGGCAGTGCCTAAGAGAACAGCTCTCAACAACTACTTGCTAAATGGCTTGATGGCTAGATCATTAGATGGCTGAGTTGATGGGTATATGAATGGATAGGTGGGAGGATAGATGGATGGTGGATGGATGGGTAGTTGAAAAGACAGATGTTGATGGATGAATGTGTGGGAAAGGCAGGTGGGTGGGTGGATGTGGGAATGGGTGGAAGGGTGGATGGACAGGTCTGTGAAGGGGAGAGGGTATAAGATGGATCGACAAATTGATAAGAAGATGGATGGATGAGGCTCATTCACTTCTAAGCATTCAGCTTAAGCCATTCAGGTCCAGACAAGGAGGGAAATGACCCTACAAAATGGGAAGTAAGTAGTTATTATCATTTCACAAACAAGGCAACTGAAAGGTTAAAGGCCTATCTAAGGTCACATCAGAGGAACTTCTTGAATTATTGGCTCCTTCCTCCCTCCATGCCCTTTCCTTGTTCATATTCAGCACCTGATGGAAGACCCATTGTTCTACAGGCTGAGCAAATAGCTCCAGTTTTTCATCTCTATACTCCATATCGGAGTGGTAGGATTAGTCCCTGGGATATGCCAGCACCAAGGCTGAAAGCTGGAGAGGAAGAAGGTGAACAGGGAGGCCAGAGGTGGCAGAAGTTCTGCAGAAGGAAGGGCTGCAAGGCCAGCAGAGACAGAGAAACAGTGGCTTATTAACAAGACTGAATAATAATCCAATTCTCCAATTTTGAGAAACTGTCACAGGCAGCTCTTGTTGCTCAGAGAGAGATCAGATTCCAGTGACTGAGATGCTATGACAGTCCTCGATGGTCAACAAACGCTTCCAAACAAGTCCGCTGAGAATTCTTGATCTGTGCCTCAAATCCCCATGGGCTGTGCTAATCACTGCCTTGGAGGGACTGGCCTCAGCTGGGGAAATGCTGAAGATGGTTGCAACCCCTTCCTTGCTTTTGAAGGTACTTGATCTGTTCCCTGCTCTGCACTCCTCTGGGTCTTTTGAACACCTAGAAGAAAAGGAATCTGCTTTTGAAGAGGATTCAGAGACAAACCTTTTGATTAAAGGCAAGAGCAACTTCTCAGCCACAAGATTCTGTGTTTCAATCAAAGAGAGAAGATGACAAAAAGGCTCAGGAGAGGGGTCCCTGCTTCTTATCCGTCAGTTACATCCTAAGGATGGTCACTTCCCCAGAGAACAAAAGGCTTGAACCCCAAGAAAGGGAGACTGAGTGCAGGTCCCCTCAACTTTAAACGTGGGTCACTGCTGCCTGCCAATTCAAGCAGAAAGTTCTCTTAGCCAATGAAGTCTTTACATATACTAGCTTTGACAATAGCAGAACTAAGTTCAAATCCCTGCTCCACCACCACGAAAGTATCAATCTTATCTGGTAGTGGGGAAAAGTCAAAGTGCTTAGAGGTTTCCCTCGCAGTTCAGTTGGTAAAGAATCTGCCCACAATGCAGGAGACCCAGGTTCAATCCCTGGACCAGAAAGGTATCCTGGAGAAGGAAATGCAACCCACTCCAGTATGTTTGCCTGGAGAATCCCATGGACAGAGGAGCCTGGTAGGCTACAGTCCATGGGGTCGCAAGAGTCAGACACAACTTAGTGACTAAGCCACCACTCAAGTGCTTAGAACACTACCAGACATATACTCAATGCTCCCTAAACTATTGTTATTATTATAAATTTTAAATTATCCCACATTTCTCTAGTTCTGGTGACATTATGAAGAATTTTAAGTTATGGTATTTCATGTGCTCCTCTTAAGACACCCAAGGAATTACATTATCCCCAGTTTACAGACGGGTGCACTGAGGCTCAAAGAGGTGACGTAAGTTTGTCCAAGGTCCAACAGTCAGCAAGTAATCAGGTTAGAACAATCACCCAGGACTCCGAACTCTATATCCGAGATTCTTCCTGTTGCAGCATAGGACAGGAGTGCTATTTTTGTCACTTCTGTTGGTGCAGGGCTAGTAGTAATAAAAAACTGCAACAGCAACAAATGCTAACTAACACTTAAATGGCAGTCAGTGTGTGCCGGGTTCTGATCTTAGAACCTTATAAATATGAGCTCACTTAGTCCCCACAATAAAACCAAGAGGTGAAAGCTATCATTATCTCCATTGTACAGATGCAGAAATCAAGGCTCAGGAAGGTGAAATCATTATCAGTACAAAAGAAAAACTTGCACTGGTAAATCTGCACCAGATCCAGACAACTGGTCAACCAGACACTTCCCTACGGGATGTTTTCGTGACCATCAGCTTGGTATTTTCTGATAATCCACAAGGTCAGCCACTGGAAGACCCACAGAAGCTTGACTCTGACATGCAAGAACTGTCTTCATTAGTTTAAAATTTCTATATGGGGATCTTGTCCCATAAATCTGACTCCATTCCCAAGACTGAGAGGAGTGGCTGGACTGTGATGGTGAGCTATATAAAACTTAGCTGGAGGGCCTTGGGGGAACAGCCAAAAAGAATATTGCTGTTTGTTACATATGAAAGTTGTTAAGAGAGAAAAATCCTAAGAGTTCTCATCACAGGGGAAAAAAATATATTTTTTCTATTTCGTTAATCTTGTATCTGTGTGACATGATGGAAGTTCACTACACTTGCAGTCATCATCTCATGACATACATAATTAAAATCACCGTGCAGTGTACCTTTGACTTACACAGTGCTGCAGGTCCATTATATCTCAATAAAACTGGAAGGAAAAATTAAATAATTAAAAAAATATTCCAACAAAGAGGTAATTCAGTCTAAGATGGCACAGGACAGTCTGGTGTACTTAAGGCTCAGACTCTGGGGTCAGAAAGATCAAGTTAGACCCTGACTCAACTTTACACAAACCATTTCATCTTTCTATGCCCCAGGTTCACCATCTATAAAATGGGGACAACAATCACTGTCTATAAAGTTCTTAGCACAGAGCCTAGCATGTAGTAGATGTTCAATAAACGTTTCCCTTAATAAATATTCAGAGTGCCTTTTCACAGCAAAGCTCTCTTTCATGTTTACAATGGTTCGACCAAGCCACCAACTTGCCTTATTTTTAAAAGGATGGTGGTGGCTGAGTAGGTTTTGAGAACAATACTGTGCAGTGTCTTCCTGGAGTAGAGATTCACTTCCAGCCTCAGGGACTCCACACAGTCATCATGATGAATTTCTGCTCTTTCCTCTTGGGAACTGTTTTGGGGGGGATGGATCTTCCACCTGTGTTTCAGGCCCCTCAGACAGCTATCACTAATATCTCTGAAATGGTCCCACCATCCTTCCAGTTTGGAAGGTGAAGTGCTTCCTTATGATCTGAAGCCTAACCCTAATCTGGAATGCATTTGGTAGGCACCCAGGATCACAGGTGGGGGTGTCAAAGGTCACTGGGCAAGTGAATAGGGAATTCAAGTAGGTCTAAAATCACAACCCAACAAATTTCAAGGCTGCAAGAAGTCTGAGGGCCACTTTTCCAGTTGCATCTTGCCTGTCATTTCAACACAGCTGACCGCTCCTCCTTTGTGGGAAAAAAAAAATACAGTCTTCTCCAGATTTCCATGATAACATACTCTCCTGGTATTCCTCTGACTCTCTGGCCACTACTCAGCAGTCTTTACAGGAACCCTCTGTTTTCTTCTCACTTTGATCTTTTCCCCCCAGGGCTGCTGGTCCTCAAAGTGGGTTTCCCACACCTGCAGCATCGGCATCACCTGGGAACATGTTAAAAATGCAATTTCTTAGGCCCCCATCCAAAAGCAACTGTATCTGAAGCCGAGGGTAGAGCCCACCACCTGTGTCTGCTCGAGCCCTCCAGGGCATTCTAATATGCAATCAAGTTTGAGAAGCACTGCCCGGGGCCAGCTCCCCAAGTCCATAGCTCTTAACTCCTCACAGCACAGATGGCTCCCAGTTTTATATCTCTAGGCAAATAGATGAGGAAGGAGTGGAAATATTGACAGATTTTATTTCCTTGGGCTCCAAAATCACTGCAGCCATGAAATTAAAAGATGTTTGCTCCTTGGAAGAAAAACTATGATAAGCCCAAACAGTGTATTAAAAAGCAGAGACATCACTTTGCCAACAAAGGTTCATACAGTCTAAGCTACGGTTTTTCCAGTAGTCATGTGTGGATATGAGAGTTGGATCATGGAGAAGGCTGAGCACCAAAGAATTGATGCTCTCGAATTGTGGTGTTAGAGAAGACTCTTGAGAGTCCCTTGGACTGCAAGGAGATCAAACCAGTCAAGCCTAAAAGAGATCAACCCTGAATATTCATTGGAAGGACTGATGCTGAAGCTGAAGCTCCAATACCATGGCCACCTGATGCAAAGAGCTGACTCACTGGAAAAGACCCGACTCACTGGAAAAGACCCTGATGCTGGGAAAGACTGAGGGCAGGAGGAGAAGGGGAAGGCAGAGGATGAGATGGATAGACAGCATCACAGACTCAATGCGCATGAATTTGAGCAAACTCCAGATGTTATTTGGTGAAGGACAGAGGAGCCTGGCATGCTGCAGTTCATGGGTTCGCAGAGTCAGATACAACTTAGCGACTGAATAACAACAAGGCTAGAACTCATCTCTGAACAACTATTTATCTAGATGCCTACTTAACATCTCTTCCTGAAAAATTCAGTGGCCCCTCAAACTCAGCTCAACTCTTGATTTTGCTCCCTGAACCTACTGAGGTTCTGCAAACCTCTTTCTCTGTGTGTGTCGCCAGCACCCAAGCAGCCTGGTCTCTCCTCCTCCACCCTCCCCACCCCATCATCATTTCTTGTTCTTCCCGCCTGGGGCAGGTCAAACACGAACAGAACAACACAGCCCTTGGGCAGAGGGGGTCTCTGGGTGCTTGGACATCCAGAGAATAGAAACAGTAAACACAAAATAGGGGCTTCCCCAGTGGCTCAAGCCTAAAGAATCTGCCTGCAGCGCAGGAGACATAGGGGACTCGGGTTTGATTCCTGGGTTGGGAAGATCCCTTGGAGGAGGAAATCGCACTCCACTCAGTATTCCCGACTGGAAAATCCCATGGACAGAGAAGCCTGCTGGGCTATAGTCCATGGGGTCGCAAAGAATCAGACATGACTGAGCACGCACATGCACACGCAAACACTAAATATAGTTTCTCTTTAAAGCGAACCTCTCCTTGGATTTCTGCAGCTCACCAAGGAGTCAGCGAGTGCCTCCGATGTGCCCAGTGCCCTGCTCACATCCAGGGATACCGATGGTCAGTGTCTCTCTGCTCTCCTGTTCTCCCCTTCTGCCAGGACAAACTCTTATTTGACTTTTGAAGATATATGCTCCCAATGCATATAGTAATATACCTATTGATCTTCCTCTTACCAGTCATTATCAAGATTTATTTATCCCCCCAGCCCCCCATTGATTGAGGAAAGCAGTATCCCCAGTGGTCAATGAATTCTGATATACTCCGTGACAAAGAGTCAATAGCTATTTATTATTTGATTTATGGGCTTAATTATCTTAAACATGATCACGCAGGGACAAAGCAGAAGCTGAGCAGTGCCAAGCAACTGTAGGCGGGTTGAGAAGCCTTCAAACCTAACCCCAAGGCTGGCAAGCTCCCAGAAGTGGTGAAAACCCACTGATCTGACATTTCCCACCCTTTGCCCACTGGGGCCACCTTGGAGTCTGCCATCTGGGGAGGGAGGGAGAGGGACAAATACCAGAGCCAACTCTGCATGCCAGGCAAGCTTGGTGGCTCGGACAATGAATCTGACTAGGACGTGGGTCAGCTTTTGCTTTCCCTGGGGCAGAGGACCCAGCAGCAGAGGATTCTAAGAGGTCCATGGTGCATGGAGAAGGGGGGACGGACTTAGGTGTATCTAGGAAGGGAAAGAGGAGAAGAAGATGGTTTAATATGAACTTTGGTCCTAACCAGACAGTCTTGAGTTTGAACCCTGCCTCTTCCTAAGCCTTAAAAACTTAGACCTCCTGCTTCCTTTCTCCATTCCCTTGTCTAAAATGGGAGGGTTGTATGGTGCCTACTTCAGATGGTTGTTAACATGATTTGGAGGACAGGAAAACCAGAATGCGTACCCAGGTCGATTGGATGCAGGGCACAAGCTTTTAATGACAATTTCACCTTCCCCACCCCATGAAGCTGCCTCCGCCCCTGGGACTCCTGAATTTCTGTTTAACCACTGCCTGCCAGTCGTACAGAAGAAACCTTTCCTCTGGTTTCTGGAATACATGGTAAGGAGCTGATGTTGCCCACATTTGCCTTCAAAACATGGGAGTGCAGCTGGCTATTTTTGACTCGGGTAAATAGAGAAAGCTGTTGAAGACGCCTTCTTTTCCACAGGGCTGCCAGCTCACAGTTGCTTTCCCCTCAGGGAGTCGAGCCAAAGATCCTTCGGGACCAAGAGCTTTAAAACCTGTGCTAATTCCCAGTGACGTCGGATGAGGATCAACACTGACTGTCCGCACCCTTCTTAAAGCAGAGAAGCACATCAACAATCCTGTAACAAGCTCTCCTAAGAGAAGGGATTGTCCTAAAGTGGTCTTTCTAAATTGCAAACCCGATGTTGTCACTCCTTTAGTTACAACTCTGGGGGGGATTCCTGCTGACTTTAGGAGAAGAGTTCTGTGTCCTTAGCTTGGCTCTTGAACTCCTTTAAGAGCATCTCCAGCTTCTTATATCTTGTTATTCCCCATGTGGATCCTCTATTCCAGCTTGTGACTCCAGCTTGTGTCCTATCCTCGCCCCCACCCCCTGGTCTTGCTGCCTCCTACCTCCTGCCCTCTGCACATGCCAGTCCCTCTACTGGGAATGCCAATACTTTCTTGTACATCTGGCCAGTTGGTTGAATAAGGGGGCCACTCTGGGGCCCCAGTCAGTCCCCTAGAATCCTATGGCAGCCATTAGGACACATTAGAGAATCACCCAGTTACTTGTCTACCAGTAAGCCCCATGGATGGAGAGGCCATGCCTCTTTCTTTTTGTTCCCAGAATCAGTGCCAGGACCTTATACGTGATGAGTATTCAAAGCAAACACCCCCAAGCCATTCAGCTTCTTTACTGTATTTTTATCACCAACATCACCTTATTGGCATCTTTCCTCTTGCCATCACCACAAATTCTCCCACATCCTCGAGCCACCCCCTGACTAGTTTGTACTAT
This sequence comes from Odocoileus virginianus, assembly GCF_023699985.2. Lineage (NCBI taxonomy): Eukaryota > Metazoa > Chordata > Mammalia > Artiodactyla > Cervidae > Odocoileus > Odocoileus virginianus. Next base: position 53,732,560 of record NC_069685.1, on the reverse strand, counting down.
ATTTTACTTATGTCCCACTCATTCCTCAGTGATTCTAAGTAAATAGTACCATTCATTGTTTGCTGCTACGCTTGCCGAGAGAAGCAGGCTATGATAATGTGAGTGAATGTATTTTTGGAATCTGTTATTCATTCATTCAACATGTATTTAAGGAGGACTTAATAGTTTAGGGGCTGGGGATACATGGGTGAGTCAGATAGCTGAGGCTCTGTGTTCCTGAGGTTTATATTCTAAGGTCGGGGAGGGGACGTAGGGAAAAGAGGCAAGAAGCAAACGAATTGAGGAACAAAATATTATCTTATGGTGAGAAATGCCCTATAGAAAATAAAATATAGTGATGACATAGGATGTGGGTTCAAATCCTGGGTCGGGGAGATATCCTGGACGAAGGCATGGAAGCCCACTCCATTATTCTTGCCTGGAGAATCCCATGGACACAGGAGCCTGGTGGGCTACAGTCCATAGGGTTGCAAAGAGTTGGACACGACTGAAGCGACTGAGCATGCGCGCATGACGACATAGGAACGACCAGTGGTGGGGAAATTGGGTGGCGGGAGGCACTTTGGATTGGCTTCCCAAGTCCACGCACCTCTGGCTGCTCCTACTGCCCTGCCCAGGGTCATCCAGGAGAGAGGAGGGTGACCTCAGCTTCCACTGAAGCCCACAGCTTCTATCACCACTTCCACGTGGATGACTCACATGCAGTTATTTCCAGCTCCAACCTTTCATCTGAACTTTAGACCAGCATATCCAAGCCCTGACTTGACATCTCCTCCTCTGCAGCTTGAAGCTTACAGAGGTTAAGCCACGTGGCCAAGGCTCAAGCCTGGAGCAGAGCTGGGTCACAAGCCCAAGCATCAAGCTGCAGTCACTGCCTTGTATCCTTTGATATTAAAATAAATACAAAACATCTTTCTGTAGCGCCAAGGCTTTGGCACCTGAAAATACACTCAGTTCAGTTCAGTTCAGTCGCTCAGTCGTGTCTGACTCTTTGCAACCCCATGAATCACAGCACGCCAGGCCTCCCTGTCCATCACCAACTCCCGGAGTTTACTCAAACTCATGTCATCGAGTCGGTGATGCCATCCAGTCATCTCATCCTCTGTCGTCCCCTTCTCCTCATGCCCCAGTCCCTGCTAGCATCAGGGTCTTTTCCAATGAGTCAACTCTTTGCATGAGATGGCCAAAGTATCGGAGTTTCAGCTTCAGCATCAGTCCTTCCAGTGAACACCAAGGACTGATTTATTTTAGGACGGACTGGTGGGATCTCCTTGCAGTCCAAGGGACTCTCAAGAGTCTTCTCCAACACCACAGTTCAAAAGTGCCAATTCTTCAGTGCTCAGCCTTCTTTATAATCCAACTCTCACATCCATACATGACTACTGGGAAAGCCATAGCTTTGACTGGATGGACCTTTGTTGGCAAAGTAATGTCTCTGCTTTTTAATGTGCTGTCTAGGTTAGTCATAACTTTTCTTCCAAGGAGCAAGCATCTTTTAATTTCATGTCTGCAGTGACCATCTGCAGTGATTTTGGAGCCTCCTCAAAATAAAGTCTCTCACTGTTTCCATTGTTTCCCCATCTGTTTGCAGTGATGTGATGGGACCAGATGCCATGATCTTAGTTTTCTGAATATTGGGTTTTAAGCCAACTTTTTCACTCTCCTCTTTCACTTTCATCAAGAGGCTTTTTAGTTCCTCTTCACTTTCTACCATAAGGGTGGTGTCCTCTGCATATCTGAGGTTATTGATCTTTCTCCTGGCAATCTTGATTCCAGCTTGTGCTTCCTCCAGCCCAGCGTTTCTCATGATGTACTCTGCATATAAGTTAAATAAGCATGGTGACAATATATAGCCCTGATGTACTCCTTTTCCTATTTGGAACCAGTCTGTTGGTCCATGTCCAGTTCTAACTGTTGCTTCCTGACCTGCATATAGGTTTCTCAAGAGGTGGGTCAGGTGGTCTGGTATTTCCATCTCTTTCAGAATTTTCCACAGTTTATTGTGATCCAAACGGTCAAAGGCTTTGGCGTAGTCAATAAAGCAGAAATAGATGTTTTTCTGGAACTCTCTTGCTTTTTCGATGGTCCAGCGGATATTGGCAATTTGATCTCTGGTTCATCTGCCTTTTCTAAATCCAGCTTGAATATCTGGAAGTTCACAGTTCACGTATTGCTGAAGCCTGTCTTGGAGAATTTTGAGCATTACTTTACTAGCGTGTGAGATGAGTGCAATTGTGCGGTAGTTTGAGCATCCTTTGGCATTGCCTTTCTTTGGGATTGGAATGAAAACTGACCTTTTCCAGTCCTGTGGCCACTGCTGAGTTTTCCAAATTTGCTGGCATATTGAGTGCAGCACTTTCACAGCATCATCTTCCAGGATTTGAAATAGCCCAACTGGAATTCCATCACCTCCACTAGCTTTGTTCGTAGTGATGCTTTCTAAGGCCCACCTGACTTCACATTCCAGGATGTCTGGCTCTAGGTGAGTGATCACACCATCATGATTATCTGGATCGTGAAGATCTTTTTTGTACAGTCCTTCTGTGTATTCCCTGCCACCTCTTCTTAATATCTTCTGCTTTTGTTAGGTCCATACCATTTCTGTCCTTTATCGAACCCATCTTTGCATGAAATGTTCCCTTGGTATCTCTAATTTTCTTGAAGAGATCTCTAGTCTTTCCCATTCTGTTGTTATCCTCTATTTCTTTGCATTGATTGCTGAGGAAGTCTTTCTTATCTCTCCTTGCTATTCTTTGGAATAGCATTAGAATTCAAATGGGAATATCTTTCCTTTTCTCCTTTGCTTTTCGCTTCTCTTCTTTTCACAGCTATTTGTAAGGCCTCCTCAGACAATCATTTTGCCTTTTTGCATTTCTTTCCCCATACTTCTCCTAATTGTCGCTATCATTTTCATTATTGTTGTCATCCCTGTTAGAATGCTGTCATTACTATAGCAACTGGGAGATACAAGGTATCAAGCACCTCTAGTTACCAGAGGCATTAAGCTACAGCCTTTTCATACAAGATCTCCAATTCTTATCCCTCTCTAGAAAAAGAGATCAATGTCATCCCCATTTTACAGATGAGGAAACTGAGGCAAACAGGAGTGATGACATTGGCAATAATAGACTCAAATCCAAAACAGGTATTGTCCATGCAAAAAATCATTCAGAGAAAACAGCTAGCCATGAACAGGGTTGGTGGAGGAGTTTATTTTCAATGGAGAAGGACTTGTTGTTTAGATGCCGGGAGAACTATCAATAACCTCAGATGTACAGATGGCACCATCCTAATGACAGAAAGCAAAGACAAACTAAGGAGCCTCTTGATGAAGGTGAAAGAGGAGAGTGGAAAAGTTAGCTTAAAACTCAACATTCAAAAAACTAAGATCATGACATCAGATCCCATCACTACATGGCAAATAGATGGGGAAAAAATGAAATCAGTGACAGATTTTATTTTCTTGGGCTCCAAAATCTCTGTGGATGGTGACTGCATCCATGAAATTAAAAGATGCTTCCTCCTTGGAAGGAAAGCCATGCAAACCTTAGACAGCATATTAAAAAGCAGAGACATTACTTTGCTGACAAAGGTGAGGATAGTCAAAACTACGGTTTTTCCAGTAGCCACATATGGATGTGAGAGTTGGACCACAAAGAAGGCTGAGTGCCGAGGAACTGATGCTTTTGAACTGTGGTACTGGAGAAGACTCTTGAGAGTCCCTTGGACTGCAAGGAGATCAAACCAGTCAATCCTAAAGGATATCAACACTGAATACTCATTGGAAGGACTGATGCTGAAGCTGAAACTCTAATACTTTGGCCACCTGATGCAAAGAGCCAACTCATTGGAAAGGACCCTGATGCTGGGAAAGATTGAAGGCAGGAGAAGAAGGGGGCAACAGAGGATGAGATGGTTGGATGGCATCACTGATTCAGTGGACATGAGTTTGAGCAAACTCCAGGAGATGGTGAAGGACAGGGAAGCCTGGACTGCTGCAGTTGAGGGGGTCGCAGAGAGTCGGACACAACTGAGTGACTGAACCACAACAACAACATGCTGAGTTGTATCTAACTCTTTGCAACCTCATGGACGGTAGCCTGTCAGTCTCCTCTGTCCATGGGATTTCCCACACAGGAATATTGGAGTGGGTTGCCATTTCTTTCTCCATATCTTACCGACCCTACCCATAAATGTGTTTGTCACGGAGTTGCTGGTTCTTCATTGAAACCCAAGTTGTTTTCTTTCCAGGGATATAGTTTAGCTATTTCTCAGCCTCCCTGGCAGTCAGGTGTGGCCCAGGGGCTGGGCCAGCCCATGACATGCGAGTGAAATGGTGTGTGGCCCATGTGACCCTCCATGCTTCTCCTCTTTCCCCAACGAATCACAGAGGACTCTGAGCCCTGGAAAAAACTCCAAAAGATGGGACTGAGCATGAAGCCCTCCCCACACGGAGAACAGCCACCTGCCATCCAGAAACACATGTCTTGGACTGTTACATAAAGGAGAAATACATTTCTCTTGTATTAAGCCACTTAATGTTTTAAGGCTTATTTGTTACAGCAGCTACTTGTTACTCTGACAAATACAAACTGTGAGTTGGCATATATTCTCAGAAACCTGCCTAGAATGATACATAGCAAAAATGCCTCTGGCTGGAGACACTCTGGGTGAATTTCACTTTCTTCTTTTTGCTGATCTGTATTTTCAACAACAAATGAGTTATCACTTGTGTAGTAAGACACAAGAGGCAAGTGAAGATGGTGTCACACCGGCCAGTGTAGAATCTTTCAGATTTGAGGAAAGCAGTGGCATGACTTTTCACCCACACAAGTCCTCTGCTGGTCACATGATCATTTACCAACAGGCATGTACAATGTAAATGAGATGATGCTAATAATAATGATGATGATGATGCAGCACATTTATAGGCTTCCTTCACAAAGGTCCCAGGGCATCTTACATTCCAGCACAATTAAAGACAGCCACAGACAAAAAAATCTTTTCAGCTGTGCTTTATATAAAGAGAAAGCAATTCAGCTTTTTGAACATAAAAGGAAGTCAGTTCCACTAGATGATGGGGGGAACGGAATCTTCATGTGCTCAGGCCCCCCTCCCCCCAACTCTTGTATGATATATTTAGGACAATCAAAGTGGCCTGAAGACAGAAAAAAAAATCAGAAAGCCCATACGTACAGAGTTACAAAAAAGATCTCATTCAGGCACTAAGTTACCATCTTAGAAAAAGGCAGGGTCCTCCGTGTGTCAAAGATAGCAGCCTGGAGATATTATGTTTGAAAGCGTGAAAAATAGGAACTGATTCGGAGCTGGAAATAAATAACCTATTAAATAACTCCTGATATTTACCAGACTTAAAAAGCTGTGCAAATGAGGCCCCGTGGGATTTCATTCCTATCTCATCCCTGGGAGATGAGGACAGGCTGTGGATGTCCTGTGTGTGCCGGCAGAACAGTCAGGATGACACGACTGCAGAACTGCACTTGGGCTCCAGGCACCCAACAAGGGGACTGATGACACTCACTAAATGAGAAATTAAACTTGCTCAAGAGCTGTGGAGAAATGTTCTCCTTCCTTCGCTCTCTTTCCTGGGGTGCACAGCCCGAGCCCCTCTTTTGAGACCAGGTGTTTATTTAAGGTAATGCCCCTAACATGTCACTCTCCCCTACTTCCATCCCTGTGAGAGCATCGCGGTGAAGTTTACTGTGTTCCCAAAGGCAGAGGAACCATTCAGCATCTTTCTCAAAGCTCTAGAAACACCACGCTGACCGCCGGGACACCCCAGAGTCCGACTTCCTCTGTCTGCATCCCTCAGAGCTGGGCTTGGTCAATGGCATTGTTGCTCTCAACCAAACGAGTTCTGACACAGTTGATTCAAACAGGTGAGAGTCAAAGGAGGCAGCAGCCTGGCCTTCAGGAAACTTCTAGAGGGGTGGGAGCAGCTCCTGCTTAAAATCTTCCCCCTGCATTAGGATAGACTCCAAGGCTTCACCTGCATGTCTGAGGCCCTGTAGCTCCTTTCCCCCGCCCCCCATCACTCGCTCTTGCTTCCTTGTAGTTCTCAGACATGCCCATCTCATTCCCACCTTGACACCTAGTCCCCCCCTAAAGCCAGGTTCCTCTGCCGAGTTTAGGATTTCTCCTTCTCGTCCTATACCCGCTCCTTCTCAAGATTGAAGAGTATCAAAGAACAGAGGGGATCGTAGCTGGGCAGAACCCTATGCGGCCTTCTGGGGACAGAAACCCCCCCCTCCATGTCCTTCCCTTGCCTCTAATTTATAGAAAAATTTTGGCCTCCCAGGCCTTCCCTGGGAGGAAAAATTTAATTAGAAAAGTGAGAAAATGCAGAGACAAAGGAAAACAGCCAAACAAGACAAAATAATAGTAGTTTAACCATTAAGCGAAGTCGAGGAACTTTCTTTAGTTCCTCCCCAATGCAGGAGACCCAGGATCAATTTCTGGGTCAGGAAGATCCCCAGGAGAAAGGAATGGCTACCCACTTGTGTATCCTTACCTGGAGAATCCCATAGACAGAGAAGCCCAGCTGGCTACAGTCCATGGGGTCTCAAAGAGTCAGACATGACTAAGCAACTAACACTTTCACTTTTAAGGGCTGTAGAGAATATTCTGAGCTATATCCTCTGAACTGTTTTGCAGATACTAAAATCCCCAGGTGAAAGAAGTTAACTACACATTGCCCACAAGCATGCAGACTCCAGACCAGAAGGTGGATAATGTTGACTCCCAATTACCTCAACTACCAACCCCTTAGGAGCATGTCTATATATTCAGATGTACATCTGCTCAATTCCAGGTTCTGCCAGTTATCTGGTCTATGATCTGGACAAGGGGTCCCTTAGCCTCTCTGACCTCAGTTTTCTCATCTGTAAAATGGGCACCACCCTTATGGCAGAAAGCGAAGAAGAACTAAAGAGCCTCTGGATGAAAGTGAAAGAGGAGAGTGAAAAAGTTGGCTTAAAGCTCAACATTCAAAAAGCTAAGATCATGGCATCTGGTCCTATCACTTCATGGCAAATAGATGGGGAAACAATGGAAACAATGGCAGACTTTATTTTGGGGGGCTCCAAAATTGCACAGATGGTGACCACAGCCATGAAATTAAAAGATGCTTACTCCTTGGAAGAAAAGTTATGACCAACCTAGACAGCATATTCAAAAGCACAGACATTACTTTGCCAACAGAGGTCTGTCTAGTCAAGGCTATGGTTTTCCCAGTAGTCATGTATGGATGTGAGAGTTGGACTATAAGGAAAGCTGAGTGCCCAAGAATTGATGCTTTTGAACTGTGGTGTTAGGGAAGACTCTTGAGAGTCCCTTGGACAGCAAGGAGATCCAATCAGTCCCTCCTAAAGGAAATCAGTCCTGAATATTCATTGGAAGGACTGATGCTGAAGCTGAAACTCCAATAGTTTGGCCACCTGATGTGAAGAGCTGATTCACTGGAAGATTCTGATGCTGGGAAAGATTAAAGGCAGGAGGAGAAGGGGGCAACAGGATGAGATGGTTGGATGGCATCACTGACTCAGTGAATATGATTTTAAGTAAACTCTGGGAGTTGGTGATGGACAGGGAGGCCTGGCGTGCTGCAATCCATGGGGTCGCAGAGGGTCGGACATGACTGAGCCACTGAACTTAACTGAAAATGGGCACATTGATAACCAGGAGACTGTCACTGTGCCTTGCTGAAGGCTGGTGGAATCTGTTGCTTCTGGAGGATTCTGCATTTATTATCATTAAATAAATGCCCCTCAGTCAGGGAAATGGTTTTAACAATGAGGATCAGCTATGCTGCCTTCTTTAGCTGTAAGGAAAGGCAAGAAAAGCCTCTACCTGGCTCACAGCTCTCCAAGTCCTCCTGCCCTGGCTGATGAAGAATGTAAAGAGGACATCGGGACATTGTGATAAACCTTTCTGGGAGGGATGGGGCAGCTTCTTTCTGCCTAGGCTCACACTTGGCAGCTTCCCCTCTGCTGGTGCAGACCCTCATTCACTGTTAATATAGAAATCACGACAGGGTGGTCTTTATAACACAGTGCTTTCTGGTCTGGCCAGGGGCAATGGGATAGGCGGTGGGAGTGGATGCTGGCACCCGCCAAAGCCACCAGCTCTTTGATCATTTTGGGAAGTTAGGGCAGAAAGAGTGACATTTCTTTGAACTGTTGTTGCCTTGGCAGCCATCAAAATACTCCCTTCTTTAAAAACACTCTGCAGTACCCTTCATGTTGCAAGTTTCTCACTTTTTGCCCCCAAATACACTGGATACTGTCCCTGCCTGCTGCACTGAACATAAAATTCAGCCCTCTCATTGAGCTTTTAGGTTCCATGACGGAGGGTCTCCTGGCCGCCAAGAGTCACCTGGGGAGGCTTTGTACTGAGGGCCGAGCCCCTCTAGACTAATTAGAGGCTCTCTGGGAACTAGAGCCCTTAACTGGGGTGACTTTGCCCCCAGGCAGTGTTGGCAATCTAAAGGCATTTGGGTTATGACAACTAGGGAGTCAGTCCTCCTGGTGCCTAGTGGGCAGGGGGCAGGGAGTGCCTCGAATGCACAGGACAGCCCCCATAAATGAATTGTCCAGCCCCAAAGGCCACAGGGCTGAGGATGAGAAGGTCACAGTGCCAAGGATGAGAGACTGGGAGGTGCTGGTATTGTTTTAAATCCTGCCCCCCAAACCAGCTAGAGAGCCCCTCCCCTCTCCAGTCTGGCTCCTGCCAGGTTCTTTACCTTCGTTGTCTACCCTCTTGCCCTCACCCACCAGGTTCTGCCACCACAGTCTTCCTTCTGGTCCTTTAATCACCCTCTGCTCACTCCTACCCCTGGGCCTTTGCATTTGCTATCCGCTCTGTGGGGTGTGCCCTGCCCCCACGTCTGCACTGCTGGCTCCTAGCATCAGGGTCTCTGCCCAAATATCACTGCTTCAGAGAGGCTGCCTGGACACCACCCCACCCCAACACACACATCACTAAAACTACCCTGATACCCAAGTCCCTCTGCAGCACATCTCTCCAGTTTGTTTCCTTCAACAGACTGGGACCTACTCAAATGATCTCTATTGCTTTAGTATTTACTGCTGTCTCTCCAAATAAAATGATAGCCCTCTATTAACCCGGTCCATGTCTGTCTTGCTCACTATCGTCCCCTAACATCCAGCAAAATGCCTGGTGCTTAATAAGAGTTTACTAAATATCCGTTGCATGGATGGATGGGTGGATGGGAGGATGGACAAGCCTGGAGAAGGATGGGGTTTTCAAACTGTCAGGGGAGGAGGCATACTGATGGTGGAGATCTGTGCTCCTGTCCTGGGCTCCCTCTGGCCTCTCCTGGTCTCAGTCTCCATATCTGTGACGTGGCCAGGGTGGGTTCAGGGGCATCAGGCTGCCCTGGGGAGGCCCTCCTGGAGACATCAACTTCAGGGATGTGTTTTGTTTCCATGGCATCAAGCTAAGGCAGGTTGGCCCAGACTCCTGTCACCAGATAGGTAACACATTACCTCCCATTGAGGTTGCAGTCCTTTGTAATTCTGTCCAATCTGTCTTCCTTGGAAATTTCCTTGTTTCCATTTCCATCTGCATTAGCTGGATGCATCTGACACCTACACTGTGCACTTAAATAATACTCCCTGGCGATACTCTTTAGGGCAGGATCCCAAGTGTTTGTTGGAATTAGAATGGGAGCTTGGTTGAAAAAGGCTTCACCTACAAATAGACTTGATCCACCAGATTGAGGACAATTCAATAGACTGGAGAATGGCCCCCAGAGATATCCAGTTCCTAACTGCTGAACACTGTCACTGTCAGTTTATATGGCAAAAGGGACTTTGCAGTTGCCATTAAGTCAAACATCTTGAAATGGGAGATTATCTTGGATTACCTGGGTAGGTCCTACAAGAGTCCTTATAGGAGAGACGTGACCTGCGACAGTTGGAAGTAAGATGCCACGTTGCTGGCTTTAAAGATGGAGGAAGGGGCCACAGCCAAGGGACGCAAGGAAGGCAGCTCTAAAAGTTGGGAGCTCTAAAAGCTTCAAAGCCTCCAGAAAACAAAGCAGTGCTGCTTTGGTTGTAGCAAGACCCACTCCAAACTTGTGACCTCCACAACTGTAAGAGAATGAATGCATGGTGCTTTAAGTCATCAAGTTTGTAGCCATTTGTCTTGACGGCCCTAGGAAATGAATAGAGGTGGCACCCAGGAATCTGCATTTTAATGACCCTTCTCCCTTTGGTGGTTCTGATGCAGGTGGCCCTGGTGGACTGTATTTTGGGAAGCATGGTTCCAGGGCTGTTCCAGACTGCTTCTGAAGTGGCCCAGGCTCAGAGAACAAAGAAGGACCCTGCAACCAACATCTGCTACTACCTGTTCATTTTACAGATGGGAAAACTGAGATCTAAGAGACTCTGCAGCAAGGGAGAAGGACAAGAGATGCTTTCATTCAATCCTATCTTTATTGGCTTTCAAATTCCATCTGGGGCTTTAAAAAAATGAGTGATTGTGCAGACAGTCAATAGCCTGGCAATAATCCTATAATGACCCAATCGTGAAACGATTTAGCAATCTTGCTACTAATTGCATTTGTGGCTCTAGCAATTGGGTAACTAGTTGGTTATTACTCACTCCCCAAGAGCCACCCACACCGCATTACAAGGAAGCTAATCTTAGAAATACGTGTTAACTTCGATGATAATTACTAAGTAATTGGCTAGAACATGCCATTGTGAATTTATCTAGAATATGCCAGGTGATTATCTGGTTTTATGTTCCCTGTAAAATAAATCCAGGGTCCAGAAGCTGTTCCAGTTGGTTGGCTGGCATCCAACTATCAACCTCTGCCAGCCAACTGCACGAATGCAAGTGATTAATCGAATTACTCAAATATTTGGTTTCAAACTGAACGTTCAGATAAGAAACCTGGGTGGCCAACAAGTGGAGGTGTTGAACGGGAATGAGGAGGGCACCTGGCCCCTCCTCCAGATAAATATATAATGACACAATAATATGGAATAAATGCCACTTCTTTGGGGCTCATCTGGCTTCTTCAAACAAAATACCAAAACACTTCAGAGACCAATTATATGTCCCAAAGCTGCGAAGTCTTTATCGCGGTGCCAGGAAAAGGCTGTGCTATTTGTGAAATCTGCAGGCAGTTATGGTGCTTGGGGAGGGGGACTCAGGATTCTGTATATAATAGAAAAGGGGCCGCCAACGCAGCTGGCTTGCAGGGGGAGCGACACATTTTCATAATGGCCACTCTTTTTTTCAAGGAAGGCTGCTAACTGCATCCATCCATTTCCAATTAGCCAGCCCTTGGGGAAGAAGGGAGGGAGGCGTGGGTAAGTGGGCTCCACCGATACTCCTGGAAAAAGTCAGAGGCCAGGAGGTCCTTAGAGGGTCCAGGCACAGGAGAAGAGGTGATGGATTTTGAATTTCTAACTTGAGGATTTGAAAAAGAGGGGTTTATCAGGCCAGAAGGTGAGGAGCTGATCAGAGAGAGGGAGCTGGGCTTACAGACTGGTGGGAACAGGGACAGAAACCAGTGGTGGTGGGAAAGACTATCTTCTAATCAGACTTGTGTACCTCAAGTAAAGGACTGCAGACAGCCTGCTAATATAGATGATACATACCAGAAAGGAGAAAGAAAAGGGAGCTAAGGGGCTTGCTGGCAGTGGTAGGCGGGAAAACAACCACACACTGGCCCTCTCCCTGAATGAACATTCTCACAACAATGGCATTCCAAATCCTCCCAGCCAGAGGTAGAGTCTGTTCTGCACGCCTTGGATAGAGGTGGGCCATGTGACTTGCTTTGGCCACTGGACATCAGCCAGTGCAACACAGACAGAGATGTGAATGCCTCTGTGCATCAGGGTTTGACCTCTTGCTGTCTTGCTGCACTTGGAACTCTGAGACCACAATGGGAAGGAGCCCAAGCTGGCCTGTTGTGGGGTGAGAGGCCACGTGTAGAAGAACTGAGGCACCCCAGCTGACAATCTGCCAACCATTAGACACATGTCCAACCATCACTCACGTGAGTGAAGGCATTCGAGACTGACCAGCCCTCAACCTGACCTGCCAGCAGACCACAGACACATCCAAGACCCCAGCCACTGAGCCTGGCTTAGCCCAGAAGAACTGTGTACAGACTAGTGAGAAACTGTGAAGTTTGGGGGTGTTTGTTACTCAGAAAAACTTATTGATCCTCTCCTCTACTCAGAGCAGCTCATCCCTGAATATGATCTGGCTGATTATCTGATAGACACTTCTGGTCCTGTGTAGAAGTGAGAGCTGATCATTTCTTCCTTGGTTTAAAGAAGGGTTGAAGAGTCATCCTTAGATCTCTAATCCTTTGCAAGCACTTACCATTTGACACACAAGTTCCAGTCAACCCACCAGCTGCATAATCAATGGTGACAGATGATAATACAGCCTCTACCCATCACCCAGGTCTTACAAGTGGACTCAAAGAGGGTTTGTATGGATCACAAGGGAGTAGATCAAAGACATACCAGCTCTTCCCTGAGCCCACAGCTCCCACCATAGCACTTAGCAAGATGCAAGGCTTGTGTACTTGGGATCTTATTGCTTGTGTTGAGATTAAGAATGAGAAGATTCCTAATGGGCCCTTGGCATCATAGGCCACACCAAGAACACTGGTGCTATGGCTAGTCCTAAGTGATAGGAGTGCAAAGGCCCCAACTTAAAAACATATCAAAAGATTGTTCCACAACTGCTCAACTGAATCTACAGTTATTTTTCCCAATGCCTACATCACTGCGGGAGGTTAGAGACATCAAGTCCAAAAAAGTTCCCAATGTCTGATATGCTCCTAATGTCACTTCTCTGTTAACCACCCCTTTTGTACAGCTATCAACCATGGATCCTGAATATTTAAAAGAACAACAGTGAGCCCTACAAATGTGCGCTGCTGTTTTAATGAAAGCCAGAATCAGTCATCAGAATGTTAGTCTGGGTTCAACAAACTAGGGTCTGTAGGTCAAACCCAGCCCATCGCCTGGTTGTGTTAACAAAGTTTTATTGGCACCCAGCCACATACATCCACTTATAGTTTACCTGAGGTTGCTTTCACACTACAGTAGCAGATATGAGCTGTTGCTGCAGAAACCTTACGGCCTGCAAGGCCAAAAACACTATTGGGCCCTTTACAGGAAAAGTTTGCTGACACCCGAGCTAGTCTAATCCACTCAATTACATTTGGAGAAAGTGAGTCTCAAAGATGCTTTTTCACAAATGTGGAGCACAAGGGGGTTCAATACCAGCTTTTCTGACTTCCCACGTGGAGCTCTCTCCACAGAACTTCTCAACCAGAGTTGCAGCATGAATAGCATTTTCTGGAATCTCAAAGCTTCAAACCATAGATGTGATTGGTAAAGCCAGACTCTCTATTCACCAGAATGTTGAATCTACCAGAACCCCCACTGCTCAATGCTGCCGGAAGCAGAGCTTTGGGAATGAATATGACAGTGGGGAACCCGGGCGGGACTGACCTGGTGATGATGGCCAGGTGTGGCGGGCTCATGCAGGCGCCCATGAACAGTACCACGTTCTCATGCCGCGTCTGCCTGTAGGCCATCACCTCTCTCTTGAAGGCCTTGAGCTGCTCCTCGTTGTCCCTCTCGATGTCGATCAGCCGGATGGCCACCTCGCCATGCCAGCGGCCGTGGTACACCTGCCCGAAGCGGCCCTTCCCGATGAGCTCGCCGATTTCCAGCTGCTCGAAGGGGATGTCCCACTCCTGGAGGAAGATGCTGGTCTGGCTGGCCTTGCGAGGGAAGCTCCGGGCCGAGAGGAGGGACAGGTTCATCTCCTCAAAATCATCCTCCGACTCCTCAGCCTCGTCGTGGCCCTCCTCATTCTATGGCCAGAGAGGGAGAGGGGTCAGTTCCCGTCAGCATCCCGCCTGCCCACCAGGTTCCCACTGTGTGTTTTTGGCCAGTGCACACGTGTCTCTCTATTTGCCCAAGTACCTCCTGTCTATCATTGTGCTGAAGTGAAGGAGCTGAAAGGGAGATCATGAAACTGAAGCTCAGAGAGAAGAAATGCTGGGGGGCAGGGACCACCTATCCTGGTTTCCCAGGACTTTGCCCCTTTGGGAGCTGACAGTCTCACACTTGGGAAACCGGCAGACAGGGATGGTTGGTCCCTGTGGGAAGTGTCTAGCTCTCTGGTCAGGCCGACAGGCAGAGCAAGGGTTAAGATTCAGGTCTCTCAACTCCTAATATTTGATGCCCTCTTACTAGACCATGATGTTCTGACTTGTCTGGTTATTTATGTGGGAGTAAGAAAGACAATAGGCTGAAATACGGACATCCTATACACCTGCATATAACATGTGACAATCCTTAACAGAGAGGGCCTTCGTTCCCTTGGAGGAATTTGAATTGATGAGGCAGAAACCAGGAGATGTCAGAGGTACTCGGTATAGGCCGGAGGCCTGGGGTTCCTGTTCAGTTGGGAAGGCAGGAGATAGAAGAGTGAAAGGTTGACAGAATGGGCTTAACAGTCAGACCAGATGAGCTGGAATCTGGCCACTGTGTGACCTTGGGCAAGGAGCTTCACTTCTCTGGGCATTCCTTGACTTATCATAAAGTGGGGCTAATGACATCTACCCCTGGGGGTGGTGTGAGGTTTTCCATGAGGCAAAGATCTCTTGAGTTCTTTGCACAGACCTGACTGCCTGTATGAAACAGCTGCCAGGATGGCTGAAAAAAAATACAGACTCATGGGCCCCAGCCAGATTTTCTGAATCAGAAAATCCACAGGCCAGAGCCAGGACTCTGCATTTTCACTGCACACCCACATGACTCAGGCACACTTGGACGTGACCACTGCAACAGTTAGAAACTCCAGGCCTGGGGACCCACCTTCCCAGCGTGGTGTCTAGGGACACCTGAGGCCTGGCGCCTTGGCTTCTTCAGCTGGAATGTGCAAGCAGCAGTGGCCTGAGCCCAGTGGTGGGGGGGGCGGGGGCGGGGGGAGGAGGTGGTGGTGATTTTCATGGGCTTGGAGCCTGACAAGACGGCCGGAGAAGGAGGCGCCTTGGCCGGGTGCAGTCTCTCTAAACACCAAACCTGAGCAAGCTACTCCCAAAGGCATGTTCAGGAGAAATGACATGGGAAATACAGCTTCTTTCAAGGTCACTTTCCAGCTACTGTGATCATTCCAGAAAAGGACATGATTTGCTCTGGGGATCCTGACTCTATTCCCCTCAGTTCAAGACCCACCAGCAGAGTCGAGGAGTCAGGGCTCTGGTTCTCACCCCAAAGACTTTGTTTATTCCTCGAGGGGTTCTGGCAGGTGGGAAGAGGCCCCAGAACATTCTTAACACCACACTAAGCCCGAGACCCTGAGGCCCTCGTCCCCTCCTCTCACATATTCTTCAGAAAGTAGTGGGGCACATCCCCCTTGGTACTCACTGGCTCTGAGCTGAATTTTCAACTAAGAATGCAGATCACCTGCCAACTTCTGCACAACTAGCTTTTCCATGATGCACACCATGTTAACGGCCCATTAGACTTGGCACCAGGAGGGGCCCCTTGCTCGTTAGTCGTCCATCAAGCAGGGCACTGTACCCCCAGTCCACCCTAAGCCCTGTGTGTCATCAAAGACATCAATCGCCTTTGCCAAGTGGGCAGCCCCTGGAAAAAGTTGCTTCATTTGCTTCATCGCTCTCTGGTTCTCACCTCCGAGGTTGGCTCCACTTCAATTTGAAGTAATGGATTTCCTTCCAAGCTTTAAAGAAAGAAAAATAAACGTGACCCTAGGGTGAAATGATGGGTGCATGCATTGACTTGATCCATGTATGAAACGTCTTAAAATGTGAAGCTCTCCATTAAGCCTTTTTCTCAAATTTCCCTTCACTGCTTGTGTCTAAAATAATCCATAACCTCGCCACCAAGGAGAGGTGCACAAGGACATTGTTTTAAATGGACTTTCTGGTCTGCTCGGGGCTCATTTTTCTTTGTTGGTTTCCCCTAATCTAGCAATTTCTGTACAAATTGGCCTTATAAATTCCTTATAAAGTGCCAAGGATGGCAGAATCCCCAGAGCTCTAGGTGTTCCTTAGGAAAGAATTAATCAGATCTCTACAGTTCTGAATCTTTTGGAAGGATTCTTTGGAAGGATTCATTCATTCATTCATTCATTCACTCATTTGATTAGAATTAAGAGTCAGGAACAGTGCCAGACCCTTAGAGGGATACAGCATTGAAACTGACATGGCTTCCTGACCTTAAGGAATATTTATATTACTAGTGTAGAAAGGCTATGAGTAACAAGGGTCAAAAGTTAGGTATGAACTGAATAAATGGATGGTGATGGAAATGCCCAAGAGAGAGGATTACTGGATGAATTTGAAAGCTTGCAGTGTTTTGAGTTGGACCTTGCCAATCACGTTCCATGGAGATGGGTGGGTGAGAACGAGGAGGAGGAGACAGATTGCGTTGGACTGGAAGACACAGGTGTGCGTGTGAGTGTGCACACGTGTGTGTGTACCCCACGCACTCTCGAGCTCCTGAGCCGCATCTGTGTTTTGAGCACAGAACAAGCCGGGTACAGGAGCTGGGGGCACACACACCACGAGTGCTGAGTGTCCACTGAGGGCTGGGTGGGTGTCATGGGACGTGCTCTGTGCAGGGGTTGTTCTGTGTGCGTGTGAGTTGGGTGCACATGCAGGGGATTTGTGGGCCTGCTGGAGCACACAATACGTGAGGGAAATGCAAGGCACAGTGTGTGTTGAAGAATTTGGTGGGGGAAGTGGGCTTTTAAGGTAGAGGATGTTTCCAGAGTGAACTGAAACTAGTGGGAGAAAAGGATCAAAATGGACATCATGGCCCCTTCCTATTTCCCTAGTGGAAGCTTAGCAGATTCCCCCAACCCATCTCCTTATTTGATGGGGGCTCCCCTATCCTGACTCTCAGACCTCACCAGGAAGCTGCCAACCCTGCAGACAGAGTCAATCCACTTGCTGGAGAGACTCCTGGTGAGAGGGAGGCTGAAAGATTGTAACAGCTCAAAGAAGAATAAAGAAGTAGCATCTGCCGCCCTATAACCAATAATTTATAGTACAGCTTTGAAAGGCAGAAACTGCACGCTGGAAATCTGATGCCCCGGGGGAGGTGGAACAATGCAGCTGGAGTCCCTCCTCACGCCCAACAGAACGGGCTGCCCTCCTGTCTTGCATTAAGGCGTGATTACAGCAGCCGGGGCTATTAAATGATTTCCCTGCTGCAAAGAGTCAGTTCCCATCACTCCACACACATTTAAGCAGATCGTGGGCACTTATTGACTCCGTTTTTCACTAGCACTCCCTGACTCTCAGTTAATAACCTGGAGTTCATCTTGCACAAATTGTGGAACTGGTTTATGTGCTGCAGAGAAACGATCTGGAGCTAGATGTCAGCACAACATCCCCCGGCAAACTGCTGCTCCTTGGATCTCAGAGATGTACCATTTGGGTCTTTAACAAAGTTGGTAACATGGGTCAGAAAGGATGGAGCAGCTGGGGGAGCCAGAAGAAAAACCAGATAGGCAAAAATGTGAGTTTGGAAAGATGTCAAACCAAAGTTGGGTCCTTAGCATACCCTAGACTTGGGTCATAACCAAAGAAGTTATGGAAGGTGATTTCACTTTGGCTGCATGAGCAATAGAGTGCCTAGAAAGAGGGCTTGTATTCTAAGGATGCTAAAGACATCACACACAAAGATGTTCATTGCAGAACTGTTTATAACAGTGAAATATGGGAAGATGTAATATCCAGCAGTAGAGAAACGGTTAAGGAAATCATTCCAAATCAATATGGTATTTTAAAATCAATGCGTATGAAGAGTCTGGAATAGTATGAAAAACATGATGTTATAGCATTAAGGGATGAACAGAGAAGGATGGAAATCACACACGGTTTAGATCACAAGTATGTAAAATATGAATAGAGCATACTTCTAAGAGTGGTGCAATTATAAATTATTCTTTTTCTTTTTTCATAGAATAGTTTAAATTTCACAAAATAAGCTCATTTTATTTTTGTAATGTTAGAAACCAGGGATCAGCAAACTTGCTGGGCCAGATAGTAAATATTTGAGGGTCTGCTGGCCACACAGCGGTCACTGTTGGAACGACTCATCTCTGATGTTGTAGTCCAAATGCTGCCATAGATAGCATGTTTTGAATAAATGGGCATGGCAGTGTTCCCATAAAACTTTATTTACAAAAACATGGGTCTGTCCCATTGGCTGTAAGTTACTGATCTCTAGTATAAACCTAAATTTTCCTTTTTAAGCAGGGGATAATGATGTAGAATAACTGCCCTTCCATTAAGGTTTAGCTATTGCCTGGGAGAAGTTGTCTTTCTGATCACAGGAGGGTCTGGGGGTCTGAAGGAAATGGTCCTGCCCCTGAAGTCACACCTGATTGGCAAGACCAGAGACACATGGCAGAAGTGACTCACAGGGACTAGCAATGTCCCTCTCAGCCTGGGCTGTCTCATTCTCCCTCTCTTTGACCAAGTTATTCGCTTGTCTCTGTGGCCCCCTCATGCTTCCCCCCACCCTGCCTCCCACCCCATCAATTCCAGGAAGAAGAAAGAAGACAGGGATCCTGAGCAAACTGAAAGGCCAAGGCAGGGGGAGAGGTCTCTACCCCACTTACATTGGATTCGAGGTCACTGGATGCAGGATGACCTGGGGCGCCCGCGTCGGCGTCTCCGGCACCGGCACCACATCTGGGAGCCAAAGATTGGACAGTCAGAAACCAGACGAGGGGTCCACAAGCTCCCCCAAAAGCCTGACTCCTGGAAGATGCCGGTGGCTGGAAGCTTCTCACCAGATCAGGAGTCCCTGGCTGCCCAATCCCCTCTCTCCTTTCCCTGGCCACTTGAATTGACCTGCTAAGATGCATGAGTAGTCAAGATGACATCCTGAACAAAACTCCCCATTGGCACCTATGGGGTTGCCGGAGCCCCCAAGACTCTGGCCCGAAGCACCCACTGAAGCATCATCTCTGGATTCTCCTCACTCCTGAGTCCCCTTTGGGATGATGAGGCCTCTTGGTTTCATGTCTCCCATGCCCAATTCCAGCCCCTTTGACCATCTCTCCCCCACCATGGGGTTCGGGACCCCTCCCCACCCTTGCCCATCCTTGCACTGCAGACCACCCACTCAGGCCTTTCCATTTGTGCTTTGGGACCTCATTGGTGCCACTGAGTCCTTGGACTCCCCACCCTTTTTACCCCTGCCTCCACATCCAGTAGTCTGGATGTGGTCTGGATGGTTCCACCTGATCCTCTTTGGGCTCGTCCACCCCGGCAACATTCGCCTCTGTCCCCTCACAGCAGCTGCCATGCCTCGGTGGGCTCGCTTGGAAGAAACTGAGGTCACAGGAAACTCACCTGGGAAGATGAACTGCTGCCTGTATTTGTAGTAGTGGGACGCTTGCAAAAGACAGAAAATACCACAGTGAGTGCCGGACCCGGAGCTGGCCCTTCAGGTAACAAATGGGGCTCCTGTAGCCACCCTGCGGTCCTCTGCCCACCCCTGACAGTTTCCAGACTTCTGCAGACACCCCAAATTCTAAGGAACTGAGAACATGTGTAAAGAACCCAGAAACATTCAAGCCAACCCTTTCATTGAAACTCCCTGAAGACAGAGCACCCCACTGACATACACGTAGAGAGAAGTCTCTAAACCCGTAATCTAACACATTAATTTTCTCCCTTCTGGCAGAGTGGTTATAGTGGCTTAAGAAAATCCTTTATGACCACAATAACGTATCACCTCACAGTTAGGATGCCTATTACCAAAAAGGACAAGAAATAACAAATATTGGTAAAGATGTAAAGAAAAGGAAACCCTTGTGCACCCCTGGCGGGAATGTAAATTGGTGCAGCCACTGTGGAAAACATTAGGCAGCTCCTAAAAAAGTAAAAATTAGAACTACCAGATGCCAGCATTTGCACTTCTGGGTATATATCTGAAGGAAAAGAAATCAGCATCCAAAGGTGTGGAAATAACCTAAGTGCCCATCGATAGACAAATGGATAAAGAAAATATGTGTATACACACACACACACACACACACACACACACACATACATACACAATTGAATACTATTCAGCCATGGTAAAGAATGAAATCTTGCCATTGCTGTTTGTGACAAAAGGGATGGACCTCGAGGGTACCATGCTAAGTAAAATAAGTCAGATGGAGAAGATAAACAGTACAATCTCACTTATATGCAGAATCTAAAAAAAAAAAAATCAAACTCACAGAAACAGAGATCGGATTTGGGACTGCCAGAAGCTGGGGATGGGGCCAGGAGTACTGGATGAAGCACTGGTCTATGTGTCTCCTCTATGTGTCTCCCATGTTTTTCTAATTTTCTGCACTGAGCATTGTATTGGTTTTCTTATTGCTGCTGTAACAAATTATCATAAATTGAATGGCTTAACACAAATTTATCCTGTTAGAGTTCTGAAGGTCAGAAGCCTGAAAACGGTCATGGGCGGCTTGTTCTCTCTGGAGGCTCCAAAGGAGAACTTTCTCCTTGCCTTTTCCAGCTGGAGAATCTACCTCCATTTCTTGGCTCACACCTCCATCACCTCAGTCGCTGCTTTCATCCTGATGTTGCCTTCTACTGTCTTTGATCGCCTTGTCTCCCTCTTGTAAAAGATTCTCATGACTGCGTTTAGAATCCACCCAGACAATCCAGGGTAATCTTTCCACTTCAAGATCCTTAATTCAGTAACAGCTGCAAAGTTCCTTTAGCTGTGTAAAGTAACGTATTCACAGGACCCAGGATTAGGCCATTATTCTGCCTAGCAAAGGTACAAATTAATTTCCTTATCTAAGGAAAGATAATATAAAAGAAAATTCCTCAGATTCACTGCTGATTTTCCTACAATTCATTTTACTTCCCATCTGTTCACTGGAGGCCAGTTGTTCCAGACATCCCCATGGTTTCCAGTGTTACCGCTGTTCCAGTGGGGTGGAGAACCTGGATCAGGGGGTAAAAGGGATGTCAGGGGCAGGGGACAGGTCACAGGAAGTTTTATATCCTCAAGCAAAGGCGGTGAGCAGGGATGGGATCAGATATGAGTCTGAGCTGGTGAATACACTTCCAGAAACAGTTTTATCCATTCAGGGACAGGCTGGCTCACCAAGAATTAGTACAGTGGCTCCAAACCTGGAGTCCAGAAGCTAATCCTGTAGGGTTGAGTCTGTGTTCCTCCTTTGATTGCCTGTGAACATTTGGGCATCTCTCCCCAAGTCTCAGTTTCCAGATATGTGAAATGGGGACCAATAATAATCTCTCCTACGTGGGGCTGAGCTCATCATTACATGAGATAAGAGTGCAGGGATGAGGCAGAACCAAGGTTAACGGCAATGCAAAAGCTGATATCTTTCTAAGTTCTCTTAACTAACAGACAAGGATGCTTTATAGTTCATAAACAGAGAGTTTCAAAGAACTCAGTCATGAGCTGGCCCTGAGGGTGGAACTGGCTTATAAACCTCACCCCTGTCCCAGAATGGACAGCAAGTTCTGGTATTCAGGATCCAAGCACCTGGCTTGGTGCCTTGCACCCAGTGAGTGAGCTGCTCATGTTTGTTGAATTACTCAAGTCTCTTTTAGAACAGCAATCCCCCAAATATCGAATCTAGCTGGAATCCAAATGGATGCATTTTTTGATTCTGGAAAACAAAGTACCTAGTTTGGGCAGCAACTCATTCAAGGTTACAGAACACAGCTTTAAAAGAAATCTGACGTCCATGATGTCAAGGACTCTTCTTCCATTAGATAACTTAGATTTTTTTTCATTGCATTCGGACATTTTATTAGTCAACAGGAGCTAAAATTAAAAAAGAAAAACTTCCTGGGATTCTCAAGAGACTTAGCTGATCTCTTCCCTCCCCAACTGGAACTGGGGATTCAGTGTCTGCAGAAAAGGTTAGCTGGCAGTTAAACATTCTTTTAAGGAGGTGGGGCTGGTGATGGAGAATGGGTGTCACTTTGAGAAGGGACAGGTGTCTAGCAATGGGACACCCAGCAAATGCCTCCACACACAGCCTCTGACTCCTTCCAGGACCTCCATGGCCTGAGGACAGCCCGTTCCTGATGACTGAAATGGAGAGAGTCTCGGCCAGAGGAGGAGGGAAAGGGTGCTGTGAGCCCCGCCTGCTCTTGCTGATGACGGACACCAGAGAGAAGCGGGTCAGAGGGGCAGCTGATGACTCTGAGTGGCTCCTGGCTGTCTGGTATCAAAGAGGGTTCGGGAACTGAGAGGTTGCAGGTGACCAGAGGTCAGAGAGACAGACAGGCTACTTTGAAGCCTCTTCCACTCTCAAGCCCCCATTCTCTCCCTATGGACTCTTCAGAGAGCAGCCTCAGTGGCCATCTGAAAGAAAGGATCTAGAAGGTGGAAAGATCAAATCATCCCCTGCCTAAACCATGCATCCCTGCAAGGCCCCACCAGGCCTCAGCCCTGCAGCTCTGATTCTTGCCTGGTGCCTTGGTCATGGGCACTCCGAGCCATCAGTCACA